>NW_027514375.1:132500-732500 GCF_048772815.1 Callospermophilus lateralis | reverse complement strand
CATATTTTGGACACTATCTTGGGCTGCGACCTCATGGAAACCTCTAGCCAGAGGTTAAGATGAGTGTCTGTGTGGAAGAAGATGAGGGTCATATGGGAGTGTTTTGGTTTTAATTGTGGTCATTTGTGTGGCGGTTGGAAGATATGACTAGGTCCACCTGGGTTTGAACTCTGTTGTGATTCCTTTTACAGACTGAATTCTGGAACTGACCTCAGAGAAGTATTGCCATGAATTATTTTGGGATTATAGGAGGCCACGCATGAGAGTCGCCCTTGGAAACTGAGATCTAGGCCCAGGGTGGCTTTCTCAAGAGCACTAGGAATCTCAGCCAGGATATTACGTGACTTTAATCTGAGAAACTTGGCAGCCATATTTGAGAGTCAAAACACACATGGACCTCACATTGTAGACCTCATTGGGCTTGGCTTCATGTGACATTTTGGCCACTTTTTGGGAAGCCTTGCCTGTGAGTGTTCTCCAGAGCTTTCATTGAAATGAGCTTCCTCAAAATTTAATGGTTCCTGAATAAATTGAAACCCACAGTGTCTCCAAATTCATCCTTCAAAAATGGCTAGATAAATACCATGAATTTTTTGAAATTCCCATGACCAGGTGGCACTGCAGAACCTTTGGATGTCCTTTTGCTGATCATGAGTATACCAGACAGTGCCTTGATTGACTGGTTTTCAAGAAAATCGTGTAGAACAGAGATGCCAGTAAGTTGGAGCCTGCTGAGTAGTGGGCCTAGAGCAGTGTTGTGCAGGTGTGTGATAAAACATCTGTGGTGGAGCCATGTGAATCTGCCGTTGCCTTCCAAATAGCTTGTAACTGACATGGTGCAGCTAGAAGACTCTTATATGCAAAGGCATCTTTTTATGTGGAAAATGTTTCAGGGCAATGATCAGAATCAGGTTACTATGGTCAAGGGGGCAAGCTATGTGGGATAGAAGCTAGGTTGGTGCATTCTCCTGCATACCCTGACCCACCACGCCTGACAGAACTCCCTCCAGCACTGTGTCCCAGTTGAACTCCTTGTCTTTCGTGAAGCAAATACCAAAATCCCAGTGCAGCAGCAAGAAACACCACAAAAAGTGGAGACTGACCAAAGGTCTTTACATTCCACACGGAGACACTAAGCCCCCAGTGGCCACAGTTTACCTACAAAGAGAGAATTTAGCACTGCTGCCTCATGTTCATTGCAAAATCAAAAACCATGTACTCCAGGTCACATATATGCACACCCAGCTTTTTTTGTCTCACTAAAAAGGAAGCTAAATTTCCTGACAACAACATATATTTCAAGTGCGCAACCTCGGAGGCAGTTTCTCAAGAAGTCTTAAGGCCAGCAGAGTTCCATGATTGTGGAGTTTATCCACATATGCTGACATTTACATTCACTCTCTAACCAAAACCCTATATCTAAAGAACTTTTGGTCCTATCACTTTTTGACTGGATGTTCTCTTCCTCATTCAGTCATCCAAGGTAAAGGTCCTATGCCATTGTATATCGATTTATCTGAGACATCTTTGCAGAAATAATTCAAAGCTAAGTATCCCAATCAAGGGCCCAGTGCCCATCTGGGCTTCAAATCTGACCTAGATTTCTGTTTTCATACTTATATCACACCTATATATTCTTGTAAATATCGCAGGTTCCCAATACCATTATTCATCCCACAGAATGATTCCTAACCAAAATCGAACATGTTATTAACCCTAACCATGCACTGATCCCTCAATCTAACTTTACAGAAGAGCAGGGACAGTGTTGGTCTTACAATACAAGAAGGTAGGGGATCTTCCACCTGCTGAGAACCTCAAGTTCCATGCGGAAAAAAACCCTGGAGAAGATGTAGGCAGCTATGAAGGACCTGAGAGAGCAAAAGTCACCTTCTTTGGCAAAATACCTTGTCAGGATGAAGGTATGTGTCTGAATCAGCCTCTCTCTTCTTAATGTCATGAAGATTGACCAAACCAGGCCTGTGTGGAGAACTGTTAACATGTGCCTATGGTTGACATATCATTCTAACTTGCGAATGTGACACAGGAAGTAGGGGCAGCTTCCATCTAATGGGACTCATGGAAGCAACTGTTAGGACAAAGTGGTTGCCAAGGCAGTGACCTCATTCAGTTCCTGAAGGAAGTGACCTACCTTACTTTCTTGGTAATGGAACTCTCTCAACTTGGTATCCAGGAAGCCAGGCACTCAGAGCCAAACCAGTCATGGTGGATTCACCTGTTTGGATTTACCAAGGACAGAGTCAGTCTTTCTTGGTACATACTGATGTGTGGAAGGCTAAATGCCAGGAAGGCTCTGAAGAGGGGCCATTCCTGAGAAAGCAGGTAGTGACTCACTGATGGCTCCTGACAACTTTACAGAGTTGGTAAAGGAGACCAGATCTGAGACAGGACAGGCCATTTTGGGGGAACATTGTATGGCCCATAAGTCTGAGGACACTCCAAATAGTCACAGACCTACTTGGGTAAAGGAGGTGGCTTTGTGGGTGTGGATGTGAGTTTGTGGTTTTGTCTCATGTTCTGAGAATAGGTAGGAAAGGCAGTTTGTTTGATTTGGAGTGGACTGTTTTTAATAAGTCATTTGACATGGCGAGTGTTTCCATGTCTGTGTATCCCACTTTGTCCGTGTTTGTAGATATTAGAAAAGTGAATACTTCAATGGATGTGTCCTGTCTAGTAGAATGCATCCCAGCCCACATCCTGCCCAATTTATGAATGGACTGTGGCTTGCCTTATGGATGGGCAACACCTACTATTTTCCTTAGTTCCTGTTTTCTTCCTGATTTCTGGCCACTCTTCAGAATAGGTCATGTTTTTTTTTTTCTCCAAGTTATGTACCACCTCTGAGCTCTGTGACATGGCCATGTACTGCGTAGCTGAAGGGAATGGGGAGCATCTCAGAAAACTCAGATATCAGTGTGACCAGTAAAGTCTCAGTAGAGAAACGCTGCTTTGTGCCTCTTGCTTACCTACTGTTCTGTTGACCTGAATGTCAGGAAGGTTTTTGCCTCAGGCCACCAGTTTTTGAAGCCTGAAGAAAACTTCTTTCAAATGGAAATTAATGGGCATCACCTGTGGTTCTTTTCTTAATTGCTTTGGAAAGGGATGTGTCTGAGTCATCCTCTTGGCCCTGTGTGAGGCTTTGGCTTAGATTCTCAGCACCTGATAGATCTAAACAAGGATCCCATGTGTGCATCCTAAACCAAAATGGCCAAAAGATCATTCATTGTGGATGAAGTCTCTTGCTTCCTCTGTTACGTTCCTTACCTCCATAAAGTAAGAATAGGGATCCTTTGGGTCAAAAGAGTTCTTCAAAGACCGGAAGAGGTGCTTGGGTTTTCACATGACTCCAAACCACATAAAGAATCTATACCTCACAGTCAGTAGGCCTCAAAATGGAGAAAAAGAGCAGTATTAATGGAAGGCCTATTTGATCAATCCTGGTTCACAGGAAGGGTGTCCAGGAAACCCTGACGTTAGGCAAACGAGGGGCAAGGGAACTTATTTTGGACACTGTCTTGTGCTGCACTCTTTATGGAAACCTCGAGCCCGAGGTTATGATGAGTATATATATGGAAGAATATGAGGGCCATGTGGGAGTGTTTTGGTTTAAATTGAACATGTTATTAAGCCTAACCATACACTGTTCCCTCAATCAAAGTATTCAGAAGAGCAGGGACAGATTTGGTCTTACAATACAGGAATGTAGGGGTTCTTCCACCTGCTGAAAACCTCATAGGTCAATGAAGAAATGATCCCTGGAAAAGATGTAGGCAGCTATGAAGGACCTGAGAGAGGAAAAGTCATCTTCCATGGCAAACAACCTGGTCAGGATGAAGAGTTGTGTTTGAATCAGCTTCTCTCTTCTTAATGTAGACAAGATGGACAAAACCAGGCCTGTGTGGAGAGCTATCCCTGGGCGCCTATGGTTGGTTTACCCTTATAACGTGTGAAAGTGTCTCAGGAAGTAGGGGCAGCCTTCCTCTCATGGGACCCTTGGAAGCAACTGTTAGGACAAACGGTTGCCAAGGCAGTGACCTCATTCAGTTCCTCACAGAAGTGACCTGGCCTCACTTCCTTGGTGATGGAACTCTCTGAACTTGGTATCTAGGAAGCCGGGCACCCAGAGCCAGTCCGAGTCCTAGTTTCAATGGTCTCACTTGTTTGGATTTACCAAGAACAGAGTCATTCTTTCTTGGTACCTAGTTATGTGAGGATGGCCAAATGGAAGAAGTGCTATGAAGAGTGGTCTTTCCTGAGAAAGCAGATAGTGGCTCAATGCTGGCTCCTGACAGCTTCACAGAATTAGCCAAGGTGACCAGATCTGAGGCAGGAGAGGCCATTTCTGGGGAAGACAGTATGACCCACCAATCAGAGGACACTCCGGATAGTCACAGACCTACTTTGGGGAAGGAGTTGAATTTGTGGGTTTGGGTGGGGTTTGTGGTTTTGACTCATGTTCTGAGAATAGGTAGGAAAGGCATTTTTTTGTTTTGTTTTGTTTTTTTTTTTTTTTGGTTTGGAGTGAACTGATTCTAGTAAGTCCTTTGACAATGCTAGTGTTTCTATGTCTGTGTATCCCACTGTGTTAGTGGTTGTAGACATTAGAAAAGAGAATGCATCAGTGGATGTGTCCTGTCTAATAGAAAGCTTCCCAGCATTCATTCTGCCCAATTTAAGAATAGACTGTGGCTTGCCTTATTGAAGGGCAACACCTAATAACTTCATAAGTGACTACATTCTTCTTGAATTCTGTCCACTCTACAGAATAGGCTAATGGTTTTGTGTCCAAGATATGTACCACCTCCAAGGTCTGTGACATGACCATGTACTGGATAGCTGAAGGGAATGGCAAGCATCTCAGAAAACTCAAATAACAGTGTGACCAAAAAAGTCTCAGTGGAGAATCCCTGCTTTGGGCCTTGTGCTTACTTATTGTTCTGTTGCCCTGAATGTCAGGAAGGTGTTTGACTCAGGCCAACACTTTTGGAAGACTGAATAAAAGAGTTTTCAAATGGAAATGAATGCTCATCTCCTGTGGCTCTTTGCTTAATTGCTTTGGAAAGGGATGTGTCTTAATCAGCCTCTTGGCAATGTGTGAGGCTGTGGCTTAGATTCTAAGCACCTGATGGATCTAAAGAAAGATCCCAAGTGTGCATCCAAAACCAAAATGCCCAAAAGAGCAGTCATTGTGGGTGAAGTCTCTTGCCTTCCTGTGTTATGGTACTGTCCTCCATCACGTAAGAATACGGATCCTTTGAGTCAAATGGGTTCTTCAAAGCCCTGCAGTGGCTTGCCCATAGTGCTTGGGTTTTCTCATGCCTCCAATAAACTAAAAGAGTCTAAACCCCACAGTCAGTAGGTCTCAAATTGGAGAAGTGGAGCAGTATTAATGGCAGGCCTATTTGATCACTCCTGGTTCACAGGAAGGGTGTCCAGGCCAACCTGACTTTAGGCAAATGAGGGGCAAGACAGCTTATTTTGGACACTGTCTTGGGCTCCAGCCAGAGTTTATGATGAGTGTCTATAGGGAAGAAGATAAGGGCCATATGGGAGTGTTTAGGTTTTAATTGTGAGAGATGACTGGTTCCACCTGGGTTGAATTCTGGTGTGATTCCCCTTAGAGACTCAGTTCTAGAACTGACCTCAGAGAAGTATTGCCATGAATTGTATGAAGATTTTAGGTGGCCACGCATGAGAGTCGCCCTTGGAAACTGAGATCTAGGACTTAGGGTGGCTTTCCATAGTTCATTGGGAATCTCTAGCAGATAATCACGTGATTTTATTCTGAAAGACATGGCAGCCACTGTTGAGTGTCAAAACACACATGGACCTCACATTGTAGACCTCAATGGGCCTGGCTTCAAGTGACCTTTTGGCCACTCTTGGGAAGCCTTGCCTGTGAGAGTTCTCCAGAGCTTTCATTGAAATGAGCTTCCTCACCATTTAATGGTTCTGAATGAGTTGAAACCCACAGTGCCTCCAACTTCATTCTTGAAAAATGGTAGATAAATACCATGAAATTTTAAAAATTCCCTTGACCAGGTGGCACTGGAGAACCTTTGGATGTCCTGTTGCTGATCATGAATATACCAGACAGTGCCTTGATTGACTGAGTATCCTGAAAATGGTGTAGAACAGAGATGCCAGTAAGTTGGAGAATGCTGATTAGTGGGCCTAGAGCAGTGGTGGGCAGGTGTGTAATAAAACATCAGTGGTATGGCCATGAGGATCTACCATTGGATTCCAAATGGCTTGTGGTGCAGCCAGCAGACCCTTCTATGTAAAGGTATATGTTATATGGAGAGTTTTCAGGGCAAAGTTCAGAATCAGGTTGCTATGGTCAAGGGGAAAGCTATGTGGGACAGAAGCCTGGTTGGTGCATTCTCCTGCAGACACTGACACTCCACACGTGAACAGAACTCCCTCCAGCACTGTGTCTCAGTTGAACTCCTTGTATTTCGTGATGCAAATACCAATCTCAAAGTGCAGCACCAAGAAACACCATGAAAATGGAGGATGACCAAATGGCTTCACAGTCCACACGGGGAGACATTTAGGCCCCAGTGGCCACAGTTTACCTACAAAGAAAGAATTCAGCACTGCTGTCTCATGTTCATTGGAAAATAAGAATCCATGCCCTCCAGTCACATAGATGCAGACCCAGCTTTGATGGTCTCACTAAATAAGAAGCTAAAGCTCCTGACAACAATAAATATTTCAAGTGCCAAACCTCAGAGGCAGTTTCTCAAGAAGTCTTTAGGCCAGCAGAGCTCTTTGTTTGTGGAGTGTTTACCTGTTAGAACAGGATGTGTGAAAAGAACACTTACTGCATTAAAATCAAATTAAAGCAAGCTTATTTTTTCCACCGGCTGGGCTGCCTCTCCCTCCCCAAATGGTGGGAACAAGAGAGCAACCCCACCTTTCCTACAGCCCAGCTTTTTACCCCAGAAAGTTACACAAAAGGGGGTTCCAGATTACAGAACTCTGACAAGCATCACACTTATGGTAGTTTACATATATATATTTTTTTTGCTAGCCTCAACATCAAAATTTATGAAGAACATTAGAGCCTCAGAGAGGGTCATTGTCTGGCCACAGAAGGCCAATATTTATGACTTGTGACTAAAGTTTCAGAGAGGGCTGCTGTCTGGTCAGAGAGCCATGCATGGGTGAGTTCAAGGCAAGGGCAGCCATTCCAAGCAGGTTCAGAATTTTCAGCAATTTATAGTAAAGCCAAAATTATCTTTTCATGGCTTTGTTGCAAGATGGCTCCCAATTTTAATAAAAGATAAGGTTGGGTCTATCATTCCTCCCTTTTCTTACGTGTCCCTTTCAAATCTTTGACAGGGTAGGGGAAGAGCACTGAGGAAATTTTAATCCCTCAGGTAACAGTCTCCAAATTTTTAGAACTCACCGAAAACCGGTCTCCCTGATTTTACCTGACTTAATTAATTACTTATATTGATAGTCTGATTATTTTTGGCTCCATTGTTGTAAGTAGAGAGGTGTCTCTCATTTTGGCTTCTTCTGAGCTGAGAGAGGGTGACATGAGGGGGCATGGCGTGAGGGACATGAGTTGCCTTTTAGAAGTCAGTTGAGAGACATGAGTTGCCTTTAAAAGTCAGTTCGTTTTGAAGTCTGGTTGGGAAAGAACAGGTTGTAAAGTCATCTGGGGATGGGTTTTTATATGAGAGAAACAAAAAACATGAGTACTGAATAAATGTTGCAGCAGTTGGAACGTGTCACTGTATGAATTTCCCTCACCAGTCTTTAATATCCCCAGTTATCAGGACTGTCAACTTAATATTTAACTTTTAGTGTTACAGTTGTCCCTCCCCATAAGATACAGTTTAATAATTTAATGTCATCTGATCTTTTAAAATCCTTTTACTAGTATGACCTTGTGTCTAATAGAGAAACCATTAATTATTTTACTCAGGGCTGGATAACTGTACTAGCAAACACCAAGCCTACCTGTGTAGGTTAGGAATATCTTAAACTAAAAACTTAAACTAAAAACTTCTGCCTCTGGCAGCTCCTCTTGATAGTCTCTTTTTATAGTTATCAGGCATTCCTGTCTGAGAACCCTTCTTTGTAGCCTCCAGTCTTATTTATTTTGGGAGGCTAACATAAAGTGTATACCTTAAAATATTATTATTATTATTATTATTATTATTATTATTATTATTATTATTATTATCATTATTATTTAAAATGCCCAGGAATTGCTGTATTTTGCTTTCAACTGTCTTTGCTAAGTGTTTAAGATGAAGCAGTCAAACTGACTTTTGTTTTTATCTATTGTTAACAGTCAGCTGAGCTTTAATGGGAGTGATTCCTGGTGAAACTTGAGAGCAGCTTCTCAGTTCTGCTAGTGTCATTTGCGCTAGGAGAATCCAAGTCTTGCTTGACCATGTGGCTTCCCTCGGAAGCATCAGGGATGTCTCCCTACTCTGAGGACTCTCCTCTTTGTAGCAAATGCTCTGATTGGATTTTTGTTCTCCAGTGGTCTCATTAATCTCCCTGATCGGGAGGTTATGTGGCCCAGAGTTGCAAAGCTCTTAGAGAAGTCCCCTGTTCCCTGGATTCAGACTGACTCAGAGGGCAAGAGCCAAATATTTGTTTTCTTGGCCCTTTTCATTTAACTTTAATTTTAAATCCTAATCTTAAACATCCAGCAAATAAATTTTAACAGCCTTATATTAAGAGTACTGGGCTTTAATGTCTATAACTTTTTAATTATTTATCTTTTTATTAATTGGGATCTATTTTTCTGTCAGTCTTGTAGGTGATGACTTATTATCTTAAATTAACCCATGTTGTGTTCTTAAAGCAACACTTCTGTAAAACACTAACTGGGAATCTTTTGATCACTTATAGGAAAATTAAGAAATAAAAATTTTTAACAAGAGTAAAAATACTTAGTTCATGTAATAGCTACCCTCAATTTTTTGGGTAAGTTATATATTATATCCCCTGTTTGAGGTCCTAGTAATCTTGTCAGAAAAAAATTAACTTTTGAACAAAACTTTAAATGAAATAAAATCTGACCTACTGCTTTCGTAGTCATTCTCACATGTATTAAGATGGGACACAGAGCCTTATCTCAGGTAAGGCAGGGCTCTTTATAAATCTTAAGTGTTTTAGTTCTAAAGCTGAACTTTGTTTTTTTAAATATCATTTTACAAATTTTACATAAATTGTTTGAGGTCACATGAACATTATCTAAAACCATATGATATCATATTTAAAACATGAATTAAAGAACGGCTGAAAGTTTTTAACCTTTATATAGATTAGGATCTCATTAACTTAAAAATACTTTTAAATTGTTCCACAATGTAAAAAGTAACATAAAACTTTACATATCTTATTGATAACAGGTAAATAAATCCCCAATATATATTTTATTTACCATACAACTTCAGAATACCTGCTTGATATAATGCTCTTTTAAAGTTTCTGAATTATAGACTTGTATACTTGGAAGATATGAGCACATTAATAGCATCACAATTAAAGTGATGTTTCTATATTAACCAAGTTTAGCTTTTAAAGAAATGGCAGTACAGTGCTCTAAAATAACTGTTCTTATTTAAACAGTTGTTTAAATTATATGGTTGCTTGCTCTGGAAAAAAATAAAACTTAATAATCACAATGCTATGGGTAAACTTATGTTTTAAGAAATTTTTGTCTCTTTAACACATGAGTGATTTTTACAATCTTATACAGACTTTAGTACAAGCATATACAGACCTTAGAATATCAATCAGATGTCAAACAAAAGTACTCATGAATGAGTAATCCCATATCAAATTTACTTTACTTATTTATCAAAATATTAGACAAATGTATTGAACAGTGTAAAGCATTTTTTTGGTTGAAGGAAAAGTCCTAGAACCAAGGCATATTAGACCATTTGTCAACATTAATATTTTATTAGATTTTTGAACACCTAGAAAAACTTGTAAGCTTAAATTTAAAGACATTTATATTTATCTGTTTATCCAATTTCAATTGAAACATTTAAATCACGTGAATTAAAGATCTTTGGATCCACTTTTTAAAATTTGTTTTTATGAGCGCTTTTTATATGAGTGCTCCTTATATATGTTAATTTGTGTATCATATATATGATATACGGACATACGTGTATTTATATAGACATACAACACATAACAAAAATGTGCATACATAACAATAGTGAAGGCCTTGTAGCTTTTCACAGGTGAAATCTCCATTGCAATGTTTTAAAAAATCTTCCGTTGGTCAAAGATAGAACTGATCAGAAAAACATTAAACTAGGTCTGTAGGATCCAAATCATGAGCTCAAAAAAATAAAGAATCTAAGGAAAAAATTATGATTCCTAGAAAAAATGACTGGCCAGTAATTAGTAAATACCATACAATTTACCTTTTTTTTTCCCTTAGGTCTCAGATCAGTCTTCTACTGAGCTTACAGGCTTCTTTCATTTGCATTTCAACATAAGTCCTGGCTGAGGTCTGGAAGGAGGAGGAAAAAACTGCTATTCTGAGCAGACACCTCAGGCCTAAATCATTTTAACCATAATTTTCAGGTTAGGATGTTGAAAATTATGATACAAATTTAAGATACAATTCACAAAATTTTATCTTTACATCTTGTTTTGTCAACAGATACCATACTATGATTTACTATCCTTGTCCAAATTAATGCACTGGTACACACAGTGACATTTTCCCAGGCTACCCAATTCAAAATTGGTGAAAAAAAGACTGAATGCTTGGGAAGTTACTTGCCAACTTGGAAGTAGAGTTCTTTAGTTTTTCATCCTAAGTATTTAAGTTCTCTAACATGAACTATCTGAAATCATAAACTAAACAATTACCTAAACCCGACTTTTAACTGCAAAACTGTGCAATGCTTCAAAAATGCCTTCAGATACCATATTGTTACAATAAAACATCATCATTTAGACACAGGTTCAGCTAAGATCCTTTCCAAGAAACAATTTATAATATCAGCACATTATTGCAGATGTCTCACAGGGCCAGAAACAAAGACACAAGACAGACAGAAAGAAACTCCAGATTATGGCTGACAGACAGAAGCCTTTAAAACAGAGCAGATAAGAGAAAAATCTCCTAAACCATTGGCACCACAGATGTCCCCACAAGGGGACCAGATGTTTTCACAGAAGAGCAACCTGAAATGTAAAATCAAGGATCTCCATGGTGACTTTACTGCATTTAGTGTCCCCTTTTTATTTTTCTCTTTTTAAAGAAGACAGAGGTGGCAAAATCCTTACAGTGCAGGGAAGGAAGGAGGGAATTCCCTGAAGCAACAGGGCTTTGGCAGCTGCTGGGAGTCCCTCAGTCCCTCCTGTTTCTTACAGGATTAGCTCTTCTGTTTCGGTTCCACCCCAAGCATGCTCCATCTCCTAACATTTCAGTACTCATCTCTCAAAAAGTTCAGGGACGGGGCGGGGGGGGCGGAGTATCAAAATTTGTAATTTAAAGTTCAGTTCCTGACCTTGAAGCCAATTAAAGCAAATTTAATAATGAGGACAGGGTTTTGAGAAAAAGAAAATGGGAGGTTTATTGCTTTGCTAACAAAGGAAAAACAAGGGAACTCTGCCCAAAGGTTTTGACTCTCTTGATCTGAAGGAACAAGGGGTTTTAAAAGAATTTCACTTGTTAACCTGGGAGATACTCAGTTCTTCGTTCCCCAGCAGGTATTGCCATCTGCAGTGGGTGTGCTCCAGGCAGCCAGCTAGGGGCTTCTCCCACCCTGCATAACAAAGGGGGGTAAAGTTTTTCCCAGTTACTTAAAACACAGTCCAAAGGGGTGTCAGGCTTACTTGCTTTGTTACCCGTCTTCACATCCAATATCCTTAAGATTTTACCACAGAAATCACACAACAAAACGCACAAAAACAAACAAACAAAAAACATATAGAAAACAAAACAAAACACAAAAAAACAGAATTTCGGTGCCAAAACAGAAAAACAGAGGAGCAATGCAACGTCTTGCAAAAGCTCCGGGGTAGGAGCGCATGCGTGCCCGTCGGCACCTCTCTACCCTTGCAGAGGAATTCCCTACAGAACAGAACAGAGGACAGGATGATTCTCATTACTTTCCTGTACAGGAGTGTATGTGAGCCTCCCCAGGCCACCTCTCTGTCATCAGAAGAGATCTCCCTTAACAGATATCAGATGTTATAAAGGCACCACTTACCTATGGAGGCCTCCTCCACCAGGGGCTTGCTAATAGTTTTAGTGTGGTGGTTCACTGCAGTGCTCCCCAGACCGAAGGCTCACTCCAAGGCCTTGGGACATCTTAAGTTTCACACCCCTTAGAGTGGCTTTCCAGCCTGGTGCCCTGAAGGGAAGGCCAGCTTCAGAATTTTTAGCAGTCTGGTCTTGTGATCTGGTCGGGCAGGGTCATCTCGCTGGGGAACTCCAAAATGTTGGACTAGGATGCAAGAAAAGACCACTGACTCCAATTAAAATCAAATTAAGGCAAGCTTATTATTTTAACCCGCCGGGCTGCCTCTCCCTGCCAAAATGGCGGGAACAAGACAGCAACCCTACCTTTCCTACAGCCAAGCTATATACGCCAGAAAGTAACACAAAAGGCTTGTTACAGATAAAAGAACTTTGAAAGCATCAAACTAATTGTAGTTTACATTTTTTTTTTTGGTGGCCCCAACATCAGAAATTATGAGGACCATTAAAGCCTCAAGGAGGGTCATTTTCTGGTCAGGGAAGACCAATATTTTTGAGGTGTCACTATAATTTCAGAGAGCGCTGTTATGTGGTCAGAAAGCCAGGCATGGATGAGTTCAAGGCACGGCAGGCATTCAAAGCAGGTTCAGAATTTGCTGTATTTTATAGTAAATCCAAAATTATCTTTTCATGGCTTTGTGGCAAGATGGCTCCCAATTTTAATAAAAGATCAGGTTGGGTCTATCAAGCCAGTCCCTTATGTTTGGAAACTCCTCTACAACCTCTAAGGTGTGAACTCCTGAGCATTTTACATTCCAGATAGTACTCACAGATTTTCTAACTCTTCTCCTCCAATTGTGTCTTACTTGGGGTGAACGTAATATCAAGGCATTGTTCTGGATGAGAGTGGGAAAATTTTTGTGTAGCACATATTTGCATACACATTTAGGAGATCAGTTCAACTAAACACTGTTGGAAGAGATAATTCAACCTATTGTGGAGCTTCCTAGATGAACAACATTATACATAAATCCAAGTTCATTAAATAAATAGTTTGGGATGAGTGGATGATATATATTTCAAAATGAATTTCAATTGGCATATATATTGCTACATTTTAATGTCCGTGTGTGTTTTGTGTTTATAATGTTTTGTGATTTATGGGGATTTATAATCAACTTTTCACAAGATTATTCTCAGAAATATTCATCCACCTGAAATACATGTTTGTTTCCTAGTACTGAAAACTAACTTCAGTGAATTGTTCATAAAAATCCTAATATTTCTACAGTAACTGACCCAGATTAACATCAATGCAAGTAGATTCCTATGGGACTTGACGTGTATTTTGATGTTCATTTTTATTCAACACTGGTACATTACTATTTCTGCAGTTTATGCACCTCATACTATATATATTTCATCGAAAAGTTAGCAAATTTATAAGCATGTGTTTCACGTTCAATCACTTCCTTTTTCAAAACACATGTATTCCTGCAGGTTTCTTGACTATTCTTTTCATGAGACTTCTTTCTAAACACATTATTTTTGATTTCCATAATCACTTTTGAAGCAAAACTCACACACATTTCAGGATAAACCATAACCATTATATTACCATTAGATGTATAATTGATTGGAATGAATGATTGTATATCAATATGAGATTTCTTTTATATTTTCAGATATCAATTCAATCCATTATTTAAAGTGGAATTGGTTATATTATTTACACACAGTATGGTCTATTCATGCATTATCTGCATATTCATAGACACAGGGTATGCCTATTTGTACCCCCAATACTAATTTATACATGTACAAAATATTGCTCAAGAAATGGTGGAAGAAATAATCATGTCACCTAATCTACATACACATTGTATCACAAAAATATTCTGGACACAAAATGCAAAGGTCACACTTATGATCTTACCAAAGCCTAAATGGAAAGTGAGCATGGATTACTAAAAACATCCATGTCCTGGTTACCTAATGCTCTCAAATGTCAATAATCTTGGTGACTACATATTTGTTTCTTCCTAAGATTATATATTCAAACTCAACGCTGTTGAAAATGTCTAAACCAATTACACACTTTATACTATTGCTGATTTCCTAATGTCTCTATTTATATCTGCTTTCCTACATATTTTCCCCAGTTCATCATTGTGACTGACTATTCACATGTGCTGATATTTACATTCACTCTCTACCCGAAACCCTAATTGTAAAGAACTTTTGGTGCAAATCCTATACTCACTCTTCATTCTAAACATACTGACCATCCTGCTAATCCTACGGACTATCCCTTTTTGACTGGATGTTCTTTCCGATATTCAATCATCCAAGGTACAAGGTCCTATTTCATTGTATATCGATTTATCTGAGACATCTGTGCAGAATACAGTTCAAAGATAAGTATCCGACTCAAGGGCCCAATGCCCTACTAGGCTTCAAATCTTCCCTAGATTTCTGTTTCCATACTTATATTTCACCTATATATTCTTGTAAATATTGCAGGTTCCCAATACCATTATTCATCCAGGAGAATGATTCCTAACCCAAATCGAACATGTTATTAACCCTAACCGTACACTATTTCCTCAATCTATCTTTACAGCAGTGCAGGGCCAGAGCTGATCTTACAATACAGGAATTTAGGGGATCTTCCACCTGCTAGAATATCAAAGATCCATGCAGAAATGATCCCTGAAGAAGATTTAGACTGCTATGAAAGACCTGAGAGAGCAAAAGTCATCTTCCATGGCAAACAACCTGGTCAGGATGAAGGGATGTGTCTGAATCAGCCTCTCTATTTTTAATGTAGAGAAAATGGACCAAACAAGGCCTGTGTGGAGATCTTTCCCCTGGTACCAATGGTTGATATACCATTCTAACATGTGAAAATGTCACAGGATGTAGGTGCAGCCTCCGTCTCAAGGGACCCTAGGAAGAAACTGTTAGGACAAAGTGGTTTCCAAGGCTGTGAGCTCATTCAGTTCATAAAGGAAGTGACCTACCTCACTTCCTTGGTGAGGGAACTCTCTGAACTTGGAATCCCAGAAACCAGGCACTCAGAGCCAAGCCCAGTAACAGTCACAGAGGTCTCACTTGTTTGGATTTACCAAGGAGAGAGTCATTTGATCTTAGTACCTACAGATGTGAGGATTGCCAAATGCCTGGAAAGATCTGAAGAGAAGTCTTTCCTGAGAAAGCAGGTAGTGGCTCACCGCTGGCTCCTGACAACTTCACAAAGTGGGCCAAGGAGTCCAGATTTGAGAACAGACAGGCCATTTCCGGGGAACATAGTATGGCCCACCAAGCAGAGGATACTCCGGATAGTCACAGACCTACATGGGGGAAGGTGGTGCCTTTGTGGGAATAAGTGTGTGTTTGTGGTTTTGTCTCATGTTTAGAGAATAGGTAGGAAAGGCGGTTTCTTTGGTTTGGAGTGGACTGGTTCTAGTAAGTCATTTGAAAAGGCGAGTGTTTCTATGTCTGTGTCTCCCACTGTGTCCGTGGTTGTAGACATTACAAAAGAAAATGCATCAATGGATGTGTCTTGTCTAGGAGAAAGCTTCCCAACATTCATCCTGCCCAATTTATAAAAGGATGGAGGCTGGTCTTATTGATGGCCAATACCTGCTATTTCCCTAAGTTCCTGTTTTTTTTCTGAATTCTGACCACTCTTCAGAATAGGCTCATGGTTTTGTGACCAAGATATGTACCACCTCCAAACTCTGTGACATGACCATGTACTGGATAGCTGAAGGGAATGGCGAGAATCTCAGAAAACTCAGATATCAGTGTGACAAGGAAAGTCTCAGTGGAGAAACCCTGCTTTGGGCCTTTTGTTTCCCTATTGTTCTGTAGCACTGAGTGTCAGGAAGGTCTTTGCCTAAGGCCACCCCTTTGTGAAGCCTGAATGAAACAGTTTTCAAATGGAAATCAATGGGCATCTCCTGTCGCTCTTTGAGTAATTGCTTTCTAAAGAGATGTGTCTGAATCAGCCTGTTGGCACTGTGTGAGGCTGTGGCTTAGATTCTCAGCACCTGATGGATCTAAAGAAAGATGCCATGTGTGCATCCAAATCCAAAATGGCCAAAGAGCAGTCATTGTGGATGAAGTCTCTCACCTTCCTCTGTAAGGTTCCTGTCCTCCATCAAGTGACAATAGGAATACTTTGGGTCAAATGAGTTCCTCAAAGCCCTGCAGAGGCTAGCCCATGGGTGCTTGGGTTTTCTCATGACCCCAATTTTCAAAAAGAATGTAAACCCCACAGTCAGTAGACCCCAAATTAGAGAAGCAGAGCAGTATTAAGGGTAGGCCTATTTGATCACTCCTGGTTCACAGGAAGGCTTTTCAGACCACCCTGACTTTAGGCAAATGATGGGCAAAAGAGCTTATTTTGGACACTATCTTTTCCTGCACCCCTCATAGAAACCTCCAGCTAGAGGTTATGAGGAGTGTCTATATGGAAGAAGATGAGGGCCATGTGGGAGTGTTTTGGTTTTAATTGTGGTCATTTGTGGTGCGGTTGGAAGAGATGACTGGGTCAACCTGGGCTTGAACTCTGGTGTGAATCCCCTTAGAGACTGAGTTCTGGAACTGACCTCAGAAAAGTATTGCCATGAATTGTGTTGGAATTTTTGGAGGCCACGCATGAGAGTTGCCCTTATAAACTGAGATTAAGGCCCAGGGTGGCTTTCCACAGAGCACTGGGAATCTCAGCCAAGATATGCAAGATTTTATTCTTAAAGACTTGGCAGCCATTGTTGAGAGTCAGAACACACATGGACCTCACATTGTAAACCTCAATGGGCCTGGCTTTATGTGACATTTTGGCCAATCTTTGGGAAGCCTTGCCTATGAGAGTTCTCCAGAGTTTCATTGAAATGATCTTCCTCAACATTTAATGGTTCTTGAAATCCACAGTGCCTCCAACTTCATCCTTGAAAAATGGCAAGATAAATACCATGAAATTATTGGAATTCCCATGACCAGGTGGCACTGGAGAAACTTTGGATGTCCTGTTGCTGATCATGAGTATACCAGAGAGTGCCTTGATTGACTGGGTTTCTCTAAAATAATGTAGAACAGAGATGCCAGTACATTGGAGCCTGGTGAGTAGTGCGCCTAGAGCAGTGGTGGGAAGGTGTGTGTTAATACATCTGTGGTGGGTCCATGTGGTCAGGTTTTCAAATGGCTTGTGACTGACATGGTGCAGCCAGAAGACTGTTATTTGTAAAGGCATCTTGTTATATGGAGAGGTTTCAAGGCAATATTCAGAATCAGGTTTATATGGTCAAGGGTGCAAGCTATGTGGGAAAGAAGCCTGGTTGGTGCATTCTCCTGCAGACCCTCACCCACCACACGTGACAGAACTCTCTCCAGCACTGTTTCCCAGTTGAACTTGTTGTATTTCGTGATGAAAATACCAAAGTCCCAGTGCAGCAGCAAGAACCACCACAAAAATTGGAGGAGGACCAAATGGCTTCAGAGTCCACATGGGGTGACACTTAGCCCCCAGTGGCCACAGTTTACCTAAAAAGAGAGAATTCAGCACGGCTGCCTCAGGTTCATTGGAAAAAAAGAAACCATGTCCTCCGGGTCACATCGATGCAGACCCAGCTTTGATGGTCTCACTACAAAAGAAGCAAAAGCTCCTGACAACAACATATATTTCAAGTGCCCCACCTCAGAGGCAATTTCTCAAGAAGTGTTTAGGCCAGCAGAGCTCCATGTTTGTGGAGTGTTTACCATGTCCCTTACTTTTGAAAAGTGCTCTACCACCTCCAAGGTTGTGAAGTCCTGAGCGTATTCCATTCCAGATATGTATTCACATATTTTTTAACTCTTCTTCTCTATTTGTGTCTTACTTGGGGCAAAGGTAATGTCAAGGCATTGTTGTGGATGAGAGTGGGATGATTATTGTGTAGCACATATTTGCATAAACATTGGATTCATTTTCCAATTTTTCATTCAAAATACTGAATCCCTGACTCGAACCCATACCCTACTAGACTGTGACTACTAATCCTAATATGATGGAGAAAAATAACCCAAACAGAATAGAAATACAAGCCGTTCAGAGGATGCATGGTGTTTAGTTGGACTTGCCTTATGCGTTATGTAGGGTAGGTGATATAAATCCAGTCAATTTTTTTTGAAGTAGTTCTGCATGTGTTTTTAAAGTTAACAAATATGTGAATTCCTGTCTGCCTTTCTCTGAAGTCTATTCAGCACATTTATTTTTATATGCACATATAGAATCCTACCTGGTATCACATGTGCATTCTTGTGAGGGAGCTGACTTGGCAGATATAAATTATGAGAAGAGATCACTCCTCCTAAACCCTGTTGGATCTTAAAATTCAACTTATGGGTGACCTTTCTAGTTGAACAACATTATTCATAAATCCATGTTCAGTAAAATTACTATTTTGGATCTGTGGATGATATATATTTCACCATGAATTTCGATTGGCATATATATTGCTACTTTTTAATGTCTGTGTGTGTTTTGTATATATATATATATATATTCTACAGATTTTTCAAAATATGAAATATATGTGTCTTATTATACACTCCCTAAATACATTCATATTCATGTATGTGCATTTAAAATCAACTTTTCACAATATTATTCTCAGAAATATTCATCCACCTGAAATACATATTTGTTTCCTACTACTAAAAAGTAACTTCAGGTAATGTTGAATACAAATACTAATATTTCTACATGAACTGACCTAGTTTAACATCAATGCAAGTAGATTCCTATGGGACATGATGTGTATTTTGACGTTCGTTTTATTGAACACTGGTACATTACTATTTCTTCAATTTATGCACATCATACGACACATATTTCATCCACAAGTTAGCAAACTTATTGGCATTTGTTTCACTTTCAATCACTTCCTGCTTCAGAACACATGGATTCCTCCAGTTTTCTTGACTGGTCTTTTCATAAGACTTCTTTCCAAACACATTATTTTCAATTTCTATAATCACTTTTGAAGCAAAACTCGCACTCTCTTTATGATAAACCATAATCCAAATATTACCATTAGATATATAACTGGTTGGAATGAATGTATTACTGGTTGGAATATAAGATTTCCTGTATATTTTCAGATATCAATTGAATCTATTATTTAAATTTGAAACCCTTTATAGTATTTATTCACAGTATGATCTACTCATGCATTATCTCTATATTCATAGTCACAGATTACCCCTATTTGTACCACCAATACTAATTTATACATCTTCAAAATATTGCTCCCAGAAATGGTGGAAGAAATACTTATCTACATATACATTTTATCACAGTAATATTCTGGACACAAAAAGCAAAGATCACACTTATTATTTTACCAATGTAAAGGTCATTCCAGCATCGGAGGAAGAGACCACCAGAGACTGTCTCAGGTAAGAGCCAAGGGTTTATAGGGGTCCAGCATGCTGGGGCTCAGAGCTCCCTTGAATAGAGCAGAGAGCCCTGAGACCAGCTTAAGCAGAGCTTATATAATTTCCTTGGAGAGGGCAGAAAGGGAAGATTATTGATGGGTAAGGGCAAGTGGGCAGTTTGCGTGCGAACGTGTGAGGGATTACATTCTGCAGTTTTTCAGCTGGGTACAGCACATTCAGGGAACAAGATTAGCAAACAGTTCTCAAGATATCTACAGTGTTTTGTTAAGCATACCGAAAAACTGGAAGTGACAAGTACCTATTTTATTAACCTTTCATTCCCCTCTTCTTCTTTTGGTTACTTTTAATCGTAAAAGTGATCATTGGGGGTGTCACATTTTATGTCTGCTAGTGTGGTATATTATTTTCTGATTACCATAAGTTTAACTTGTCGAAATTGAGCTTGGAGAAAGGAAACTACACGGCTGAGCAAACAGGGTCTTACTGTTAGCAATAATATGAGGATTATTAATGGACCAGCCAGGGCTGATAAAAGCATAGTTAACCAGGGGGACTGTGTGAACCAAGACTCAAACCATCCTTTTTGGGTTTCTCTCTTTTGTTGATGCTCTTCAAGGCGTCTTTTTAATTTAATCTTAGATTCTTTTACAACTCCATTATGATCAGCATAAAAACAACATTCTTCCCTCAATGCAGGACAACGGCCTGTGTCATGAAGAGGAGGTCGAACCCTCACCTGTTCTGTAAGACAACTTCAGAGAGAGAGAGGTTAAAGATTCTGGTAAAGCTGTGATGGAGGTTTTTAATATCTTAAAGATTTGGTCTATTGCTGCTTCTAATTGGGTCATTTGTTTTGTCCCATGGACTAATGCAGTGGTTCCTGTGCCCACCCCTGCAGCAAATCTTATTCCCAATAGGATTCCTAAAGTGAGGGATACAGGTTCCTGGCCAAACCGGGTTGTATGCCCCTCTATTTGATCTTTAAATGTACCTGCGTCATGATAGAGCACTCTGTGAAACATCTGCACAATAACATAATTAATCACATCTGTTGACCATTTTATGAAAATATAAACAATGTTTAAGTATATAGAATTATACTGTTGTAGGAATGCCAAGGCACCTAAGATAGCACCAAAGACAGGAAAACAGTCCTATTTGGTTGCAACCAGATTTAGAGGGCATTGCTTCTGTTGTAATCAATTAATCGCCTGAACCTCAAGTTTAGGTAGTTTCAGAATTTTTTACCCAACATGTAATGGAAGGGACTCAGAAATTCACAGTCTGCAGAAGTTCACCAAAAGCATTTTTTGTTTCTGTTTTTTTTTTTTCCTCTGCTCTCGGCAAGTTAACTTTTTAAGGACACCTGGGAGGGCGAGAGCATTTTTCTTCTATTCTTTTTTCTCCCTGCCAGCTGTTACCATGGAGCCCAGTTGGTAACATATTGTTCTTAGAAATGTAGCCATCTCTGTGAAGCCCCAGCTCAAGGCCAGAGGCCTTGTTCACATATTTTGTGAAAAACTAGTAAGGGGGCGTCTAGCTTTGGAGTGCTTATTTTTCCAGCCAGTGGCCAAGTAGAATAGAGCAACACTAAAAGAGGACGTTTATCTACATTGAAATCTGTTATAGGGACTCTGTTGCTGAAAGTTCTAAAGTCAGCCATGATGAAGACTTCTGGAGAAGGTCATTTAAGACGTTTCTATGGGCCTGGTACAGATGGGAAGACGGGGAATGAGGGGGGTGAGATCAGCTCCGTGGATCTGAGAATGAGGAAAATGAGATATAAAAGAGTAATGGGAAAGGGGTTTGGGATTTTTCTGGCAACAAAAACTTGAGACGTTGAACAGGTAGAGCAGAGGGGAAGATGGGAGAGAGTATCCCCAAAAACCTGTGAGGGACTTTAAATTATTAGTAACCTGTTTTGAGTGATGACAAAGCAACTTTAAAGGCCATTTTAATTACATTTTGGATAGGCTTCTGCGGGCACTCCTCAGCTGGTTTGAGCTTTGGGTTAGCTGGTAAGAGGACCTGGTGGGTCCCAGTGCGGGCACTGACAGGAGAAAAGATTAGTGAGTAGCTAGAAGGGTACCTCAGTACCTGCTACCTCAGCAAGGGGGCAATGGTCTGAGAACCGGTGGAAGTTTGGGTTGTTGATCTAGTAATTGGAAGGGAGAAATCAGGTTGCTGATATGGGAGTGACAGCAGAGAGTCTGGAGCAGAAGCCTGAGGGTGAGGATCTTTTGGAGAAGCATAGTTCAGGATGTGAGCAAAGGAGAGAAAAGGCCTCCACATAGGGGAATTTCCTTCCACCCTTTTGAGCACTTGCCGAAGTTGAAAAGGTCATGCAGAATTTGAGGATCTAGAGACCCCTCTGGGGGCCATCGTTTAGGGTGTCTAATTGGTAATATGGCCAATGCTGTGTACTGAATTTGATGAGGTGTTTGGTTTCAACCTGGCATCCCGTGTATGCTCACATCCCCATTATTCACAGAAGAAGTCGACTTTTCCCCCACACAGCGGTGGCTTTTTGTGGCTTTGATAGTCCGCCAGGCAAACATAGTAATCTAGGCTAGCCAACCTGCGTCTGGTTCGCGTGTCCCTATATTAATAATGTTTGTTTCCATTATCTATGGTATGAAAGGGATTTAATGGAATTTTATTGGGATCCTCTTCATCAGGGATATCCTAATAGGAAAGACGTATAGCCAGCTGACAAATGTCTGGGTGGAGAGATGGCCACCAGGTCCCTAAGGGGCTGTATGTGAGATAGACCATACTTCTTGTCTAGTAGGATTTGTGATCAGCCATCGCTGCTGAATGGGATGATGAGGGTTAGGACTACTGGTGATCAAGGGGAGCGTCTATAGCCTTATCCACACGGCGAATATGCAATTTGAAAGGGTTATCAGTCTTTTCCAGTTTCCAGCCAGAGTCTGGACAGGGCGCAGTCTTGAAATGAGAATTAGGATCCAGGAAGTGATTCCATCAACCTTTACCACTGTAGGTGTTATAAGTAGCACCTGGTATGGTCCTGTCCAGCGGGGTTCCAGGGATGACACCTGATGTCATCTTATTTAGATGAATTCTCTTACTTGACATCGATGTGGAGTCCCCTCTTCACCAGGTTGGTAGGCAGTGGCCAGCTGTTTCCACAGTTATCACTGAGTTCTTTCAAGAGCTTTAAGTCTGTCAAGCAAAAGGGTGTGAAGGGATCTTTAGGTCTTAGAGTTGGGGTTAGGTCCCTTACTGGAGGAGGGGCCCCATAGAGAATTTCATAGGGGTTGAGGTTACACAAAGAAACAGAGGGAGTATTTCTTGCATGAAACATTGCATAAGGCAGGAGCATAGTCCAATCTTTTATGCAGCTCTCTAAGCTTAATTTCGTTAAGGTCTCTTTAATGGTTCTATTTATTTTTTTTTTTTACCTGTTCTGAGCTCTGGGGTCTATAAGCACAATGTAACTTCCAATTAATCCCCAGGGTCCTGGATAACCCCTGACTTATGTGGGCCATGAACGCCGGTCCATTATCAGACCCTATTACCATAGGCAGGCCATATCTTGGAAAAATATCTTTCAGGATCTTCTAGACAACCATTTGCGCTTTTTTTTTTTTTTTTTTTTTTTTTTTTTTTTGTGGAAAAGGCTTCAATCCATCCTGAAAATGTATCTACAAAGACTTGGAGATACTTAAGTCCATACCTTGCTGGCTTAATTTCAGTAAAGTCCACTTCCCAGAATTGTCCTGGTCTGAATCCTCGTAGGTGGTTTCCTGCGGGAAGCTTGGAAGGGTAAGCATTAACCTATTGAAAGACCCGACAGGCTTTTGTTATCCGTTCAGTTATTTCCTTTCACTGTGAGTTGGTTAGTGGAAACTCTGTTCTTGATACTTCAGAAATGCCTACAGTTTCCTTGAACCAAGTTGAGTGAATTGATGTACATTTTTAACGTAGTGTAGTGCTTTCTGAAATTTCAGGCTTGGCTCAGTGAAGTTGAGGAGTTCAGCGTCAGTGTGCTTAGATGTTATCTAAAGCTTTCTGGTGGTTAGGGGTCCATTGGATTTGGGCATCTCCCTTTAACAGTGGGTATAAAGAAGAAGTTAAGGATGCAAACACAGGAATCCATAACCTGCAAAACCCAGCAGTCCCAGGAAACTCTGTGTTGTCTGCTGTTAGATGGGGGTGGTATCTGCACAACCGTTTTTTTTCTGGGATCAGAGAGCCATTGTTTACCTCCCCTAAGGGAATAGCCCACGAAGATTACTTCATGCTAGCAAATTTGGGCCTTTTAGGCAGAAGCTCTATACCCGAGTTCAGCAAGCTCATATAATAGTGCGTGGGTCCCAGACTCAAAGTTTTCCTTGGTGTTGGCTGCCATTAGCAGGTCATCCATATATTGAAGCTGGGTATCTTCAGGGTGCGAAGTTCTGAAGTTGTTGAGATCTCTGTGGAGGGCTTCATCAAAGAGAGCGGCGGAGTTTTTGAACCCCTTTGGGAGTCTACTCCAAGTTAGTTGACCAGACATTCCGGTTTCTGGGTCTACCCACTCACAAGCAAACTGCAATTGACTATCTTTATGCAGAGGCAAGCAAAAGAAAGCATCTTTTAAGTCCAGAACAGTATACCATTTCGGCTCAGGGTTCAGAGTGATAAGAAGATTGTACGGATTAGGTACCGTGGGGTGAATGTCCTGCACTCTGTTGTAGATCTTTCTTAGATCATGAACGGGGGATAGTTCCCGGTTCCTGGCTTTTTTTTACTAGTAGCAGAGGAGTGTTCCAGGCTGATTGACAGGGCCTTAGAAATCTAAGGCCAGATATTTCTGAATATGGGACCTTATCCCATCTATAGCTTTTTTGCTCAGAGGATATTTTTGACATTGATTGGGGAGGCTGTGGCTTTTAACTCCACTGTTATTGGAGGTTGTTTCATGGCTAGGCCTAACCCAGCAGTTTTTGCCCAGGCATCTGTGTTCTGTTATCCATTTCTGGGGTAGCTTGCCTGTTTGATCAGTCTTGGGGGGTGTGAAGAGTTGCTGTTCATCTTCTACTGACATATTTAAAGCCGAGACTATAGGAGTTTTTACTGAAGGATTTAGAAATTTCATTTTGGGCCTTTGGGGTTAAAAGTTGTTTTGGCCTGGAGCTTGGTGAGCAGATCTCTGCCCATCAATGGGGCCAGGCATTCTGGGATTACTAAGAAGGAGTGATGGATTTTTCCTTTCCCCATGTCCATGGTCCTCTTATTTGTCTATGTCCGATATTTACTGCTGTTATCCCTTTGAACTAGAGAACTTTTATTTGATAGAGCGCCCAGTGGGGCCTTAAGGGTGCTGAGTATACTGCCCCTGTATTCACTTCAAATTTTATTGGGGTCCCCTCCACTTCAAAAGTTACCCTGCGCTCAGGGAACGGATCTGAACCCGATTTTCTTAGTCATCCTCCAGAGTCAGAATGGCTGGCTGGTGTGGCTGTCTCTTTCTAGGGCACTCTTTTGCCCAGTGTCCTTTTTCTTTAGAGTAGGCACATTGATCTGAGTCCAGGGGTGGCCTCTGGCATGGGCCCAGGTATCCCTTACTGACTCCCTGTTTCTTAATTTCAGGCCTATTTATTGTTGTGACCAGGACCTTAGTCAATGCCTTAGTCTGTCTTTTGCATCTCTCATCCTCTCTTTGCTCCCTTTCTTTCGCTCTGTTTCTCTCTTATAGTATACTTTCTCGGTTTCTCTGACTAAATATCTCAAAGACATATCTTGTAATGCATCTAAGCATTGTAACTTTCTTTTAATATCCAGGGCAGCTTGCCCAATGAAGGCCATCATGACAGATGCCTTTTGATCCTCTGCCTGAGGATCGAAAGGACTATATCTCCTATATACCTCCATTATTCTCTCTAGATACATAGAGGAATATTCATAAGCCCCTTGAATAATCTCTCTTACCTTGGCCAAATAAGTTGGTTTCCTAGCAGCCGCGTGGACACCCACTATTAGGGCCCAGCAATAAGTGGACAGATGCTCCCTACCTTCAAAGGTGTTGGGGTCCCAGTAGGGTCAGTTCAAGGGGAAGCCAGCTTTGATTATGTTGGGAAGTTTTGTTGGTCGCCCATCTGGTCCAAGGATATTTTTTTTCTAGCTTCCAGGAGGTTTCTCTCTCGTTCCTCTGTCATGTAGATAGTACCTAGGATTTGTTGGCAGTCATCCCAAGTAGGCAGGTGTGAAAACGCCAGGGAGTTCTTTGAGTTCTTTTAGCCAGGCCAGCTTCCTCCAGGGAAGGAGGCGCTGTGTGTGCCACAGGGGAGTCATTTGGAGGGCGCTGGGCTGGCCTAGCTTCCTGAAATTGCGGAGAGACTGAATCAGCAGCAGGGGAATCACTTAGAGATTGTTGGGGGTTGGGGGATGAGGGCAGGGTATAAGAAGGGGGAGGAAAGTCCAAAAGAGTCTTGAGACTCAGGGAGAACAGAGGGCGGAGGAGGAGGAGCAGAGGGTTTGAGAGAAAGAATCGTGGGGGAAGGAGTAGGAGCGGGGGCAGGGACAAGGAAAGGCTTCATCCATGGAGGAGGAGATTTGCAGAGGTCCTGCCAAGTTAAGACATATGGCGGTTGATCTGGATGGCTATGTGGCCCCGGCTGAAAGACAATATCTTTGACTTTTTGAATTAGTTGCAAGTAGAAACATCCTTCTGGGGGCCATTAGATTCCAAAGGTGTGTCATTCTGAGGCACAGAGAGTCTTCCAGGTCCGGCGTTTTACAGAAAAAGAAAGATTCTGGGCCCTTAAGCAGACTTTGGTCCAGTAATCAAGCGTCAGGGACAGAGGCATTGAAGTGCTCTGTTCCATAATGAGAGATACACAAACAGTGAAAGCAACGACACACTACACAGACAAGACAAGACAATAAAGACAGGTAATGGATGTCCAATACTGAGGCCAGGACTGAGTAGCTAGCAAAACCTGATGGGCTGGCAATACCAAATCTGAAACAAAATATCACTGAGTCGAGGAGATTATTGTTTCTTGATATCCTGAGTCCTCTGGGGCGTCCCCCAGGGAAGTGGCCTGTGGCTCTGTGACACGTCTGTCAGCCACCGTCGGAGAAAGCTCACACTCACCAACGATAGCCATTTTGCCAAACCCTAAACTGAAACCTGAAAGCAGAAAGAGGCGCCTTATGTACCCTGAGAGGAGCCCATTGGTGGTCTTTCGTCCGCCACTGCCGGATATCGCTGGGGCCTCCAGATGTAAAGGTCGGGCGAGCGTCAGAGGAAGAGACCACCACGAGAATGTCTGATGCAACAGTAAAGGGTTTATTGGAAGTCCAGCATTCTGGGGCTCAGAGCTCACTTGAATAGAGCAGAGAGCAATGAGAACAGCTTAAGCATAGCTTATATACTTTCCTTGGAGAGGGCAGGGAGGGAATTTTATTGATGGGTCAGAGCAAGTGGGCAGTTTGCGTGAAAAGGGGTGAGGGAGTACATTCTGCAGTTTGGCAGTTGGGGACGGCACATTCTGGTAACAAGTTTAGCAAACAGTCCTCAAGATTTCAACAGTGTTTTGTTAAGCATACAGGAAAACAGGAAGTGACAATTACATATTTTATTAATCTTTCACCAAAACCTAAATGGAAAGTGAGCATGGATTACTAAAACATCCATGTCCAGGTTGCCTAATGCTCTAAAATCAATCCTATTGGTGACTACATATTTGTTTCTTCCTAAGATTATATATTCAACCTCAACCCTGTTGAATATGATTAATCCTATCACTCACTTTATACTTTGGCTGATTTCCTAATGTCTCAATTGATATCTGCTTTCCTACACATTTTCCCGAGTTCATCATTGTGACTGACTCTTCACATGTGCTGACATTTACATTCACTCTCGATCCGAATGCCTATTGCTAAAGAACTTTTGGTCCACATCCTATAATCCCTCTTTTTTCTAAACCTACCGACTATCTTCCTAATTCTACCGACTCTCCCTTTTTGACTGGATGATCTCTTCGACAATCAATCATCCAAGGTACAAGGTTCTATGCCATTGTGTATTGATTTATCTGAGACATCTATGCAGAACATAATTAAAATCTAAGTATAGCAATCAACAGTCCAATGCCCTTCCTGGATTCAAATCTTATCTAGATTTCTATTTTTATACTGATGTTTCACCTATATATTCTTGTAAATATTGCAAGTTCCCAATACCATTGTTCATTTCTCAGTATTATTCCTAACCCAAATCAAACCTGTTATTACCCTAACCATACACTGTTCCCTCAAACTAACTGTACAGAAGAGCTGGGACAAAGTTTGTCTTACAATACAGTAATGTAGGTTATCTTTCACCTGCTGAGAACATCAAAGTTCCATGCAGAAATTATACCCCGGAGAAGTTGCAGGCAGCTATGAAGGACCTAAGAGAGCAAAAGTCATCTTCCATGGCAAACAACCTGGTCAGGATGAAGGGATGTGTCTGAACCAGCCTCTCCTACCTTAATGTAGAGAAGATTGATCAACCCATGTCTGTGTGAAGAGCTGTTCCCAGGTGCCAATGGTTGATATACCATTCTAACTTATGAATGTGTCACAGGAAGTAGGGGCAGCCTCTATCTCATGGGAACCTTGGAAGCAACTGTAAGGACAAAGTGATTGCCAAGGAAGTGACCTCCTTCAGTTCCTGAAGGAAGTGTCCTCACCTCACTTCCTTGGTGATGGAAATGTCTGAACTTGGGATCCAAGAAGCCAGGCACACAGAGCCAGTCCCAGTCCCAGTCCAGTGGTCTCACTTGTTAGGATTTGCCAAAGACAGAGTCAATCTTCCTTGGTACCTACTGATATGAAGATTGCCAAATTCAAGAAGAGCTCTGACGAGGGGCCTTTCCTGAGAAAGCTGGTATTGGTGATCTAGTTGCAGGTGGCTTTCCACAGAGCACTTGGAATCTCAGCCAGGGTATCACATGATTTTATTCTGAAAGACTTGGCAGCCATATTTGAGAGTCAAAAGATACCCAAACCTCACATTGTAGACCTCAATGGGGCTGGATTCTTGTGACATTTTGGCCACTCTTTGGGAAGACATGCCTGTGAGAGTTCTCCAGAGCTTTCATTGAAATGAGCTTCCAAAATGAATTGAAATCCACAGTGCCTCCAACTTCATCTTTGAAAGTTGACTAGATAAATACCTTGAAATTTGTGAAATTCCAATGACCAGGTGGTACTGAAGAACCTTTGGATGTCCTGTTGCTTATCATGAGTGTACCAGACAGTGCCTGATTTTCTAATATCTCTATTGATATCTGCTTTCCTACATATTTTCCCCAATTCATCATTGTGACTGACACTTCACATATGCTGACCTTTACATTCACTCTCTACCCGAAACCCTATTGCTAAAGAAATTTTGGTCCAAATCCTATACTCACTCTTCTTTCTAAACCTATTATCTTCCTAATCCTACTGACTATCCCTTTTTGACTCGATGTTCTCTTTGACAATCAATCATCCAAGGTATATGGTCCTGTGCCATGGTATATCAATTTATCTTAGACACATGTGCAGAACATAATTCAAACATAAGTATCCCACTCAAGAGCCCAATTCCCTTCTTGGTTTCAAATCTTATCTATATTTCTGTTTTCATACTTATATTTCACCTCTATATACTTCTAAATATCACAGGTTCCCAATACCATTATTCATCCGGCAGAGAGATTCCTATCCAAAATCGAAAATGTTATTAACCTTAAACATACACTTTTCCCTCAATCTAACTTTACAGAAGAGGAGTGACAGAGTTGGTCTTACAATACAGGAATGTAGGGGACCTTCCTCCTGCTGAGAACCTCAAAGGTCCATGCAGAAATGACCCCTGGAGAAGATGTAGGCAGCTATGAAAGACCTGAGAGAGCAAAAGTCATCTTCCATGGCAAAAAACCTGGTCAGGGAGAAGGGATGTGTCTGAATCAGCCTCTACCTTCTTAATGTAGAGAAGATGAACCAAACCAGGCCTGTGTGGAGAGCTGTTCCCAGGTGCCTATGGTTGTTATACCATTGTAACTTGTGAAAGTGTGACAGGAAGTAGGGACAGCCTCCATCTCATGGGAAGCTTAGAAGTAACTATTAGGATAAAGTGGTTGCCAAGGCAGTGATGTCATTCAGTTCCTGAAAGAAGTAACCTCACCCCACTTCATTGGTGATGGAACTCTCTGAACTTTGGATCCAGGAAGACAGGCACCCAGAGCCAGTCACAGTCCCAGTCCCAGTGGTCTCACTTGTTTCAATTTACCAAGGGCAGAGTCAGTCGTTCTTAGTACCTACTGATGTGAGGATTGCCGAATGCCAGGAAAGCTCTGAAGAGGGGCCTTTCCTGGGAAAGCAGGTAGTGGCTCACCCATGGTTCCTGACAACTGCACAGATTTGGCCAAAAAGACCAGATTTGAGACAGGACAGGCCATTTTGGGGGAAAATAGTATGGCCCACTATTCAGAGGACACTCCGGATCTCACAGACCTACTTGGGCAAAGGAGGTGCCTTGTGGGTGTGGGTGTGGGTGTGTGTTTGTGGTTTTGTCTCATGTTCTGAGAATAAGTAGGAAAGGCTGTTTGTTTGTATTGGCATGGACTGTTTCTAGTAAGTCGTTTGACAAGGCGAGTGCTTCTATGTCTGTGTATCCAGCTCTGTCCATGATTGTAGACATTAGAAAAGAAAATGCATCAATGGATGTGTCCTGTCTAGTAGAAAGCTTCCAAGCATTCATCCTGCCCAATTTATGAATGGACTGCTGCTTGCCTTATCGAAGGTTAACACCTGCTATGTTCCTAAGTTTCTGTTTTCTTCCTTAATTCTGGACACTCTCCAGAATAGGCTCATGGTTTGTGTCCAAGATATGTACCACCTAGAAGCTCTGTGATATGGCCATGTACTGGATAGCTAAAGAGAATGGCGAGCATCTCAGAAAATTTAGATATCAGTATGACCAGGAAAGTCTCAGTGGAGAAACCCTGCATTGGGCCTTTTGCTTACCTATTGTTCTGTTGCCCTGAATTTCAGGAAGGTCTTTACCTCAGGCCACTCCTTTGTGAAGCCTGAAGAAAACTGTTTTCAAATGGAAATGAATATGCATACCTGTGGCTATTTGCTTAATTGCTTTGGAAATGGATGTGTGAATCAGCCTCTTGACCCTGTGTGAGGCTGTTGTTAGATTCTCAGCACGTGATGGATCCCATGTGTTCATCCAAAACCAAAATGGCTAAAAGAGCAGTCATTGTTTATTAAGTCTCTCACATTCCTCTGTAAGGTTCATGACCTCCATCAAGTGAGAATAGGAATTCTTTGGGTCAAATGATTTCTTCAGACCATGCAGAGGCAAGCCCATGGGTGCTTGGGTTTTCTCATGATTCCAATTCACATAAAGAATCAAACCTCACAGTCAGTAGTCCTCAAATTGTAGAAGCAGAGCAGTATTAACGGCAGGCCTATTTGATCACTTTTGGTTCAAGGAAGGTGTTCAGGCCACCCGACTTTAGGCAAAAGAGGGACAAGGGAGCTTATTTTGGACACTGTCTTGAGCTGTGCCCCTCATGGAAACCTCCAGCTAGAGGTTATAATGAGTGTCTATATGGAAGAAGGTGAGGGCCATGTGGAAGTGTTTTGGTTTTATATGTGGTTATTAGCTTGGCAGTTGGAAAAGATGACTGGCTCTACCTGGGCTTGAACTCTGGTGTGATTCCCCTTAGAGACTGAGTTCTGGAACTGATCTCAGAGAAGTATTGCCATGAGTTGTGTTGGGATTTTAGGAGGCCATGCATGAGAGTCGCCTTTGGAAACTGAGATCTAGGCCCAGGGTGGCTTTCCATAGTTCATTGGGAATCTCAGCCAGAAAATCACATGATTTTATTCTGAAAGACATGGCAGCCACTGTTGAAAGTCAAAACACACATGGACGTCACATTGTAGACCTCAATGGACCTGGCTTCATGTGACCTTTTGGCCACTCTTTGGGAAGACTTGCCTGTGAATGTTCTACAGAGCTTTCATTGAAATGAGCTTCCTCAACATTTAATGGTGCCTGAATAAATTGAAAATCATAGTGCTTTCAACTTCATCCTAGAAAAATGACTAGATAAATATCATGGAATTTTTGAAATTTTCATGACCAGGTGGCACTGGAGAATCTTTTGATGTCCAGTTTCTTATCATAAGTATACCAGACAGTGCGTTGATTGACTGGGTTTCATGAAAATGGTGTAGAACAGAGATGCCAGTAAGTTGGAGCCTGCTGATTAGCGGGCCTAGAGCAGTGGTGGGCAGGTGTGTGATCAAACATCTGTGTTAGGGCCATGTGGATCTGCCATTGGCTTCCAAATGGCTTGTTACTCACACGGTGCAGCCAGCAGACCCTTATATGTAATGGCTTCTTGTTATATGGGGAGGTTTCAGGGCAATGTTCAGAATCAGATTGCTATGGTCAAGGGGGCAACCTATGTGGGATAGAAGCCTGATTGGTGCATTTTCAAGCAGACCCTGACCCACCACATGTGACAGTACTCCCTCCAGCACTGTGTCCCAGTTGAACACCTTGTATTTCGTGAAGGAAATACCAAACTCCCATTGCAGCAGCAAGAAACACCAGGAAAAGTAGAGGATGACCAAATGGCTTCACAGTCCACATGGAGAGAAAATTAGCCCCAGTTGCCACAGTTTACCTACAAAGAGAGAATTTAGCACTGCTGCCTCATGTTCATTGGAAAATAAGATACCATGTGCTCCAGGTCACATAAATGCAGTCCCAGTTTTGATGCTCTCACTACATAGGAAGCTAAAGCTCCTGACAATAACACATATTTCCAGTGCCCAAACTCAGAGGCAGTTTCTCAAGAAGTCTTTAGGCCTGCAGAGCTCCATGTTTGTGGAGTGTTTACCCTGTCCCTTACATTTTGGAACTCCTCTACCACCTACAAGGTTGTGAAATCCTGAGCATATTCTATTCCAGATATGTACTCACAGATTTTCTAACTCTTCTCCTCTAATTGTGCATTACTTCAGGTGAGAGTAATATCAAGGCATTGTTCTCGATGAGAGTGGGAAGATTTTTGTGTAACACATATTTGCAAACACATTGGGATTTTTTTCTTATTTTCCATTCGAAATACTGAATCTCTGACACTAACCCATACCCTACTAGACTCTGACTGCTAATCCTAATATGATGGAGAATAGTAACCCTAACAGAATAGAAACACAATCAGTTCAGAGAAGGCGTGCTGGTGTGGTGTATAGTTGGACTTCCCTTTTGCATTATATAGGGTATAAGTTATAAATATAGTCAGTGTTTATTGAAATAGTTTCAATGTGTTTTTAAAGTTAACAAATTTGTGAATTCCTGTCTCCCTTTCTCTGTAGCCTATTCACCACATGTATTTTTATATGCACATATATAAACCTACCTCATATCACACGTACATTTTTCTGAGGTGGCTGAATTGGCAGATACAAATTGTGAGAAGAGATCACTTCTCCTAAACGCTGTTGGAACTGAAAAATCAACCTATGTGTGAGCTTCCTAGTTGAACAACATTATACATAAATCCATTTTCAATTAAATGCATTTTTTTGGATATGTGGATGATATATATTTTATTTTGAATTTCGATTGGCATAGATATTGCTACTTTTTAATGTCTGCATGTGTGTGTGCTTGTGTGTGTGTGTGTGGGTGTGTGTGTGTGTGTGTGTGTGTGTGTGTGTATATATATATATATATATATATATATATACACTCTCCAGATTTTTCAAAATATGAAATATTTGTGTCTTATTATATACTCCCTAAAATCATTCTTATTCATGTATGTGGATTTTTAATCAACTTTTCACAAGATTATTCTCAGAAATATTCATCCACCTAAAATACATATTTGTTTATTAATACTGAAAACTAACTTCAGTAAATGGTGCATACAAATCATAATATTTCATCATTGCAAGATGGCGGCGAATAGAGTGCATCACACCCAGTGTACCGTGTCACTGCACAGGTGAATAACGAGTTAGAACAACAAAAAACTATCTCTTAGGAACCTACAGCAAAATGGGGGTGCACCAAAACCGAGAAGATGGATTTCTAGAACCGAGGACAGGTAATTGAGTCTCAAACACGAGCCAAATGTGTGACCGGAGATCCGGTCTGACTGATCCTCATGGCCCACCCAGTGGCTACAGATGGCAGGGCACCACTGAGATGCGACCAATAAGAAGGGAGAAATGTTGATGCACATTCTGTGGAATCCTGCCAGTAGAGCCCTCACTGAGCCCTGGGCTGAGTTCAGGATTTCAGACAGGGAAGGAAGAGGTACATTTCAATCCCCCACAAGGGAAACTCCTCTATGGAAACCAAAGGCCACCATCTTGGAGAGCTGAAGTAACCACAGCTACTCTCCTACAGATTGCAACAATAAAACAGGTGTGTGTTACTCAGCTCATCTCCCATACATCAGGGAATTCGCATAAAATCTCTCCTAGGCTTTCCAGGGGAGAGATTATAAGAGCAAGCCTGCATAAAAATGGGGAAAAACTAGAGGCACCTGACCTTCAACTCCCCCTCCCATCAGCGGCGAAAATGAAACCTGTCTAGCCAGTCCTGGGGAGGGGCAAGTGAAAAAATCAAAACACTAGAGAGCCGGGGTTCCCAATAGCCAACTGTGTGACCAGACATCTGGGATGATTGAATCATGTGGCCAGGCACGCTGTTACAGATGGCTGGGCACCACCGAGAAGCGACCTTCAAGCAGGGAGAAATGTTGCTGTGGATTCTGTGGAATCTTGCCGGCTGAGCCCCAACTGAGCCCCGGGCTGAGTTCGGGATTTCAGACGGGGAAGGCAGTGGTAAAGTTCTATCCCCCGCAAAGGAAACTCCACAAAGGAAACCAGCGGCCACCATCTTGGAGAGCTGAAGTAACCACCGCCACTCTCCAACAGATTGCAACAATAAAACAGGTGTGTGTTACTCAGCTCATCTCCCATACAGTGGGGAATTCCATAAAATCTCTCCTAGGCTTCCTGGGGGAGGGATTATCAGAGCGAGCCTGCATAAAGACGCAGGTAAAAGTATAGACACCTGACTTTCAACTCCCCCTCCCATCAGTGACGAAAACTAAACGTGTCTTGCCCCGAAAATGGGGCAAAGAGAAAAAATCAAAACAATAGATTGTCTGGATTCCCAATAGACACCCTCCACACCCAACAAACGGCAGACCCAGAGTAGAGTTTGAACTGCCAAGAGCCATCACTCAGGGGAAATTTGGTCTAGCAGGAGAAACCAGGACTAGCAGGGTAAAACAGGGGACTATAGGCCAGGCTTTTGTGACTGGGCGGCTGTAGATTGCAGGCCCGATACGAGAGTCCACCCGCTGCCCGTGTGACTGGGCGGCTGGAGAACGCCCTCCTGGAGAACGCCCTCCTGCCAGCAACCAACCACGCCACTGGATGGCTAGAGATCACCCACCCGCCGGCGACAGCCCACCTGCTGCCCGCGTGACTGGGCGGTTGGAGACCACCTGTCTGCCAGTGACCCGGAGCTGAAACCAACCAGAGACTTTCCAGTCCCACCCCCCATTCGGACACCTCGGCAAGGAGCCTGGGGCCCGCCAAAGCAGAGAAGTGACGTCACTGGAGCTCGGCCTTCGGAATTCCTTCCAAGTGGAATCCACTTTAGAAGGCATAGTCTACCAACTCAAAGGAGAGACACCAGAGATATACAACACCAAAACAAATCTATAGAATAAAGCAGAAACACAGCAATCAAATAGAGCTGGAAAGTAACGTGAACATCATGAAAAAACAAGGGAAAAAAAGAGGACAAACAATGCAGAACAACTTAATTCTACAGGAGGACCTAGAAGCATCAGAAACAGGGATAGGGAAAGAACTCAAGGCATACCTATCTCAGATGGAAAGGAATATTAGAGAAGACATGAGGCATCAAATCCAAGCAATAAAAGTACATTTTGAAAATAAATTAAACAAACAAATTCAAATGGCAAACAACGAGCTTTACCAGGAGATAGAGATCTTAAAAAAATCAAACAGTAATCCAAGAAATGCAGGAAAGTATAAACCAAATTAAAAACTCAAACGAGAATATTACAAATAGACTGGATCAAGTAGAGTCAGAACATCAGATAATGAAGACAAAGTTTATCAACTTGAAAAGAATATAGTCAATACAGAAAAGATGCTTAAATCCCATGAGTAATTTATTCAAAAGATATGGGATGTCATTAAAAAAAAAACAAATTTGAGAGTCATCGGGATAGAAGAAGGCATAGAGATTCAAACCAAAGGAATGGAGAACATATTAAATAAAATAATTCTAGAAGACTTCCCAGAGATGAAAGATGGATTGGATTGCCAAATCCTGGAAGCCTACAGTATCCCAAACATTCAAAACCATAATAGACCAACTCCAAGACATATAATTATGAAGATAGCCAACATACAGATCAAGGAGAAAATATTAAATGCTGTAAGAGAAAGGAGGCAATTTACATTCAGGGGTAAACCAATCAGGTTAACAACTGATTTTTCATCACAGACTTTGAAAGCAAGAAGATCCAAGAACATTGTATTTCAAATGCTGAAAAATAATGGATTCCAACCAAGAATACTGTATCCAGCAAAATTAAGCTTCAGATTTGAAAATGAAATTAAAGTCTTTCATGATAAACACAAGATAAAAGAATTTGCAGCCAGAAAACCAGCACTGCAAATCATTTTGAGCAAAATACTACAAGAAGAGGAATTGAAAAATGTTGCCCAAAACTAACAGCACGAGGTATCTCAGTAAAGGGGGAGGAAAATAACCAAAAAAGTAAAAACTAGCCAAACTAAAATATAATAAATAAATAAACATGACTGGAAGTACAAATCATATTTCAATTGTAAACTTAAAAGTTAATGGCATAAACTCACCAATCAAGAAACATGGACTAGTAACCTGGATCAAAAAAACAAATCCATCAATATGCTGCCTTCAGGAGACTCATATGATATGAAAAGACAAATACAGGCTGAAGGTAAAAGGTTGGGAAAAATCTTACCACTCACATGGTGCGCGGAAGCAAGATGGAGTGGCCATTCTCATGGAATAAAATCAACTTCAAACCTAAGTTAATCAAAGGGATAAAGAAGGACACTATATTCTGTTAAAAGGAACCATCAACCAACAAGACATAACAATTATCAATTTGTATGCACCTAGCAATGGAGCTGCAATGTTCATAACAAAAAATCTCCTCAAGTTCAAGAGTCAAATACACTACAAAACAATAATTATGGGTGACTTCAACACAGCACTCTCGGCATTAGACAGATCCTCTAGACAAAAACTGAATAAAGAAAATATAGAACATAACAGCACAATCAATAACCTATACTTAACCGACATATATAAAAGATATCAACCATCATCAAGTGGATACACGTTCTTCTCAGCAGAACATGGTTCCTACTCAAAGGTAGACCATATATTATGCCATTGCGCAATTCTTAGTAAATATAAAGGCATGGAGATAATACCATGTACCATATCTGATCATAATGGAATGAAACTGGAAATCAATGATGAAAGAAGGATGGAAAAATTCTACATCACATGGAAAATGAACAACATACTACTGAATGATCAATGGGTTACAGAAGACATAATGGAGGAGATAAAAAAAAAATTCTTACAGACAAATGACAATACAGACACAACGTACCAGAATCTATGAGACACAATGAAAGCAGTTTTAAGAGGGAAATTCTTTTCTTGGAGTTCTTTCCTCAAAACAAGAAAAAAATAACAAATAAATGAACTCACACTACACCTCAAAAAAATAGAAAAGGAAGAGCAAAACAACAGCAAATGTAGTAGAAGACAAGAAATAATTAAATTTATAGCAGAAATCAACAAAATTAAAACAAAAAAATTGAAAAAATTGATAAAACTAAAAGTTGGTTCTTTGAAAAAATAAATAAGATTGACAGGCCCTTAGCCATGCTAATGAAGAGAAGAAGAGAGAGAACTCAAATTACTAACATACGGGATGAAAAAGGCAATATCACAACAGACACTACAAAAATACAGAAGATAATCAGAAAGTATTTTGAAACACTATATTCCAAAAAAATAGAAGATAGTGAAGATATTGATAAATTTCTTAAGTCATACGATCTGCCCAGATTGAGTCAGGAAGACACACACAATTTAAACAGACCAATAATAAAGGAAGAAATAGAAGAAGCCATCAAAAGACTACCAACAAAAAAAAGTCCTGGACCGGATGGGTATACAGGGGAGTTCTACAAAACCTTCAAAGAAGAATTAATACCAATATTTTTTTCAAGCTATTTCAAGAAATAGAAAAAGAAGGAGCTCTTCCAAATTCATTCTATGAGGCCAACATCACCCTGATCCTGAAACCAGACAAAGACACTTCAAAGAAAGAAAACTACAGACCAATATCTCTAATGAACTAGGATGCAAAATTCTCAATAAAATCCTGGTGAATCAAATACAAAAGCATATCAAAAAAAATTGTGCACCATGATCAAGTAGGATTTATCCCTGGGATGCAAGGCTAGTTCAATATACGAAAATCAATAAATGCCATTCACCACATCAACAGAATGAAAGAGAAGAACCATATGATCATCTCGATAGATGCAGAAAAAGCATTTGACAAAGTAAAGCATCCCTTTGTGTTCAAAACACTAGAAAAACTAGGGGTAACAGGAACTTACCTAAACATTGTAAAAGCTATATATGCTAAAGCTCAGGCTAGCATCATCCTAAATGGAGAAAAACAGAAGGCATTCCCTCTAAAATCTGGAACAAGACAGGGATGCCCTCTATTATCACTTCTATTCAATTTATTTCTTGAAATACTAGCCAGAGCAATTAGACAGACATAAGAAATTAAAGGCATAAAAATAGGAAATGAAGAATTTAAATTATCGCTATTTGCAGATGACATGATAATATATTTAACAGACCCAAAAGAGTCTACAAAGAAATGGCTAGAGTTAATAAATGAATTCAGCGAAGTGGCAGGATATAAAATCAACATGCATAAATCAAAGACATTCCTATGTATCAGCAACAAAACTTCTAAAATGGAAATGAGGAAAATCACTCCATTCACAATATTGTTAAATAAAATAAGATACTTGGGAATCAACCTAACAAAAGAGGTGAAGGATTTATATAAAGAAAACTACAGAACCCTAAAGAGAGAAATAGAAGAAGATCTTAGAAGATGGAAAAATGTACCCTGTTCATGGATAGGCAGTACTAACATCATCAAAATGGCGATATTACTCAAAGTTCTCTACAGGTTTAATGCGACGCCAATCAAAATTCCAACAGCATTTCTTGTAAAAAAATAAAGCAATCATGAAATTCATATGGAAAAACAAAAGACCCAGAATAGCAAAAGCAACTCTAAGCAGGAAGTGTGAATCTGGAGGTATAGCGATACCAGAGTTTAAACTGTACTACAAAGCAATAGTAACAAAAATAGCGTGGTACTGGTACCAAAACAGGCAGGTGGACCAATGGTACAGAATAGAGGACACAGAAACCAGTCCACAAAATTACAACTTTCTTATATTAAATAAAGTGGCTAAAAGCATGCAATGGAGGAAGGATAGCTTCTTCAACAAATGGTGCTGGGAAAATTGGAAATCCATATGCAACAAAATGAAACTGAATGTCTTTCACCATGCACAAATGTTAACTCAAAATGGAACAAGGAGCTTGATATAAAATGAGAGACACTGCGTCTGATAGAAGAAAAAGTTTTCTACGATCTACATACTGTGGGGTATACTATTCCTTAATAGGATGCCCATAGCCCAAGAGTTAATAACAAGAATAAAAAAGGGGACTTACCTAAACTAAAAAGATTTTTCTCAGCAAGAGAAACAATAAGAGAGGTAAATCGAGAGCCTACATCCTGGGAACAAATTTTTACCCCTCACACTTCAGATAGAGCCCTAATATAGAGAATATACAAAGAATTCAAAAAATTAAACAATAAGATAACAAATGCCGTAATCAACAAATGGATCAAGGACCTGAACAGACACTTCACAGAGGAGGACATACAATCAATCAACAAGTACATGAAAGAATGCTCACCATCTCTAGCAGTCAGAGAAATGCAAATCAAAACCACCCAGAGATACCATCTCACTCCAGTATGATTGGCAGCCATTATGAAGTCAAACAACAACAAGTGTTGATGAGGATGTGGGGAAAAGGGTACACTTGTACACTGCTGGTGGGACTGCAAATTGGTGAGGCCAACTTGGAAAGTAGTATGGATATTCCTGGGAAAGCTGGGAATGGATCCACCATTTGAACCAGCTATCGCCCTTCTCAGACTATTCCCTGAGGATCTTAAAAGAGCGTACTATAGGGATACTGGCACATCATTGATCATAGTGGCACAATTCACAATAGGTAGACTGTACAACCAACCTAGATGTCCTTCAATAGATGAATGGATAAAAAAATGTGGCATCTATACACAATGGAGTATTATGCATCACTAAAAAATGACAAAATCATAGAATTTGCAGAGAAATGGATGGCATTAGAGCAGATTATGCTAAAAGAAGCTAGCCAATATTTAAAAAACAAATGTCAAATGTCTTCTTTGATATAAAGAGAGCAACAAAGAATGGAACAGGGAGGAAGAGCATCAGGAAATGATTAACATTAAACAAAGACGAGTGGGGACAGAGAAAGGGAGAGAGAAGGGAAAGCATATGGAAATAGTAGAAGACCCTCAATGTTACACAAAATTACATATAAGAGGTTGTGAGGGAAAGTTGGGGGGGACAGGGAGAGAAGTGAACAACGGAAGATGAGGTGGAGAGGGAAGATGGGAGGGAAGGGGAGGGGGGATAGTAGGGGATTGGAAATGTAGCAGAAAACAACAGTCACTAATATGACATTATGTAAAAATGTGAATGTGTAACCAATGTGATTCTGCAACTCATATTTGGGGAAAATAGGGAGTTCATAACCCAATTGAGTCAAATGTATGAAAGATGATATATCATAAGCTTTGTAATGTTTTGAACAACCAATAAAAAATAAATAAAGATTTAAAATTTGGTGGGAAGAAATCAGCTAAAAAAACGGTTGAGATGCATTCATTTTGCTAAGCAGAAACTTTTTTTTTGTAGTTGTAACTATCACAAATTTATTTTACCAGAAAACTGGCTTTTGAAAATGCACTTATTTGAGATTAAATGATAATCCACCTACCTCTTGAAAAAAATCATGGCATTTCCTATATTTTTCATATTTCAATATTTTCGTGAATATTTTGTCATGGACCAGGTCTAGTCTTAGGCTATTCTTCCAGAATACTACCTCATCTGACAAGTTGGTACAATGTGTTGGACTGTACCAGTTTCTAGCTGATAATGTGTATTTTTCCGTATCTTTATTTGGACATACGTATCCAACTATATCTTTGCATTTTATGTGTAACTGGGGAAGAGACTCATCAAAAGCTCTTCATTATATGTATCAACAATCAAACATTTAGAGCATGCAATTATTCTTAATTTTGCATGAAAATATCTTTGAACCATTTTTCTTATAAAGATTTACAATTATTAATACTGTCCCTACTGTAATAAGTAACTACTTACAAGAAGAATTAAACAATTGACTTTATATCAATTATTAATATGAAAATTACTAAAATGAGTTTTGGCAATAAATACGCAATTGATAGAAATTGAAGTCACAAGAAAGCCATTTAAAATGTCAGTGCATATGGTCCTTAAATAATAGGTTGTTCACAAAATGTATCTCTAATTCATAAGAGTTAATATGCCATATTACAGCTTAATGTGATATAAAAACTTTAATTATCAATATTGATAAATAAGAATGATACCTATTTACTTAAACATGTTTATTTGATTTTCACTGTAAGGTTTTAATTCTGGAAGACTTGAGAATTAAGAAAGACTTGGTCTATATTATTTCTAACAGGCTAATCAAAGTACTTTTAAATATATATATATATATATATATATATATATATATATATATATAATACATATGCATGCATATAGATACATATGTATAATGTATTGTAATATATCTATCAGGTGATTATAATTTTTAAATTTTCTCAGGAAAAAAGAATGACTATAAAAAACAGTCTTAAATGTAAATTTCATAGCCTACTACTATTTGTAATGACATGAGAGAAAAATACATATGGAGGGAAAATGAAAAAGGAAGAGAGAGAAGGGGGAAATGAGGAAGAAAGTGAGTAAAGAAGAGGGAGAGGAGTGTTTGATGATAAAATAAAAGTGGCGGGGCTGGGTTTGTGGCTCAGTGTTAACATGCTTGTCTAGCATGTGTGAGGCACTGGGTTATATTCTCAGCACAACAAACAAATAAATAAAATGAAGGTCTATCAACAACTGAAAAAATAAAAAATAAAAAAGGAGAAATATTACCAAAATTCCAAGTTATAATGAATGTTAAATAAAACAAAAATTATGTTACATAGCCTTATGTAATTTCTAGACTCCGCAAAATAGTCATTAAGTGTTAGATTATTAGTGCTATAACTAAAAATCCATTGCTCTTTCCTCTACATTCTGTGGCATGCTAGTGCTAAAATAAATTGTATTATAACACCAAAAATATTCTAATATTTCTAAAGTAACTGACGCAGTTTAACATCAATGCAAGAAGACTTCAATGGGATATAATGTGTATTTTGACGTTCATTTTTATTAAACACTAGTACATTACTATTTCTCCAGTTTATGCACATCATAGGATGCATATTTCATCCACAATTTAGCAAATTTATACGCATTTGTTTTACTTTCAATCACTTCCTGCTTCAGAACACATGTATTCCTCCATGTTTCTTGACTACTTTTTTCATGAGACTTCTTTCCAAACATATTATTTTCGATTTCCATTATTACTTTTGAAGCAAAACTCACACACCCGTCATGATAAACCATAACCCTAATATTACCATTAGATGTAAAACTGGTTGGAATGAATGATTGTATATCAATATAAGATTTCTTGTATACATTCAGATATCAATTCAATCCAAAATTAAAAGTGGAACAAGTTATATTATTTATTCACAGTATGGTCTATTCATGCATTACCTCTATATTGATAGACACAGGGTAAACCTCTGTGTACCCCCAATAATAATTTGTATATCTTCAAAATATTGCTCCTAGAAATGGTGAAATACATTAGTATTTTTAAAGTTTTTGCACATCATAGGATATATATTTCATCCACAAGTTCACAAACTTATTGGCATTTGTTTCACTTTCAATCACTTCCTGCTTCAGAACACATGTATTCCTCCATGTTTCTTGACTGGTATTTTCATGAGACTTCTTTCCTAAACACATTATTTTCGATTTTCATAATCATTTTGTTGCAAAACTCACACACTATTCATGATAAACCATAACACTAATATTTCCATTAGACGTATGACTGGATTGAATGAATAAATTACATCAATATAATATTATTTATACATTTTCAGATATCAATTCAATCTTTATTTAAAGTGGCACCAGTTATATTATTTATTCACAGTATGGTCTATTCGTGCATTATCTCTATATTCATAGACACAGTGTACACGTCTTGTACACTTAATACTCATTAATACGTCTTCAAAATATTGCTCCAGAAATGGTGAAAGAAATACTCATGTCACCTGATCTACATATACATTTTATCACAGTAATATTCTGGACACAGAATGAGAATATCACACTTATGATTTTACCAAAGCCTAAATGGAAAGTGAGCATGGAATACTAAAATCATCCATGTCAAGGTTGCCTAATGCTCTCAAATGTCAATCCTATTGGTGACTGCATATTTCTTTCTTCCTAAGATTATATATTCAACCTCAACCCTGTTGAAAATGTCTAATCCTATCACTCACTTTATACTTTGCCTGATTTTGAAATGTCTCTATTGATATCTGCTTTCCTACATATTTTCCCCAATTCATCATTGAGACTGACTCTTCACATGTGCTGACATTTACATTCAATCTCTACCCGAAACCCTATTGCTAAAGGACTTTTGTTCCAAAACCTATACTCACTCTTCTTCCTAAACCTACCGACTATCTTCTTGATCCTACCGACTATCACTTTTTGACTGGATGTTCTCATATACATTCAATCATCCAAGGTACAAGGTCTTGTGCCATTGTATATCGATTTATCTGAGACATCTGTGCAGAATGTAGTTCAACGCTAAGTATCTCAATAAAGGGTCCAATGCTTTTCTGGGCTTCAAATCTTTCTTGGGTTCTTGTTTTCATACATTCATTTCACTTATATATTCTTATAAATATCTCAGGTTTCCAATAACATTTGCATCCAGCAGTATGATTCCTAACCGAAATCGAACATGATTTTAACTCTAACCATACACTGTTCCATAAATCTAACTTTACAGTAGAGCAGCGACAGAGTTGTTCCTACAATACAGGAATGAAGTGGATCTACCACCTGCTGAGAACCTCAAAGGTCCATGCAGATATGATCCATGGAGAAAATGTAGGCATTTATGAAGGACCTGAGAGAGCAAAAGCCACCTTCTATGGCAAACAACCAGGTCAGGATGAAGGGTTGTTTCTGAATCAGCCTCTCTCTTCTTAATGTAGAGAAGACGAACCAAACCAGGCCTGTGTGGAGAGCTGTTCCCGGGTGCCTATGGTTGATATACCATTCTAACTTGTGAAAGTGTCACAGGAAGTAGGGGCAGCCTCCATCTCATGGGACACTTGGAAGCAAGTGTTAGGACAAAGTGGTTGCCAAGGCAGTGACTCATTTAGTTTTTGAAGGAAGTTACCTCACCTCACTTCCTTGGTGATGGAACTCTCTGAACTTGGGATCCAGGAAGACAGGCACCCAGAGCCGGTCCAGTCCCAGTCCCAGTGGTCTCACTTGTTTGGATTTACCAAGGACAGAGTCAGTCTTTCTTGGTACCTACTGATGGGAGGATGGCCAATTGCCAGGAGAGCTCTGAAGAGGGGCCTTTCCTGAGAAAGCAGGTAGCGGTTCACCGCTGGCTCCTAACAACTTCACTGTGTTGGTCAAGGAGAACAGATCTGAGACAGGACAGGCCATTTCTGGGAAACAAAGTATGGCCTACCATTCAGACGACAATCTGGATAGTCACAGACCTACTTGTGGGAAGGAGGTGCCTTTGTGGGTGTGGATGTGGGTTTTTGGTTTTGTCTCAAGTTCTGAGAATAGGTAGGAAAGGCGGTTTGTTTGGTTTGGAGTGAACTGTTTATAGTAAGTGTTTTGACAAGGCGAGTGTTTCTAAGTCTGTGTAACCCACTGTGTCCGTAGTTGTAGACATTAGAAAAGAGAATGCATCAATGGATGTGTCCTGTCTAGTAGAAAGCTTCCCAGCATTCATCCTGCCCAATTTATGAATTGACTTCTGCTTGCCTTATCGATGGGCAACACCTGCGATCTTGCTATGTTCCTGTTTTCTTACTGAATTCTGGACACTCTCAAGAATAGGCTAATGGTTTTGTGTCCAAGATATGTACCCCCTCCAAGCTCTGTCACATGGCCATGTACTGGAGAGCTGAAGGGAATGGCGAGTATCTCAGAAAACTCAGATATCAGTGTGACCAGGAAAGTCTCAGTGGAGAAACCCTGCTTTGGGCCTTTTGCTTACCTATTGTTCTGTTGCCCTGAATGTCAGGAAGGTCATTGCCTCAGGCCAGACCTTTGTGAAGCCTGAAGAAAACAGTTTTCAACTGGAAAAAATGGTCATCACCTGTGGCTCTTTGCTTAATTGCTTTGGAAATGGATATGTCTGAATCAGCCTCTTGGCAACATGGGAGGCTGTGGCTTAGATTCTCAGCATCTGATGGATCTAAAAAATGATCCCATGTGTACATCCAAAACCAAAATGCCCAAAATATAAGTCATTGTAAATGAAGTCTCTTGCCTTTCTCTCTTAGGTTCCTGACTTCCATCAAGTGAGAATAGGGATCCTTTGGTTCAAATGAGTTCTTCGAAGCCCTACAGAGAAGCATGGGTTTTCTATTGACTCCAAATCACATAAAGAATCTATACGTGACAGTCAGTAGGCCTCAAATTTTAGAAGAAGAACAGTATTAACAGGAGGCCTATTTCATCACACCTGATTCAAAGGAAGGGTGTCCAGAGCACCATGACTTTAGGCAAATAAAGGGCAAGGGAGCTCATTTTGGACACTGTCTTGGGCTGCTCCTCATGGAAACCTCCAGCCAGAGGTTATGATGAGTGTCTACATGGAAAAAGATGAGGGCCATGTTGGAGTATTTTGGTTTTAATTGTGGTCATTTGTGTGGCGGTTGGAAGAATTGACTGGGTCCACCTTGTCTTGAACTCTGTTGTGATTCCCTTAGAGACTGAGTTCTGGAACTGCACTCAGAGAAGTATTGCCATGAATCTTGTTGGGACTTTAGGAGGCCACACATGAGAGTCACCCATGAAAACTGAGATCTAGGCCCAGGGTGGCTTTCCACAGAGCACTGAGCATCTCAGCCAGGAAATCACATGATTTAATTCTGAAAGACTTGGAAGCCATAGTTGAGAGTCAAAACACACATGGACCTCACATTGTAGACCTCAATGGGCCTGGCTTCATGTGACCTTTTGGCCACCCTTTGGGAAGACTTGCCTGTGAGAGTTCTCCAGAAATTTCATCGAAATGAGCTTCCTAAAATTTAATCGTTCCTGAAAGAATTGAAACCCACAGTGCCTCCAACTTTATCCTTGAAAAATGGGATCGATACATACCATGAAATTTTTGAAATTCCCATGACCAGGTGGCACTGGAGAAACTTTGGATATCTTGCTTTAAATTTAACAAATATGTGAATTCCTGTCTCCCTTTCTCTGTTGCCTATTCAGCACATGTTTTTTTATATGCACATATAGAATCCTACCTGGAACCAAACGTACTTTCCTGTGAGGAGGCTGACTTGGCAGATACAAATTGTGAGAAAAGATCACTCCTTTTAAACGCTGTTGGAAATAATAATTCAAACTATGCATGAGCTTCTAGTTGAACAACATTATACATAAATCCATGTTCAGTAAAATAAATATTTTTGTATCTGTGTATGATATGTATTTCATGATGAATTTCGATTGGCATATATATTGCTACTTTTTAATATCTCTGTATGTGTTTTGTGAGAAATCTACACTCTCTAGATCTTTCAAAATATGAAATATATGTGTCTTATTATACACTCCTTAAATTCATTCATGTTCATGTATGAGGTTTTATGATCAACTTTTCACAAGATTATTTTCAGAAATATTCATCCACCTCAAATACATATTTGTTTTCTAGTACTGAAAACTCACTTCAGTGAATGATGCATACAAATCCTTACATTTCTACAGTAACTGACCCAGTTTAACATCAATGCAAGCAGATTCCTATGGGACATGATGTGTATTTTAATGTTCATTTTTATTCATTACTGGTACATTACTATTTCTTCAGTTTATGGACATCATAGAAAATATATTTCATCCACAGTTCACAAATTTAAAGGCATTTGGTACACTTTCAATCACTTCCTGCTTCAGATCACATGTATTCTTCCTTTTTTGGACTGGTCTTTTCAAGAGACTTCTTCCAAAAACATTATTTTTGATTTACATAATCATTTTGAAGCAAAACTCACACACTTTTTATGATAAACCATAACACTAATATTACCATTCGATGTATAACTGGTTGGAGTGAATGATTGTATATCAATATAAGATTTCCTGTATATTTTCAGATATCAATTTATTCCAATTTCTAAAGTTGTAACCAGTTATATTATTTATTCACAATATGGACTATTCATGCATTATCTCTGTATTCATAGACGCAGGGTACCCATATTTGTATTCCCAATACTAATTATTTTTACTTAATTTTTATTGTTGGTTGTTCAAAACATTACATAGCTCTTGATATAAGTTTTCAAAATATTGCTCAAATAATGGTGGAAGAATTACTCATGTCACCAGATCTACATATACATTTTATCACAGTAATATTATGGATAAAAAAATGCAAAGATCACACTTATGTTGGTACCAAAGCCTAAAATTAATGTGAGTATTGATTACTAAAAACATCCATGTCCAGGATGCCTAATGCTCTTAAATGTCAATCTATTGGTGAGTACATACTTGTTTCTTCCTAAGATTATATATTCAACCTCAACCCTGTTGAAAATGTCTAATCCAATTACTCTCTTTATATTTTGACTGATTTCCTAATGTCTCTATAGATATCTCTTTTCCTACATATTTTCCCAGTTCATCATAGTGACTGATCCTTCACATTTGCTGAAATTTACATTCACTCTCTAACCAAAACCCTATTACTAAAGAACTCTTAGTCCAACTCCTAGACTCACTCTTCTTCCTAAACTTACTATCTTCCTCATCCTACTGACTACCACTTTTTGACTGGATGTTCTCTTCTACATTCAATCATCTGAGGTACAGTGTTTTATTCCATTGTATATCGATTTATCTCAGACCTCAGTGCAGAATGTAATTCAAAGCTAAGTATCACAATCAAGGTCCCAATGCCTTTCTGGGCTTCAAATCTTACCTAGATTACTGTTTTCAAACTTATATTTCACCTATATATTCTTATAAATATTGCAGGTTCCCAATACCATTATTCATCCAGCAGAATGATTCCTAACACAAATCGAACATGTTATTAATCCTATCTATACACTGTTCCTTCAATCTAACTTTACAGAAGAGCAGGGACAGAGTTGGTCTTACAATACATAAATGTAGGGGATCTTCCACCTGCTGAGAACCTCAAAGTTCCATGCAGAAATGATCCCTGGAGAAAATGTAGTCAGCTATGAAAGACCTGAGAGAGCAAAAGTCATCTTCCATGCAAACAACCCGGTCAGGATGAAAGCATGCGTCTGAATCAGCCTCTCCCTTCTTAATGTAGGTTAGATTGACCAAACTAGGCCTCTGTAGAGAGCTGTTCCCAGGTGCCTATGGTTTCTATATTATTTGTACTTGTGAAAGTGTCACAGAAAGTAGGGGCATCCTCCATATTATGAGAACCTAGGAAGCAAGTGTTAGGACAAAGTGGTTGCCAAGACAGTGACCTCATTCATTTCCTGAAGGAAGTGACGTCACCTCACATCCTTGTTGATGGATATCTCCAAATTTGGGTTCAAAAAAGCCAGGCACCCAGACCCAGTCCCAGCCCCAGTCCCAGTGGTCTCACTTGTTTGGATTTACCAAGGACAGAGTCAGGCATTTTGGTACCTACTTATGTGAGGATGGCCAAATGCCAGGAAAGTTCTGAAGAGGATCCCTTCTGGAGAAAGCAGGTACAGGCTCACTGCTGCCTCCTGACAATTTCACAGAGCTGACCAAGGAAATCAGATGTGAGACAGGACAGGCTATTTCTGGGAAACATAGTATGGCCCACCAGTCAGAGGACACTCTGGATAGTCACAGACCTATTTGGGAGAAGGAGGTGCCTTTGTGGGTGTGGGTGTGGGTTTGTGGTTTTTCTCATGTTCTGAGAGTAGTTAGGAAAGTGGGTTTGTTTGGTTTTGAGTGGACTGTTTCTAGTTAGTCCTATGACAAGGCGAGTGTTTCTATGTCTGTGTATCTCACTATGTCCGTGGTTGTAGACATTAGAAAAGAGAATGCCTCAATGGGTGTGTCCTGTCAAGGAGAAAACTTCCAATCATTCATCCTGCCCAATTTATGAATGAACTGTGGCTGGCCTTATCAATGGTCAACACCTACTATCTTCCTACATTCCTGTATTCTTCCTGAATTATGGCCACTCTCCAGAATAGGCTCATGGTTTTGTGTCCAAGATATGTACCACCTCCTAGCTCTGTGACATGGTGATGTACTGAATAGCTGAAGGGAATGGCAAGCATCTCAGAAAACTCAGATATCAGTGTGACCAGTAAAGTCTCAGTGGAGAAACCCTGCATTGGGCCTTTTGATTAAATATGGTTATGCTGCCCTGAATATCAGGAAAGTCTTTGCTTCAGGCCACCCCTTTGTGAAACCTGAAGAAAACAGTTTTCACATGGAAATTAATGGGCATTACCTTTGTGATTTACAATAAAACCTTCACTGATTTTGCTCTCATTAACTTAAAAATACATTTAGATTGTATCTTAGTGTAAAAAGTAACATGGAACTGTACATATCTTATTGATAACAAGCCCAATAATAGAACACAAATTATATACATAAATCTCCAACATGTTTTCCTTTTAAGCCTAGAATTACCATACAACCTTAGAACACCAGCTTGATACAATTGTCTTTTGAAGCTTCTACCTTACAGACTTGTATACCTGGAAGATATGAACACATTAATACCACAATTACATTCATGTTTTTGTATTAACCAAGTTTAGCTTTTTAAAGAAATAACATGGCACAATTTTATAAAAACAGTACTTGTTTAACCAGCTGTTTAATTTTTTAAGATTACTTGCTCAAAACTTACACATATAACCAACTTACACAAATCTTTTTTATTATTTACTTAAACCCTTTTAATTACTTAATCATATAGACTCTCTTATCCAGAAACGCATTTTCCCTCTATTAAATCTATATCTAGAACCTTTTAGTTTCTCTTTTCCATCTGTTAACCTTATTCTGTTCACATTTTGAAACAATACTTGTAAATTTCTTAATTTAAGAAGATTATTTTGTAGACATCAGCATTTTATTAGGGCCTTTTTGAACACCTAGAAAACTTATAGGCCTAATTTTAAAGACATCTTTATTTTTATCCGTTTTCCCAATTTTAATTGAACCATTTGAATCACGTGAATCAAAAACTATTTGGATCCATTTTTAAATTTTTCATGAGCACTCCTCATCTGTCAATTGTCATATCACTGCATTATATATTGAGATTACACATACAGACATACCGACATACAACACGTAACACAAATGTAACACATAACACAATAGTAAAGGCCTTGTAGCTTTTTCAGGTGAAATCTCCATTGGAATGTTTAAAAACTCCACAGTTGATCAAAAATAGAACTCATCAGAAAACAGTAACGTGTCTGCAGGATCAAGATCATGAGCTCAAAATATATATATATATATATATATATATATATATGTACAGAATCTAAGAAAAAGCAAGAGTCCTAAAAAAGATGACTGGCCAGTAATTAGTAAATACCATATAATGTACTTTTTGGTTGGGTCTAGTTTGAGTTCAGGTAAAAAGACACTTTTACTCCTTTTTATCTGTCTCCTGCTGAGAGCTGCAGTCTTCTTTTATTTGCATATCAACTTAAGTCTTGGCTGAGGTCTCGAAAACTGGAAAGGCTGGAATTCTGAGCAGAAACCTCATGCCTAAAGCATTTTAGATATAAGTCATAATTTCCAGGTTTGGATGTTGAAAATTATGATGCAAGTTTAAGGTGCAATTCTCAAAATTTTATATCTTTAGATTTTTTTACACTAGAAAAACTTGATAACCCAAAACTGAAAATAGGATCATTTTTTGATAATATAAAAGCCAGGATCAGAACAAGTTTCCATAGTATCATTAAGCCACTTTCTTTGTTCTGAAGTTTCTATAGTAGTATTAAGTTACATTAAATTGGCTGAAAATTTTTTTAAAAGAACTACACACTATCATGTGTATCCGAAATTAAGCTTTGAAAATTTCCAAGACTGTTGCTAGTTAATGTCATTTCAATAAGCCAGACCAACGTTTTAATTTAGCACCTTTTTTAAAAATCTTACACACTGACGGGAACAGATACCATATCACAATTTATTATCTTTGCCCAAGTTAATGCACTGGTATATCTAGTGAAATTGTCTCAGGCTATATAGTTCAAAATTAAAACTCCTTAATTTTATTTATCCTAAGTATTTAAGTTTCCTAGCATGAACTACCTGAAAGCAAACTAAACAATTGTTTAAACCCAACTTTTAACTGTAAGATAGTGCAAAGCTTTAGAAACCCATTTAGATACCAGATTGTTACAATTAAAAAAATCATTTTTAGATACACATTCAGTCAAGATCATCCCCAAGAAACAATCTATATTATCAACATATTACTGCGTTCATTGTCCCTTTTGTTAAGTAAACAGAGGTGGAGTAATCCTTAAAGTGCAGTTAAGGAATAAGGGAGTTCCCCACAGCAAAATGGCTCTGACAGCTGCTGGGAGTCCCTTAGCCTCACCATTTACTTACAGGATTAGTTCCTCTGGTATGGTTTGACCCCAGGCACCAGGCATATTCTATATCTCCCAACTTTTCAGTAGTCAGCTCCCAAAAAGTTCATCCTCTGCTTGCAGTTGTTTTGAGTGTTAGGCTTCCCCAAGAGGGCAGAGTGGGGTTCATTTAAAGTCCCCTCTGGGGTGTCATAATTTATGACTGAAGTTTTGTTTCCCATCCCCAAAGCCAATTAATGCAAATTTAATAATGAGGACAGGATTTTGAGTAAAGTTTAAGCGAGATATTAAAGTTCTTAGACCCCAGGCATTTCACTCTGCAGTGGGCATGATCAAGCCAACTACGGGAAGAAAATAAAAGACTGCTTCCCTAATCTCGCTTAACAAAGGGGAGTAAAGTTTATCAAAGTTCTTTTTTTTTGTTTTTGTTTTTAATTTGTTTATTTTTTTAAATTAATTTTTATTGTAGGTTGTTCAAAACATTACATAGTTCTTGATATATCATATTTCACACTTTGATTCAAAAGTTCTTTAAAACACAGCTAAGAGAGGTGTAAATGGTGAGAACAGAAAAGCTGGCGGTTCTATTCACTTTTGGTCCCTCACAAGAGAAGCATTAGGTTAAAATTTAGCTAAAGTTACTTCCACACATGTAAGGCAGTTTAGAAATCGGGACTCTGCATAGGTCCAAACAATGCCATCACATTTAACAGAAACAGAGACAAAAAGACACACAAAGATCATCATGCAGCTCCCGTTTTTTCACAACCACAAGATCTACAGTCTTGTGACTCAGGGAGAATGGAGAGAAGATGGGGATGAGCAGAAGGTTTGAGTGATAGGATCGTGGGCGAAGTGGTCAGATTGGAGGCAGGGACCAGGAAAGGTTTCAATGACAGAGGCATGGAATGGCTTTGTCCCATAATGAGAGCTACTCAAACAGAGACAAGGTCAATACAAACGTGACACAAACAAGCACACACAGTTAACATTTAACACGAGTTCACAAGTAAAGATTACAACCTAGTAACTGGCAAAACCTGATGGGTTAGACCACAAAGACAGACAGTGAATTCAACCTGAGAGAAAAAATTAGCCAGCAAGACCTGATGGGTTGGCAGCAGAGTCACCTAATGAGGGCTCATCCGTCCCTCCTCACCTAATGAGGGCACTTCCGTCCCTCCTCACCTAATGAGGGCACATCCGTCCCTCCCCGAGTCCACTAAGTCGACTCTTGCAAGGACATGGCCTGTGGCTTTAGAACACGTTTGTCCACCACCGCCAGGGGGAACTTACGCTCTCCGTTGGCAGCCACTCTGCCAACCTAAATCGAAAATCGAAAAACCAAACCTGAACAAAAAGCTCTGAGCAATCACAAGAAAAAATGGAAAGAGGCGCCTTACTTACCCCCAGAGGGGTCCGTTGGTGTCTCCTTGTATGGCACCACGCAATTCCCAGCCAATGCACCAAGTGTAAGGGTCCTGCGAACGTCGGAGGAAGAGACCACCAAGAGACTGCGGCTCATGCAACAGCAAAAGACGTTTATTGAGGATCCAATCCAGCATGCTGGGGCTCCGTGCTCACTCAAGAAGGGAGAGCAGCCCAGAGCCCCGAGCAGGGGTTGAGCAGTGCTTAAGTACACTTTTTGGGGAGGGCTGGACTTTACATATATCACAGTCTCCTTTAACAAATCATCATATAACGCGGGAAAATCAAACAACAATTTCTAAACATGATTAGTTCATTCATTGGCGGGAACAGGTCAGGCAGGAGTGATAGGTCAGTTCTAAAGCGGGGTACACATTCAAACTGATTGGTTTAGGCCCAGCAATGCATATGTGCCAGGCCACACAGGGTGCTAGATTATTAAACAACCAGGCGGTCAGGGGGAATATTTACTGGGCAGTCTGGGAATTGTCCTACAAGCTACAGGAATTTCAGGTTTTGCGTGTAGCATCGGAACTTAACAATACCTGGTCCTTTACATTTTAACTCAGGCATTGCAGCTTAGAAACTTTACAACACCTGGTCTTTTACACTTTAACTTTTACACTTTATTTTCAGTTTCTTTAACCATTACAGATCACTCCTGGTTCACAAGAAGGCTGTCCAAGCCACCCTGACTTTAGACAAATGAGGGGCAAGGGAGCTTATTTTGGACACTGTCTTGGGCTGTGCCCTTCATGGAAACCTTCAGCCAGATGTTATGATGAGTGTCTTTATGGAAGAAGATGAGGGACATGTAGGAGTGTTTTGGTTTTAATTGTGGTCATTTCTGTGGCTTTTGGAAGAGATAACTAGGTCCACCTGGGATGGAACTCAGGTGTGATTCCCCTTAGAGACTGAGTTGTGGAACTGACCTCAGAGAAGTATTGCTATGAATTGTGTTGGGATTTTAGGAGGCCACGCATGAGATTCACCCTTGTAAACTGAGATCTAGGCCCAGGGTGACATTTCACAGAGCCCTGGGAATCTCAGCCAGAATATCACATGATTTTTTTCTGAAAGACATGGCAGCCATAGTTGGGACTCAAAACACACAGGGACCTCACATTGTAGATCTCAATGGTCCTGGCTTCATGTGACCTTTTGGCCACTCTTTGGGAAGCCTTGCCTGTGAGCGTTCTCCAGAGATTTCATTGAAATAAGCTTCCTCACTATTAAATGTTTCCTGAATAAATTGAAACGCACAGGGACTCCAACTTCATTCTTCAAAAGTGGCTAGATAAATACTATGGGATTTTTGAAATTCCCATGACCAGGTGGCACTGGAGAACCTTTGGATGTCCTGTTTCTGATCATGAGTGTACCAGACAGTGCCTTGATTGACTGGGTTTCTTGAAAATGGTGTAGAAGAGAGATTCCAGTAAGTTGGAGCCTGCTGAGTAGTTGGCATAGAGCAGTGGACTATAGGTTTGTGAGTAAACATCTGTGTTGGGGCCATGTGGATCTGCTATTGGCTTCCAAATGGTTTGTGACTGACATGGTGCAGCCAGCAGACCATTATATGTAAAGGTATCTTGTTATATTGAGAGGTTTCTGGGCAATGTTCAGAATCCGGTTCCTATGGTCAAGGGGGAAAGCTATGTGGGATAGACCCATGTTTTGAAAATTCTCCTGAAGACCATGAACAGCCACACGTGACAGAACTTCCTCCATGATTGTGTCCCAGTTGAACTCTTTGTATTTCATTAAGCCAATACCAAACTCCCAGTGCAGCAGTAAGAAACACCACGAAAATGGAGGATGACCAAATGGCTTCACAGACCACAGGGGAGACACTTAACTCCCAGTGGCCACAGTTTACCTACAAAGAGATAATTCAGAACTGCTCCCTCATGTTCATTAGAAAACAAGGAACCATTTTATCCAGGTCACATAGATGCAGACCAAGATTTGATGGTGTCACTACAAAGAAAGCAAAATCTTCTGACAACAATATGTATATTTCATGTGCCCAACCTCAGAGGCAGTTTCTCAAGAAGTGTTTAGGCCAGCAGAGCTCCATGTTATTCGAGTGTTTAACCTCTCCCTTACTTTTGGAAGCTGTTCTACCATATCCAATGTTGTGAACTCCTGAGCATTTTCAGTTCCACATATGTAATCACAGGTTTTCGAACTTCTCTCCACTAATTGTGTCTTACTTGGAGTGAAGTTAATGCCAAGGAATTGTTCTGGATGAGAGTGGCAAGATTTTAGTGTAGCACATATTTGCATACTCATTACATTCATTTTCCTATTTTCCATTTAAAATACTGATCCCTGACACTAACTCATACCCTACCAAACTCTGACTACTAATCCTAATATGATTGCTAAAAAGTAACCTAACAGTATAAAAATACAGGCCTTTCATAGGAGGCATGGTGTATTCTTGTATTTGCCTTCTGCTTTATCAAGGGTATGTGTTATAAATCTTGTCAAATTTTCATTGTAATATTTCTCCATGAGAATATATATGAGTATATATATATGACTATATATATATATATATATATATATATATATATATATATATATATATATACTCTCTAGATTTCTCAAAATATGAAATATATGTATCTTATTAAACACTCCCTAAATTCATTCATGTTCATGTATGTGGATTAATAATCAACTTTTCACAAGATTATTCTCAGAAATATTCAACCACCTGAAATACCTATTTCTTTCCTAGTACTGAAAACTAACTTCAGTGAATGGTGCTTACAAATCCTAATATTTCTACAGTAACTTTTCCAGTTTAACATCAATGCAAGTAGATTCCTATGTGACATGATGTGTATTTTGAAGTTCATATTAATTCAACAAAGGTACATTATTATTTCTTCTGTTGATGGACATCATTGGATATATCTTTCCTCCAGAAGTACACAAGTTTATAGGCATTTGGTTCACTTTCTATCACTTCCTCCTTAAGAACACATGTATTCCTCCATGTTTCTTTATGGTCTTTTCACTAGACTTCTTTCTAAACACATTATTTTTGATTCCAAAATCATTGTTGAAGCAAAACTCACACACTCTTCATGATAAACCATAACCCTAATATTACAATTAGATATATAACTGGTTGGAATGAATGTATGTATTACTCTTTGGAATGAATGATTGTATATCAATATAAGATTTCCTGCATATTTTCAGATATCAATTCAATCCATTATTTAAAGTTGGAAATAGTTATATAATTTATTCACATTATGGTCTATTCATGCATCATCTCTATATCCATCAACAGAGTGTACAACTCTTTGTATGCCCAATACTAACTTATAAGTCTTCAAAATATTGCTCCCCATAATGGTGGAAGAAATACTCATGTCACCTGATCTACATATACATTTTATCACAGTAATATTCTGGACACAAAATGCAAAGGTCACACTTATGATTGCAATAAAGCCTTTATGGAAAGTGAGCAAGGATTACTAAAAACATCCATGTTCAGGTTGCCTAATGCTTCCCATGGAAATCCTATTGGTGTCTACATATTTGTTTCTTCCTAGTATTATATATTCAACCTCAACCCTGTTGAAAATGTCTAATTTTATCACTCACTTTATACTTTGCCTGATTGCCTAATGTCTCTATTGATATCTGCTTTCCTACGTATTTTCGCCAGTTCATCATTGTGACTGACTCTTGACATATGCTGACATTTACATTCACTCTCTATCTGAAACCCTATTGCTAAAGAACTTTTTCTCCAACTCATAGGCTCACTATTCTTCCTAAACCTACTGCCTATCTTACTAATCCAACGGACTAACCCTTTTTGACTAGATGTTCTCTTCTACATTCAATCATCTGAGGTACAGGGTCCTATGCCAGTGTATATCGATTTATCTGAGACCTTGGTGCAGAACATAATTCAAACTAAGTATCCCAAACAAGGGCCCAATGCCGTTCTGGGATTCAAATCTTTCCTAGATTTCTATTTTCATACTCATATTTCACGTCTATATTCTTAAAATATCACAGGTTCCCAATATAATTATTCATCCAGCAGAATCATTTCTAACCCAAAGCGAATATGCTATTAAACCTAAACATACACTGTTCCCTCAATCTAACTTTACAGAAGAGCAGGGAAAGATTTGGCCTTACAATGCAGGATGGTAGGGGATCTTCCACCTGCTGAGAACATCAAAGGTCAATGCAGAAATGATTCCTGGAGAAGATAGAGGCAGCTATGAAGGACCTGAGAGAACAAAAGTCATCTTTCATGGCAAACAACCTGGTCAGGATGAAGAGATGTGTCTGAATCAGCCTCTCTCTTCTTAATGTAGAGAAGATGGACCAAACCAGGCCTGTGTGGAGAGCAGTTCCCGGGTGCCAATGGTTGATATACCATTCGAACTTGTGAAAGTGTCACAGGAAGTAGGGACAGCCTTAACCTCCTGGGACCCTTGTAAGCAACTGTTAGGACAAAGTGGTTGCCAAGGCAGCGACTTCATTCAGTTCATGAAGGAAGTGACCTACCTAACTTCCTTGGTGATGGAACTCTCTGAACTTGGGATCCAAGAAGCCAGGCACCAAGAGCCAGTCCCAGTCCCAGTTCCAGTGGGCTCAATTGTTTGTATTTACCAAGGACAGAGTCAGTCTTTCTTGGTACCTACTGATGGGAGGATGGCCAAATGCCAGGATAGCTCTGAAGAGGGTTTTTTTCCTGAGATAGCAGTGAGTGACTCACTGCTGGCTCCTGACAACTTCAAAGAGTTGGCCAAGGAGACCATTTCTGAGGCAGGACAGTCCATTTTGGGGTAAAATAGTATGGCCCACCAGACAGATTACACTCCGGATTGTCACAGACCTAATTGGGAGAAGGAGGTGCCTTTGTTGGTGTGGTTGTGAGTTTGTTGTTTTGTCTCATGTTCTGAGAATAGGTAGGAAAGGCAGTTTGTTTATTTTGGAGTGAACTGTTTCTAGTAAGTAGTTTGAAAAGGAGAGTGTTTCTATGTCTGTGTATCCCACTGTGTCTGTGGTTGTTGACATTAGAAAAGAGAATGAATCAATGGATGTGTCCTGTCTAGTAGAAAGCTTCCCAGCATTCAACCTGCGTAATTTATGAATAGACTGTGGCTTGCCTTAAGGATGGGCAACACCTATGATCTTCTGAAGTTCCTGTTTTCTTCCTGAGTTCTGGCCAATCTCTAAAATAGGCACATGTTTATGTGTCCAAGATATGAACCACCTCCAAGCTCTGTGAACTGGCCATGTACTGGATACCTGAAAGGAATGGCGAGCATCTCAGAAAACTCAGATATCAGTGTTACCAGGAAAGTCTCAGTGGAGAAACCCTGCTTTGGGCCTTTTCCTTACCTATTGTTCTGTTGCCCTGAATGTCAGGACAGTCTTTGCCTCTGGCCACACCTTTGTGAAGACTGAAGAAATCAGTTTTCAAATGGAAAATGAATGGGCATCACCTGTGGCTCCTTGCTAAATTGCTTTGGAAAGGAATGTGTCTGCATCAGACTCTTGGCCATGTGTGAGGCTGTGGTTTACATTCTCAGTACCTGATGAATCTAAAAAAGATGCCAAGTGTGCATCCAAAACCAAAATGGCAAAAAGATCAGATATTGTGGATGAACTCTCGCCTTCCTTTGTACGGTTCCTGAACTTTATCAAGTGAGAATAGGGATCCTTTGGGTCAAATGAGTTCTTCAAACCACTGCAGAGGAGCTTGGGTTTTCTCCTGACTCAAAATCACATAAATTATCTATACCTGACAGTATGCCTCAAATTGGAGAAGCAGAGCAGTATTAACAGCAGGCCTATTTTATCACTCCTGATTCACAGGACGGTTGTCCAGGACACCCCGACTTTAGGCTAATGAGGGGCAAGGGAGCTTATTTTGGACACTTTCTTGGGCAGCTCCCCTCAAGGAAATCACCAGCCATTGGTTATAATGTGTGTGTATATGGAAGAAGATGAGGGCCATGTGGGAGTGTTTTGGTTTTAATTGCGGTAATTTGTGTGGATTTTGGAAGAGATAACTGGGTCCACCTGGGATGGAACTCAGGTGTGATTCCCCTTAGAGACTGAGTTGTGGAACTGACCTCAGAGAAGTATTGCTATGAATTGTGTTGGGATTTTAGGAGGCCACGCATGAGATTCGCCCTTGTAAACTGAGATCTAGTCCCAGGGTGACATTTCACAGAGCCCTGGTAATCTCAGCCAGAATATCACATGATTTTTTTCTAAAAGACTTGGCAGCCATAGTTGAGAGTCAAAACACACATGGACCTCACATTGTAGACCTCAATTGTCCTTGTTTCATGTGACCCTTTTGCCACTCTTTGGGAAGCCTTGCCTTGAGAGTTCTCCAGAGCTTTCATTGAAATAAGCTTCCTCACCATTAAATGGTTCCTGAATGAATTGAAACCCACAGGGACTCCAACTTCATTCTTCAAAAATGGCTAAATAAATACTATGGAATTTTTGAAATTCCCATGACCAGGTGCCACTGGACAACCTTTGGATGTCCTGTTTCTGATCACGAGTGTTTCAGACAGTGCCATAATTGACGGGATTTTATGAAAATGGTGTATAACGAGATGCCAGACAGTTGGAGCCTGCTGAGTAGTGGGCCCAGAGCTGTGGTGTGCAGGTGTGTGATAAGACATCTGTGGTGTGGACATGTGGATCTGCCATTGACTTCCAAATGTATTGTGGCTGACATGGTGCAGCCAGCAGACCCTTATATGTAAAGGCATCTTGTTATATGGAGAGGTTTCAGGGCAATTTTCAGAATCAGGTTGCTCTGGTCAAGGGAGCAAGCTATGTGGGATAGAAACCTGGTTGCTACATTCTCCTGCAGTCCCTGACCCAACACACGTGACAGAACTCCATCTAGCACTATATTCCAGTTGAACTCCATGTATTTCGTGAAGCAAATACCAAACTTCCAGTGCAGTAGCAGGAAACATCACGAAAAGTGGAGGATGAACAAATGGCTTCACAGTCCACTCGGGGAGACACTTAGCCCCCAGTGGCAACAGTTTACCTACAAAGAGAGAAATCACCACTGCTGACTCATGTTCAATGGAATATAAGAAACGATGTCCTCCAGGTCACATAGATGTAGACCCAGCTTTGATGGTCTCACTATAAATGAAGGGAAAGCTCCGGACAACAACATATATTTCAAGTGTCCAACCTCAGAGGAAGTTTCTCAAGAAGTCTTTAGGCCAGCAGAGTTCCACGTTTGTGGAGTGTTCTCCCAGTCACTTACTTTTGGAAACTTCTCTACCACCTCTAAGGCTGTGAACTCCTGAGCATTTTCCATTCCAGATATGTATTCACAGATTTTCTAACTCTTCTGTGCAAATTGTGTCCTACATGGGGCGAAGGTAAAGTCAAAAATTGTTCTGGATGAGAGTTGGAATACTTTTGTGTAGGACATGTTTGCATACACATTGGATTCATTTTCCAATTTTCCATTTGAAATACTGAATCCCTGACACTAAACCATACTGTACTAGACTGACTACTAATTCTAATATGATGCAGAAAAATAACCCAAACAGAATACAAATACAAGCAGTTCAGATGAGGCACGGTGTATAGTTGGACTTGCCTTTTGCATTATATAGGGTAGCAGTTATAAATCTAGACAATTTTTTGTTGAAATAGTTCTGCATGTGATTTTAAAGATAACAAATATGTGAATTCCTGTCTCCCTTTCTCTGTAGCCTACTCAGAACATATATTTTTATATGCAAATAGAGAATCCTACCTGGTACTACACGTACATTCTTGTGAGGTGGCTGACTTTGCAGGTACAAATTGTGAGAAGAGATCACTCCTCCTAAATGCTGTTGGAACCAAAAAATTCAACCTATCGGTGAGCTTCCTAGTTGAACAACATTATACATAAATCCATCTTCAGTAAAATGAATATTTTTGGATCTGTGGATGATATATATTTCATGGTGAATTTCGATTGGCATATATTGCTATTTTTAATGTCTCTCTGTTGTGTGTGTGTGTGTGTGTGTGTGTGTGTGTGTGTGTGTGTGTATATATATATATATATATATATATATATATACAGACTCTCCAATTTTTCAAAATATGAAATATATGTGTCTTATATACACTCCCTAATTTCATTCATGTTCATATATGTGGATTTATAAACAACTTTTCACAAGATTATTCTCAGAAGCATTCATCCACCTGAAATACATAATTGTTTCCTAGTACATGAAACTAACTTCAGTACTAGGTGCTTACAAATCCGAATATTTCTGCATTAACTGACCAGTTTAACATCAATGCAAGCAGATTCTTATGGGACATGGTGTGTATTCTGACGTTCATTTTCTTTCAACACTGGTATATACTATATCTTCAGGTTTTGCACATCATAGGATATATATTTCATCCACAAGTTCACAAATTTATAGACTTTTTTTCATTTTCAATCACTTCCTGCTTCAGAAAACATGTATTCCTCCATGTTTCTTTATTGTTTTTTTTGTGAGACTCCTTCCAAACACATTATTTTCTATTTTAATAATCACTTTTGAAGCAAAACTCACACACTCATCATGATAAACCATAACTATAATATTATCATTAGATGTATAACTGGTTGGAATGAATGATTGTACATCAATATAAGATTTCTTTTATATTTTAAGATATCAATTCAATCCATTATTGAAACTGGAGCCAGTTTTTTTATTTTTTCACAGTATATTCTATTCATGCAATATCTGTAAATTAATAGACACAGGTACACCTATTTGTACCCCCAATACTAATTTATACATCTTCAAAATATTGCTCCCAGAAATGCTGGAAGAAATACTCATGTCACCTAATCTACATATACATTGTATCACAGTAGTATTCTGGACACAAAATGCAAAGGTCACACTTCTGATTGTACCAAAGCCTAAATGGAATGTGAACATGGATTACTAAAACATCCATGTCCAGTTTGCCTAATGTTCTCATATGTCAAACCTATTGGTGACTACATATTTCTTTCTTCCAAATATTATATATTCAACCTCAGCCCTGTTGAAAATGTCTAATCCTATCACAAACTTTATATGCCTGATTTCCTAATGTCTCTATTGATATCTGCTTTCCTACATATTTTCCCCAGTTAATCATTGAGGATGACCCTTCACATGTGATGACACTGACATTCACTCTCTAACCGAAAGCCTATTGCTACAGAACTTTTGGTCCAAATCCTACACTCACCCTTCTTTTTAACCTACCGACTATTTTTCTTAATCCCATCGACTATCGCTTTTTGATTGGATGTTCTCTTCGACAATCAATCATCCAAGGTACAAGGTGCTATGCCATTGTATATCAATTTATCGGAGACAACACTGCAGAATATAATTCATACCTAAGAATCCCAATCAAGGGTCCAATGTTTTTCTGGGCTTCAAATCTTACCTAGGTTTCTGTGCTCATAATTATATTTCAGCTACATATTCTTGTAAATATCGCGGGTTCCCAATACCATTATTCATATATCAGAATGATTCCTAAACCAAATCGTGCATGTTATTAACCCTAACCATACACTGTTCCCTCAATCTAACTTTACAGAAGAGCAGGGACAGAGTTGGTCTTACAATACAGGAATGTAGGGGATTTTCCACGTGCTGAGAAACTCAAAGAACCATGCAGAAATAATCCCTGGAGAAGATGTAGGCTACTGTAGAGGACCTGAGAGAGCAAAAGTCTTCTTCCTTCACAAACAACCTGGTCAGGATGAAGGGATGAGTCTGAATCAGCCTCTCTATGCTTAATGTAGAGAAGAAAGACCAAACCACCTGTGTGGAGAGCTGTTCCCGGGGGCCTATGGTTGATATACCATTGTAACTTGAGAATTTGTCATAGGAAGTAGGGGCAGCCTTCATCTCATGACTCTCTTGGAAGCAACTGTTAGGACAAAGTGATTGCCAAGGCAGTGACCTCATTCAGTTTATGAAAGAACTGACCTACCTCACTTACTTGCTGATGGATCTCTCTGAACTTGGGATCCAGGAAGCCAGGCACCAAGACCCAGTCCAAGTCCCAGTCCCAGTGGGCTCACTTGTTTGGAGAGATGTGTCTGAATCAGCCTCTCTCTTCTTAATGTAGAGAAGATGGACCAAACCAGGCCATTTCATGGGAATATAGTATGGACCACCAGTCAGAGGACACTCCAGATAGTCACAGACCTACTCGGGGAAGGGGATGCCTTTGTGGGTATGGGTGTGAGTTTGTGATTTTGCCTCATTTTCTGAGAAAAGTTAGGAAAGACAGTTTGTTTGTTTTGGAAGGGACTGTTTCTAGTAAGTCATTTGACAAGGCGAGTTTTTCTAAGTCTGTGTATCCCACTGTGTCTGTGGTTGCAGACATTAGAAAAGAGAATGCATCAATGGATGTGTCCTTCTAGTAGAAAGCTTCCCATCTTTCAACTTGCCCAATTTAGGAATGCACTGTGGCTTGCCTTATCAATGGGCAAAACCTACAATCTTCTGAAGTTCCTGTTTTCTTCCTGAATTCTGGCCACTATCCAGAATAGGTTCATGGTTATATGTCCAAGATATGTACCACCTCCAAGCTCTTTGACATTGCCACATACGGGATAGATGAAAGGAATGACAAGCATCTCAGAAACTTCAGATATCAGTGTGACCAGGAAAGTCTCAGTGGAGAAACCCTGCTTTGGGCCTTTTGCCTATCTGTTGTTCTGTTGCCCTGAATGTGAGGAAGGTCTTTGCCTCAGGACACCCCTTTTTGAAGCCTGAAGAAAACAGTTTTCAAATGGAAATGAATGGGCATCACCTGTGGCTCTTTGCTTAATTGCTTTGGAAACTGATGTGTCTGAATCAGACACTTGGCCCTCTGTGAGGTTGTGGCTTAGATTTTCAACACCAGATAGATCTAAAGAAAGATCCAATGTGTGCATCCAAAACCAAAATGACAAATAGATCAGTCATTCTGGAGAAAATCTTGCCTTCCTCGTTAAGCGTCCTGAACTCCATCAAGTGAGAATAGGGATCCTTGGGTCAAATGAGTTCTTCAACGCCCTGCAGAGGCTAGCAAATAGGTGCTTGTGTTTTCTCATAACTCCAATTCACTAAAAGAATCTAAACCCCACATTCAGTATTCGTCAAATTGGAGAAGCGGACCAGTATTAACGACAGACCTATTTGATCACTCCTAGTTCACAGGAAAAGTGTCCAGGCCACCCTGACTTTAGGCAAATGAAGGGCAAGGGAGCTTTTTTCGGACATGGTGGGATGTGTCTGAATCAGCCTGCTGGCCCTGTGTGAGGCTGTGGCTTAGATTCTCAGCACGTGATGGATCTAAAATAGATCCCATGTGTGCATTAAAAACCAAAAGGGCAAAAAGAGCAGTCATTGAGGATGAATTTTCTTGCCATCCTTTGTTATATTTCCGACCTCCATCAAGTGAGAATAGGGATCCATTGGGTCAAATGATATCCTCAAACCCTGCAGAGGCTAGGCCATAGGTGCTTGGGTTTTCTCATGACTCCAATTCACATAAAGAATCTGTACCCGACAGTCATTAGGCCTCAAATTGGAGAAGTGGAGCAGAATTAAGGGCAGGCCTATTTGATCACTCCTGGATCACAAGAAGGGTGTCCAGGCCACCCTGTCTTTAGGCAAATGAGGGGCAAGAGAGCTTATCTTGGACACTCTTTGGGTTGAGCCACTGATGGAAACCTCCAGCAAGAGGTTATGATGAGTGTCTATATGGAAGAAGATGAGAGCTATGTGGGAGTGTTTTGGATTTACTTGTGGTTATTTGTGTGGTGGTTGGAAGAGATTACTGCGTCCACCAAGGCTTGTTCTCTGTTGGGATTCCCCTTAGAGACTGAGTTCTAGATCTGACCTCAGAGTAGTATTTCCATGAATTCTCTTGGAATTTTAGGAGGCCATGCATGAGATTCGCCCTTGGAAACTGAGATCTAGGTCCAGGGTGGCTTTCCACAGAGCACTGGGAATCTCAGCCAGGATATCACAGGATTTTTTTCTTAACGACTTGGCAACCATTGTTAAGAGACAAAACACACATGGATCTCACATTGTAGAACGCAAAGGGCTTGGCTTCATGTTAAATTTTGACCCCTTTGGGAAGACTTGCCTGTGAGAGTTCTCCAGAGCTTTCATTGAAATGATCTTCCTCAAATTTTATGGTTCCTTGATGAATGGGAAATCCACAGTGCCTCCAACTTTATCCTTGAAAAATGCCGAGATAAAAACCATGAAATTTTGGATATTCCCATGACCAGGTGGCACTGGAGAAACTTTGGATGTCCTATTGCTGATCATGAGTGTACTAGACAGTGCCTTGATTGACTGGGTTTCATGAAAATGGTTGAGAACAGAGATGCAAGTAAGTTGGTGCTTTCTGAGAAGTGGTCCTGGAGCAGTGGTGTGTAGGTGTGTGATAATACATCTGTGGTGTGGCCATGTGGATCTGCCATTGGTTTCCAAATGGATTGTGACTCACATGGTGCAGCCAGCAGACCCTTACATGAAAAGGCATCTTGTTATACGGAGAGGTTTCTGGGCAATGTTAAGAATCAGGTTGCTATGGACAAGTGGGCAAGCTATGTGGGATAGAAGCCTGGTTGATGCATTCTCCTGAAGACCCTGACACACCACACGTGACAGAATTCCTTCCAGCACTGTGACCCATTTGAACTCCTTTTACTTTTTGAAGCAAATACCAAACTACCAGTGTAGCAGCAAGAAACAACCTGAAAAGTGGAGGATGACCAAATGGCTTTACAGTCCACACGGGGAGGCACTAAGCCCCCAGTGCCCATAGTTTATCTACAAAGAGAGAATTCAGCACTACTGTGTTATGTTCATTGGAAAATACGAAACCATGTCCTCCAGGTCACATAGATGCAGACCCAGATTTGATGGTCTCATTACAAAGGAAGCTAAAGGTCCTGACAACAACATATATTTCAAGTGCCCAACCTCAGAGGCAGTTTCTGAAGAAGTCTTTAGGTCAGCAGAGCTCCATGTTTGTGGAGTGTTTACCCTGTCCCTTACATTTGGAAACTCATCTACGACCTCGAAGCTTGTGGATTCCTCAACATTTTCCATTCCAGATATGTATTCACAGATTTCTAACTCTTCTCCTCTAATTGTGTGTTACTTGGGGTGTAGCTAATGTTAAGGCATTGTTCTGGATGCGAATGAGAAGATTTTTGTGTAGCACATATTTGCATACACATTGGATTCATTTTCCTATTTTCCATTTGAAATACTGAATCCCTGACACGATCACATAACCTACTACCCTCTGACTAGTAATCCTAATATGATGGAGAAAAATAACCCAAACAAAATAGAAATATAAGAAGTTCAGTGGAGGCATGCTCTATAGTTGGACTTGCCTTTTGCATGATAAATGGTTGGTATTATTAATCTAGTCAATTTTTAATTGAAATAGTTCTCCATGTGTTTTTAAAGTAAACAAATATGTGAATTCCTGTCTCCCTTTCTCTGTAGCCTATTCAGCACATGTATTTTTATATGCACATATAGAATCCTATCTGGTATCACATCTACATTTTGTGAGGAGGCTGATGGAAGATACAAATTATGAGAAGAGATCACTCCTCCTAAACGCTGTTGGAACTGAAAATACAACCTATGTGTGAGCTTCCTAGTAGAACAATATTATACATAAATCCTTGTTCAGTAAAATGAATATTTTTGCATCTGTGGATGAAATATATTTCAAGATAAATTTTGATTTGCATATATAATGGTAACTTTTAATGTCCGTGTGTGTTTTTTTTGTATATATATATATATATATATATATATATATATATATATATACAATCTCCAAATTTTTTAAAATATGTAATATATGTCTCTTATATACACTCCCTAAATTCATTCATGTTCATGTATGTGAATTTATAATGAACTTTTCACAGTAATATTCACAGAAATATTCATCCACCTGAAATACGTATTTGTTTCCTAATACTAAAAACTAACTTCAGTGAATGGTGCATACGAATCCTAATATTTCTACAGTAACTGACCCTGTTTAACATCAATGCACGTAGATTCCTATGGGACATGATGTGTATTTTGACGTGCATATTCAACACTGGTACAATACTATTTCTTCATTGTTGCACATCATAGGATATATATTTCATCCACAAGTTCACAAGTTCACAAATTTTTACGCATTTGTTTCACCTACAATCACTTCATTCTTTAGAACACATGTATTCCTCCAGGTTTCTTTACTGGACTTTTCATGAGACTTCTTCCAAACATATTATTTTCGATTTCCATACTCACTTTGGAAGCAAAACTCACACACTCTTCATGATAAACTATAATCCTAATATTAGCATTAGATGTATAAATGGTTTTAATGAATGTATGTATATCAATATAAGATATCCTGTATATTTTCAGCTATCAATTCAATCCATTATTTAATGTTGGAACCAGTTACATTATTTACTCACAGTATGGTCTATTCATGCATTTTCTCAATATTCATAGACACAGCGTACACCTATTTTTACTCCCAATATTAATTTATACGTCTTCAAAATATTGCTCCCGGAAATGGTGGAAGAAATATTTGTGTCATCTGATCTACATATACATTTAATCACAGTAATATTCTGGACACAAAATGCAAAGATCACAATTATGACTGTACCAAAGACTGAATGGAAAGTGATCATTGATTACTAAAAACATTCATGGCCAGGTTGCCTAATGCTCTCAAATATCAATCCTATAAGGGACTACATATTTGGTTCTTCCTAAGATTATATATTCAACCTCAACCCTGTTGAAAATGTGTAATCCTATCACTCAATTTAAACTGGAATATAGGGGATCTTCCACCTGCTGAGAACCTAAAAGGACCATGCAGAAATGATCCCTGGAGAAGATGTAGGCAGCTATGAAGGGCCTGAGAGAGCAAAAGTGATCTTCCATGGCAAACAACCTACTCAGAATGAAGGGTTGTGTCTGAATCAGCCTCTCTCTTCTTAATTCAGAGAAGATGGACCAAACCAGGCCTTTGTGAAGAGCTGTTCCCGGGTGCCTATGGTTGATATACCATTCGAACTTATGAATGAGTCACAGCAAGTATGGGCAGCCTCCATCTCATGGCACACTTGGAAGCAACTGTTAAAACAAAGTTGTTTCTAAGGAAGTGACTTCATTCAGTTCTTGAAGGAAGTGACCTCACCTTAAATTTTTGGTGATTGAACTCTGTGATCTTGGGATCCAGGAAGCCAGCCATCCAGAATCGGGGCTGGAGAGCCACTCTAGAGGGTGCGCAACTTGAGACGTTCCAAGGCCTCGGAGTGAGCCTTCAGTCCCAGGAGCACTGCAGTGAACTGCCGCACTAAAACTATCAGCAAGCACCTGGTGGAGGAGGCCTCCATAGGTAAGTTAGGCGCGATACAGAATAATACCTATGATATTGATGTTGAAGTTACTTCCTTTGGAAATTGCTCAACAGTAAAAAATTATTCCTCACCCACCCCATCTCTTTGTCCCCCCATGGCACAGTTTTTATGTGTGGAGGAAACTCGGCCTTCCCCAGGCTTCCAGAGAATTGGACCGGTGGCTGTGTTCTTGCCTTATTACTCCCTGATATAACTATTGTCCCAGGAGATGAACCTCTACCCATTCCTAGCCTAGACACCTTAGTCAAAAGACACAGGCGGGCAATACAGGCCTTACCACTCCTTGCCAGCCTTGGAATAATAGCTGCTGTAGGCACAGGTACAGCTGGCTTAGGCATGGCTATACACTCCTACCGCCGCCTGTCTCAACAACTTATAGATGATGTACAAACTTTATCAGGAACCATTAAAGATTTACAGGACCAAATAGACTCCCTGGCAGGAGTGGTCCTTCAAAACAGACGAGGCTTAGATCTGCTGACAGCTAACCAGGGAGGTATTTGCTTGGCCTTAGGGGAACAATGCTGCTTTTACGCCAATAAATCAGGCATAGTACGGACTAAAATTAAGCAGCTTCAAGAAGATTTAGAAAAGAGACGAAGGGAACTATTTGAAAACCCCCTCTGGACTGGGCTTAATGGACTTTTACCCTACCTTCTTCCACTATTAGGCCCTTTGTTGGGTTTACTTTTAGTGGTGTCCATAGGACCCTGTGTTATAAACAGGCTGGTACAATTTATTAAAGAACAGATTAATATTTTGGCCTCTAAGACCATACAGGTTCACTATCATCGTCTGGAGATGGAAGACTGCGCTGCCAACATTTAAAAGGATGTTCTACCCTTCTCACAGGCTTATTTCTTTTTTTTTTTTTTTTTTTTTTTTTTTTTTTTTTTATTGGTTGTTCAAAACCCTACAAAGCTCTTGACATATCATATTTCATACATTAGCATACATTAGCTTCAAGTGAGTTATGAACTCCCTTTTTTACCCCAAGTACAGATTGCAGAATCACATGGGTTACACATCCACATTTTTACATAATACCATAATAGTAACTGTTGTATTCTGCTACCTTTCCTATCCTCTACTATCCCCCCTCCCCTCCCCTCCCATCTTCTCTCTCTACCCCCTCTACTGTAATTCATTTCTCACCTTGTTTATTTTCCCATTCCACTTACAACCTCTTATATGTAATTTAGTATAACAATGAGGGTCTCCCTCCGTTTCCATGCAATTCCCCTTTTCTCTCCCTTTCCCTCCCACCTCATGTCTCTGTTTAAAGTTAATCTTTTCTTCCTGCTCTTCCTCCCTGCTTTATTCTTAGTTGCTCTCATTATATCAAAGATGACATTTGGTATTTGTTTTTTAGAGATTGGCTAGCTTCACTAAGCATAATCTGCTCTAGTGCCATCCATTTCCCTGCAAATTCCAAGATTTTGTCATTTTTTAGTGCTGCGTAATACTCCATGGTGTATAGATGCCACATTTTTTTAATCCATTCATCCATTGAAGGGCATCTGGGTTGGTTCCACAATCTAGCTATTGTAAATTGTGCTGCTATGAACATCGATGTGGCAGTATCCCTGTAATACGCTCTTTTAAGGTCTTCAGGGAATAGTCCGAGAAGGGCAATAGCTGGGTCAAATGGTGGTTCCATTCCCAGCTTTCCCAGGAATCTCCATACTGCTTTCCAAATTGGCCGCACCATTTTGCAGCCCCACCAGCAATGTACAAGAGAACCCTTTTCCCCACATCCTCGCCAGCACTTGTTGTTGTTTGATTTCATAATGGCTGCCAATCTTACTGGAGTGAGATGGTATCTTAGGGTGGTTTTGATTTGCATTTCTCTGACTGCTAGTGATGATGAGCACTTTTTCATGTACTTGTTGATTGATTGTATGTCCTCCTCTGAGAAGTTTCTGTTCAGGTCCTTGGCCCATTTGTTGACTGGGTTATTTGTTATCTTATTGTCTAATTTTTTGAGTTCTTTGTATATTCTGGATATTAGGGCTCTATCTGATGTGTGAGGAGTAAATATTTGTTCCCATGATGTAGGCTCCCTATTTACTTCTCTTATTGTTTCTCTTGCTGTGAAAAAACTTTTTAGTTTAAGTAAGTCCCATTTGTTGATTCTTGCTATTAACTCTTGTGCTATGGGTGTCCTATTGAGGAATTTGGAGCCCGACCCCACTATATGTAGATCGTAGCCAACTCTTTCTTCTATCAGACGCAGAGTCTCTGATTTGATATCAAGGTCTTTGATCCATTTTGAGTTAACTTTTGTGCATGGTGAGAGGAGGGGGTTCAGTTTCATTTTGTTGCATATGGATTTCCAGTTTTCCCAACACCATTTGTTGAAGATGCTATCCTTCCTCCATTGCATGTTTTTAGCCCCTTTATCAAATATAAGATAGTTGTAACTTTGTGGATTGGTCTCTGTGTCCTCTATTCTGTACCATTGGTCCACCCGCCTGTTTTGGTACCAGTACCATGCTGTCTTTGTTACTATTGCTCTGTAATATAGTTTGAAATCTGGTATCGCTATACCGCCTGATTTGCACTTCCTGCTTAGAGTTGCTTTTGCTATTCTGGGTCTTTTATTTTTCCATATGAATTTCATGATTGCTTTATCTATTTCTACAAGCAATGCCTTTGGGATTTTGATTGGCATTGCATTAAACCTATATAGAACTTTTGGTAATATCGCCATTTTGATGATGTTAGTTCTGCCTATCCATGAACAGGGTATATTTTTCCATCTTCTAAGATCTTCTTCTACTTCTCTCTTTAGGGTTCTGTAGTTTTCATTGTATAAATCTTTCACCTCTTTTGTTAGGTTGATTCCCAAGTATTTTATTTTTTTTGAGGATATTGTGAATGGAGTGGTTTTCCTCATTTCCATTTCAGAAGTTTTGTTGCTGATATACAGGAATACCTTTGATTTATGTGTGTTGATTTTATAACCTGCTACTTTGCTGAATTCATTTATTAGTTCTAGTAGTTTTTTTGTAGACTCTTTTGGGTCTTCTAGGTATAAAATCATGTCATCCGCAAATAATGATAATTTAAGTTCTTCTTTTCCAATTTTTATGCCTTTAATTTCTTTTGTCTGTCTAATTGCTCTGGCCAGTGTTTCGAGAACTATATTGAATAGAAGTGGTGATAGAGGGCATCCCTGTCTTGTTCCAGATTTTAGAGGGAATGCCTTCAATTTTTCTCCATTCAGAATGATGCTAGCCTGAGGCTTAGCATAGATAGCTTTTACAATGTCAAGGTAATTTCCTGTTATCCCTAGTTTTTCTAATGTTTTGAACATAAAGGGATGCTGTATTTTGTCGAATGCTTTTTCTGCGTCTATCGAGATGATCATATGGTTCTTATCTTTAAGTCTATTGATGTGGTGAATAACATTTATTGATTTCCGTATATTGAACCATCCTTGCATCCCAGGGATGAATCCTACTTGATCATGGTGCACAATTTTTTTGATGTGCCTTTGTATCCGATTCGCCAGAATTTTATTGAGGATTTTTGCGTCTAGGTTCATCAGGGATATTGGTCTGTAATTTTCTTTCTTTGAGGTGTCTTTGTCTGGTTTCGGAATCAATGTGATGTTGGCCTCATAGAATGAATTTGGAAGAGCTCCCTCTTTTTCTATTTCCTGAAATAACTTGAAAAGTATTGGTATTAATTCTTCTTTAAAAGTTTTGTAAAACTCCGCTGTATACCCATCCGGTCCTGGGCTTTTCTTGGTGGGTAGTCTCTTGATTGCTTCTTCAATTTCCTCCATTGATATTGGTCTGTTCAAATTGTGTGTATCCTCCTGACTCAGTCTGGGCAAATCATATGTCTTAAGAAATTTATCGATGTCTTCACTATCTTCTATTTTATTGGAATATAGGTTTTCAAAATAATTTCTAAATGTCTTCTGTATTTCTGTAGCATCTGTTGTTATATTGCCTTTTTCATCCCGTATGTTAGTAATTTGAGTTCTCTCTCTTCTTCTCTTCGTTAGCATGGCTAAGGGTCTGTCAATCTTGTTTATTTTTTCGAAGAACCAACTTTTAGTTTTGTTGATTTTTTCAATAGTTTCTTTTGTTTCAATTTCGTTGATTTCCGCTCTGATTTTAATTATTTCTTGCCTTCTGCTGCATTTGCTGTTGTTTTGTTCTTCCTTTTCCAGGGCTTTGAGATGAAGTGTGAGCTCATTTATTTGTTGGTTTTTCTTTTTTTTGAGGAATGACCTCCAGGCGATGAATTTCCCTATTAAAACTGCTTTCATTGTGTCCCATAGATTCCGATAAGTTGTGTCTGTATTTTCATTTATCTCTAAGAATTTTTTGATTTCCTCCTTTATGTCTTCTGTAACCCATTGATCATTCAGTAACATATTGTTCATTTTCCATGTGATATAGGATTTTCCCATCCTTCTTTTATCATTGATTTCCAGTTTCATTCCATTATGATCAGATAAAATGCATGGTATTATCTCCACCCCTTTATATTTACTGAGGTTTGCCCTATGGCATAATATATGGTCTATTTTTGAGAAGGATCCATGTGCTGCTGAGAAAAAAGTATATCCACTTGATGATGGTTGATATATTCTATATACGTCAGTTAAGTCTAGGTTATTGATTGTGTTATTTAGATCTATAGTTTCTTTATTCAACTTTTGTTTGGAGGATCTGTCCAATGGTGAGAGAGGTGTGTTGAAGTCACCCATAATTATTGTATTGTGGTCTATTTGATTCTTGAACTTGAGGAGAATTTGTTTTATGAACGTCGCAGCACCATTATTTGGTGCATAAATATTGATAATTGTTATGTCTTGTTGGTGAATGGTTCCTTTTAACAGTATATAATGGCCTTCCTTATCCCTTTGGATTAACTTAGTCTTGAAGTCGATTTTGTTCGATATGAGGATGGCCACACCTGCTTGTTTGCGAGGACCGTGTGCATGGTATATTTTTTCCCAACCTTTCACCTTCAGCCTGTGTATGTCTTTTCCTGTCAGATGTGTCTCCTGGAGGCAGCATATTGTTGGATTTGTTTTTTTAATCCATGTTACCAGTCTATGTCGCTTTATTGGAGAGTTTAAACCATTAATGTTTAGAGTTACTATTGCTATATGGTTTGTACTTCCATCCATGTTTGATTATTTGTCTCTCTCTTTTTTTTTTTTTTTTTTTTTTAAATTTAGTTTATTTCTCCATGATTAGAAATGAGAAACAATAACCAAAGCCAACAGTGGGAAGTGCCCCAGTAAAGACTGACGGAGGGGGGAAAGCTAATCAGGCTTATTTCTTAAGTTTACATCCCCACAGATCCCCCCTTTCTTAAAAGTGTCTTTTTACCTGAACTCAAACAAGACTAAACCAAAAAATAAATGGTATTTACTAATTACTGGCCAGTCATCCTTTTAGGACTCTTGCTTTTCTTAGATTCTGTATTTTTTGAGCTCATAATTTTGATCCTACAGACAAGTTAATGTTTTCTGATAAGTCCTATTTTTGTTCAGCTGTGGAGTTTTTAAACATTGCAATGGAGATTTCACCTCAAAAAAACAGCTACAAGGCCTTGTATATGTGTGCACACTTGTGTTATGTGTTGTATGTCAGTATGTCTGTATGTGTGTATATGACAATTGGCAGATATGTGAGGAGCGCTCAGGAAAAAAAAAAGAAAAAAAAGTAAATAAATAAATAAAATATAAAAATAAATAAACAAATAAATATGGATCCAAATATCTTTGATTCACGTGATTCAAATGGTTCAATTTCAATTGGGTAAACAGATAAAAGTAAAGATATCTTTAAAATTAAGCTTATAAGTTTTTCTAGGTGTTCAACAATAAAACCTAACAAAATGTTGATGTCTATAAAATAATTGCTTAAATTCAGAAAGTTACAAGTATTGTTTCATAATGTGAATAAAAAAGAAGGTTAATAGATGGAAAAGAAAAACTAAAAGGTTCTAGACATGGATTTAATAGAGGAAAAATGTGTTTCTGGATAAAAAGTCTATATGATTGAGTTAACAAAAGGGTTTAAGTAAGTGATAAAAAAGGTCTGTGTAAATGTGTAAGTTTTTGAACAAGTGATCTTAAAGAAATTAAAAATTATGCAACTATGGTTAAACAATAGCTGTTATTTTTCAATATTGTAATGTTATTTCTTTAAGAACCAAACTTGGTTAATATAAAATCATCAATGTAATTATGGTGCTATTAATTCATATCTTCCAGGTATACAAGTCTGTAAGGTAGAAGCTTCAAAAGAGCATTATATCAAGCTGGTGTTCTGAAGTTGTATGGTAATTTTAGGCTTAAAAGAAAAACATGTTGGATATTTATTTATATCATTTGTGTTCTCTAACTGGATTTGTTATCAATAAGATATGTAAAGTTCTATGTTACTTTACACTGAGATACAATTCAAATGTATTTTTAAGTTAATGAGAGCCTAATCTGTGTAAAGGTTTTATTGTACAACAAAAAAGTATTTTGCTACTTTTCAAAAAAAAAAAAAGGGGGGGGAGGTTAGAAGTTTTTAGCCTTTAATTCATGTTTTAGATGTGATATTATGTTGTGTTGGCTAATATTCATGTAAACTTGAACAACAATTTATGTAAGATTTGTAAAATGATGTCTAAAAAACAAAGATCAGCTTCAGAACTATAGTGCTTAAGATTTATGAAGAGCCCGAGACTATGGAAGAAGTAGGCCAGATTTCAGTACATTTAAAGTTGTGTCCAAAAGTTGGTTTTTGCCAAGATTACTAGGACCTCAAACAGGGCATTATAATGTATAACCCTGCCAAAATTCGACGTAGCTATTATATAAACTAAATATGTTTTTACCTTAGTTAATCTTAGTTTGTAGTTTGCCTATAGATGGTTTAAAGATTGCCTGTTAATGTTTTGCAGAGGTACTACTTTAAGAACTCACGACCTGGGTTAATTTAAGATAATGAGTTACAAGGAGCCATTACCTACAGGATAGAGAGATAGCCTTATATTAAGAGTACAGGGCTTTAATGGCTGTTAATTTATTTGTTGGATGTTTAGGATCAAGTTTTAAAATTAAAAATTTGGCTCTTGCCCTCTGAATCAGTCTGAGTCAGGGAATAGGGGACTTCTTCAAAGAGCTTTGTAACTCTGGGCCACATAACTTCCCGAGCAGGGAAATTAATGAGACCAATGGAGAACAGAAAGGCAATTAGTGCATTTGCTGTGAAGAGGAGGGTCATCAGATAAGGGAGACATCCCTGATGCTTCAGAGGGAAGCCATATGGTCAAGCAAGGCCTGGACCCATCCTAGCGCAAATGGCACTAGCAGAACTGAAAAGCTGCTGTAAGTTCCCGAGGACTCCCAGGGAAACTCGGCTGACTGTTAACAATAGATAAAAACAAAAGTCAATTTGACTTGCTTCATCCTAAACACTTAGCAAAGACAGTCAAAGCCAAAACACTGCTATTTCTGAGTATTTTAATTAATAATAATAGTTAAATGTAACTTCCAAGAAATAGTAAACTGGAACTGCAAAAGAGATTCTCAGACAGGAATGCCTGATAACCATCAAAAGGGACTGCCAGAATAGTTTTTAGTTTAAGGCCTTTATTTCTAACCTACACAGGTAGGCTTAATGTTTGCTAGTATGGTTATCTAGCCCTAAGTAACAGAATTAAAGATTTCTCTATTAGACACAGGCTGGTAAGGTATGGTCAAATATTTTATATAAGTAAGGGGGAGATGTCAGGGACCAAAAGGGAGTTCTCCTTCAAAGAATAGCCTGACAGTGCCAGGGACCAAAAGGGAGTTCTCCTTCAAAGAATAGCCTGACAGTTACAAGAAGCAGCCCCTGAGAGACATCTTGCCTGAGACACCCCTGCAGCCATCTATCTCCATGAGACAGCCTATGGCCATTTGTATTCCTGAAGCATCCTGCGTTATCTCACCATATGAAGACTTCTAGCAACTGCGGATAAGACAGCTTCCCCATCCCCAGCCCATAAATACCCCTGTGTGAACAATAAAAGTTTGCAGCTTGATCAGAACTACTGTCTTGCTGTCATCTCTCTGTGTCTCTTGTCCCTTCATTCCTCCCCATCTAGGTTCGCTGCCCACGTTGATGTGTCCTGCCGGTCGGGACAGAATTTCAGCCAGGATATCACATGATTTTATTCTGAAAGATTTGGCAGCCATCGTTGGCCCTCAGAAGCAAGTTGGAGTGGCCATACTCATATCGAATAATATCAACTTCAATCCTAAGTCAATCAAAAGTGATAAAGAAGACACTATATACTGTTAAAAGGTAGCATTCACCAACAAGACATAACAATTATCAATTTGTATGCACCAAACAACGATGCTGCAAAGTTCAAAAAACAAACTCTCCTCAAGTTAAAGAGTCAAATAGACTATAACACAATAATTTGGGGTGGCTTCAATACACAGCTCTCGCCATTAGACAGATCCTCTAGACAAAGGTGAATAATGAAAGTATATAACTCAATAGCACAATCAATAACCTAGACTTAACCAACATATATAGAATATATCAACCATCTTCAAGTGGATACACGTTTTTCACAGCAGCACATTGATCCTACTCAAATATAGACCATATGTTATGCCACAGTGAAACTCTTAATATAAATAAAGATATGGAGATAATACCATGCACCATATCTGATCATAAGGGAATGAAACTGGAAATCAATGATCAAAGAAGAAAGGAAAAATTCTACATAACATTGAAAATGAACAGTATGATACTGAATGATCAATGGGTTACAGAAGATATAAAGGAGGAGATAAAAAATTCTTAGAGAAAAATGACAATTGAGAAACAACATACTGGATTATATGGGACACAATGAAAGGAGTTTTAAGAGGGAAAATCATTTCTTGGAATTCTTTCCTCAAAAAAAAGAAAAAAACAACAAATAAATGAACTCACACTACACCTCAAAAACCTCGAAAAGGAAGAGCAAAACAATCGCAAATGTAGTGGAAGACAAGAAATAATTAATATTAAAGGAGAATTCAATGAAATTGAAACCAAAAAAAAAAAACAATGAAAAAATTGAAAAAAAATATAAGTTGGTTCTTTGAATAAATAAATAAGATCGACAGGCCCTTAGCCATGCAAAAGAAGAGAAGAAGAGAGAGAACTCAAATTTACTAACATATGGGATAAAAAAGGCAATATCACAACACACACTACAGAAATACAGAAGATAATTTGAAAGTATTTTGAAACCCTATATTCCAATAAAGTAGAAGATAATGAAGATATTGATAAATTTCTTAAGTCATATTATCTGCCCAGATTGAGTCAGGAAGACACACACAATTTAAATAGACCAATAACAAAGAAAGAAATAGAAGAAACCGTCAAAAGACCACCAACCAAAAAAAGCCCTGGACCGGATGGGTATACAGCAGAGTTCTACAAAACCTTCAAAGAAGAATTAATACCAATACTTTTCAAACTATTTCAAGAAATAGAAAAAGAAGAAATTTTTCCAAATTCATTCAATGAGGCCAACGTCACCCTGATCCCAAAACCAGACAAAGACACTTCAAAAAAAGTAAACTACAGACCAATATCTCTAACGAACTTGGATGCAAAAATTCTCAAAAAAATCCTGGTGAATCAAATACAAAAGCATACCAAAAAAATTGTGCTTCATGATCAAGTAGGATTCATCAGTGGGATGCAAGGCAGGTTAAATATATGGAAATCAAAAATGTAATCCACCACATCAATAGACTTAAAAACAAGAACCATATGATCATCTCAATAGATGCAGAAAAAGCATTCGACAAAGTACAGCATTTCTTTATATTCAAAACACTGTAAAAGCTAGGGATAACAGGAACTTACCTCAACATGGTAAAAGCTATATATGCTAAACCTCAGGCTAGCATCATCCCAAATGGAAAAAAAAACTAAAGGCATTGCCTCTAAAATCTGGAAAAGGACAGGGATGGCCTCTATCACCAATTCTATTCAATTTAGTTCTTGAAATACTAGCCAGAGCAATTAGACAGACAAAAGAAATTAAAGGCATAAAAATAGGAAAAGAAGAACTTAAATTATCGCTATTTGTGGAAGACATGATAATATGTTTAACAGACCCAAAAGGGTCTACAAAGAAACTGCTAGAGTCAATAAATGAATTCAGCAAAGTGGCAGAATATAAAATCAACATGCATAAATTAAAGGCATTCTTGTATATCAGCAACAAATCTTCTGAAATGGATATGATGGAAACCACCACATTCACAATATCCTCAAAGAAAATAAGATACTTGGGAATCAACCTAACAAAACTGGTGAAAGATTTACACAATGAAAACTTCAGAACTCTCAAGAGAGAGATAGAATAAGGTGTTAGAGGATGGAAAAATATACCCTGTTCATGGATAGGCAGAAATAACAACATCAAAATGGCGATATTACCCAAAGTTCTCTACAAGTTTAATGTGATGCCAATCAAAATCCCAATGGCATTTCTTGTAGAAACAGATAAAGCAATCATGAATTTAATAAGGAAAAACAAAAGACCCAGAACAGCAAAAGCAATTCTAAGCAGGAAGTGTGAATCTGGAGGTATAGCGATACCAGAGTTCAAACTGTACTACAAAGCAATAGTAACAAAAACAGCTTGGTACTGGTATCAACATAGGCAGGTGGACCAATGGTACAGAATAGAAGACACAGAAACGAATCCACAAAAGTACAACTTTCTTATATTTGAAAAAGGCGCTAAAAGTATGTAATGGAGGAAGAATAGCATCTTCAACAAATGGTTCAGGGAAAATTGGAAATCCTTATGCAACAAAATGAAACTGAAACCCTTTCTCTCGCCATGCACAAAAGTTAACTCAAAATGGATCAAGGAGCTAGGTATAAAATCAGAGACACTTCGTCTGATAGAAGAAAAGTTGGCTACGATGTACATACTGTGGGGTCGGTCTCCAAATTCCTTAATAGGACACCCATATCCCAAGAGTTAATAACAAGAATAAACAAATGGGACTTATTTAAACTAAAAAGTTTTTTCTGAGCAAGAGAAACAATAAAAGAAGTAAATAGAGAGCCTACATCCTGGGAACAAATTTTTACTTCTCACACTTCAGATAGAGCACTAATATCCAGAATATATAAAGAACTCAAAAAATTAAACAATAAGATATCAAATAACCCAATCAACCTACTGGCCAAGGACCTGAACAGACACTTCCCAGAGGAGGACATACAGTCAATCAACAAGTACATGAACAAATGCTCACCATCTCTAGCAGTCAGAGAAATGCAAGTCAAAACCACCCTAAGGCACCATCTGACTTCGGTAAGACTGGCAGCCACTATGAAGTCAAACAAAAATAAGTGTTGGCGAGATGTGGGGGAAAGGGTACACTTGTACACTGCTGGTGGGACTGCAAATTGTTGTGGCTTATCTGTCAAGCAGTATGGAGATTCCTTGGAAAGTTGGAAATGGATCCACCATTTGACCCAGCTATCGCCCTTCTCGGACTATTCCCTGAGGAACTTAAAAGAGCGCACTATAGGGATACTGCCACATCAATGATCATAGCGGCACAATTCACAATTGCTAGACTGTGGAACCAACCAAGATGCCCTTCAATAGACGAATGGATAAAAAAAAAAAATGTGGCATCTATACACAATGGAGTATTACGCAGCACTAAAAAATCACAAAATCATAGAATTTTCAGGGAAATGGATGGCATTAAAACAGATTGTGCTAAGACAAGCCAGCCAATCCTTATAAAACAAATGCCAAATGTTTTCTTTGATATAAAGAGAACAAATAAGAACAGAAAAGGGAGGAAGAGCATGAGGAAAATATTAACACTAAACAGATGAGTAGGGGGAGAGAAAGCGAGAGAGAAGGGAAAGCATATGGAAATGGTAGAAGACACTCAATGTTACACAGAATTAGATATAAGAGGTTGTGAGGGGAAAGGGGGGAAACAAGGGAGAGAATTGAACAACAGCAGATGAGGTAGAGAGGGAAGATGAGAGGGGAAGGGAGGGTGGATGATAGGGGATAGGAAAGGTAGCAGAATACAGCAATTACTAATATGCTATTATGTAAAAACGTAAGTGTGTAACTGATGAGATTCTGTGATTTGCATTTGGGGTAAAAATGGGAGTTCATAACCCAATTGAGTCAAATGTATGAAAGATGACATATCATGAGCTTTATAATTTTTGAACAACCAAAAAAAAAGAAAAAAAAAGAAATTGTATTTTCAAAAATTGAGTCATTTTACAACTTTAATTTTTAATAAAATTGTCTTTTACTCATTATCTTACTTGATGTTATCTGCGTTTCAGTTTTAAAAAACTATGTGCTGTATCCATTCATCCATGTAGTATGCAACAGAAAATTTTGAGTGTCTTCATATAACCAGATTGACAACGCATCAAGGTTTCCTTCACAAACAAGATGAAGACTTTTCCATTAGAAATTTAATATTCTGCAACACAATTTTTTTTTACTCTCCAATTAAAATTCCTAAAAAATTTAAAAAAAGAAGAATCTAAACCCCACAGTAAGAAGGGCTAAAAGTGGAGAAGTGGAGCAGTATTAACGGCAGGACTACTTGATTACTTCTGTTTCAGAGGAAGGGTGCCAAGACCACCCTGACTTTAGGCAAATGATTGGCAAGGGAGCTTATTTTGGGCACTGTCTTGGGCTGTGCCCCTCATGGAAAACTCCAGCCAGAGGTTATGAGGAGTGTCCATATGGAAGAAGGTGAGGGCCATGTGGGAGTGTTTTGGTTTTAATTGTGGTCATTTGTGTGGCAGTTGGAAGAGATGACTGGGTCCAAATGGGCTTGAACTCTGGTGTGTGATTGATAACCCAAATCGAACATGCTATTAACCCTAACCATACACTGTTCACTCAATCTCACTTTACAAAAGAGCAGGGACAAAGTTAGTATTACAATACAGGAAATTAGGACATCTTCCACCTGCTGAGTACCTCAAAATTCATACAGATATTATCCTGGAGAAGACGTGGGCTGTAATGAAGGACCTGAGACAGCAAAAGTCATGTTCATTTGCCAACAACCCGATCAGGATGAAAGGATGTATCTGAATCAGCCTATTTCTTCTTAATGTAGGTAAGATGTATCAAACCAGGACGGTGTGGAGAGCTGTTCCCCGGTGCCTTTGGTTTCTATACCATTCTAAATTGTGAAAGTTTCACAGGAAATAGGGGCAGCCTCCTTTTCATGAGACCCTAGGAAGCAACTGTTAGAACAAAGTGGTGGCCAAGGCAGTGACCTCATTCATTTTCTGAAGGAAGGAACCTCACCTCATTTCGTTGGTGATGGAACTCTGAGAATTTTGTGATCCAGGAAGCCAGGTACCCAGAGCCAGTCCCAGTCCCAGTCCCAGTGGGCTCACTTGTTTGGATTTACCAAGGACAGAGTCAGTCTTTCTTGGTACCTACTGATGTGAGTATGGCTAAATGCCAAGAAAGCATTGAAGAGGGTCCAATCCTGAGAGGGCAGGAAATGGCTCACCACTGCCTCCTGACAACTTCACATAATTGGCCAAGGAGACCAGATCTGAGACAGGACTGGCCATTTCTGGTGAGCGTCATATGGTCTACTATTCAGAGGACACTCTGGATAGTCACAGACGTACTTGGGGGAAGGAGGTGCCTTGGTGTGTGTGGATGTCATTTTGTAGTTTTGTCTCATGTTCTGAGAATAGGTAAAAAGGAGGTTTGTTTGGATTGGAGTGGACTGTTTCTAGTAAGTCCTTTGACAAGGAGACTGTTTCTATGTCTGTGTATCCCACTGTGTCCTTGGTTTTAGATATTAGAAAAGAATACGGCTCAATGGGTGTTTACTGTATAGTAGAAAGCATCCCAGCAATCATCATGCCCAATTAATGAATGGACTGAGGTTTGCCTTATCCATGAGCAACACCTACTAACTTCCTAAGTTCCTGTTTTTTTCCTGAATTCTGGCCACTCTCCAGAATAGGCTCATGGTTTTTTGTCCAAGTTATTACCACCTCCAAGCTCTGTGACACGGCCATGTACTGGTTAGCTAAAAGGAATGGCGAGCATATCAGAAAACTCAGATATCGGTGTGACCAGGAAAGTCTCAGTGGAGAAACCTTGCTTGGGGCCTTTTGCTTAACTATTTTTCTGTTTCCCTGAATGTCAGTAAGGTCTTTGCCTCTGACCACGCCTTTGTAAAGCCAGAAGAAAACAGTTTTCAAACGGAAATGATTGGGCATCACCTGTGGCTCTTTGCTTAATTGTTTTGGAAAGGGATGTGTCTGAATCAGACTCTTGGCCCTGTGTGAGGCTGTGGCTTAGATTGTCAGCACCCGATGGATCTAAAAAGAGATCTCATGTGTGCATCCAAAACCAAAATGGCAAAAAGAGCAGTCATTGTGGATGAAGTCTCTCACCTTCCTCTATAAGGTTCCCGACCTCCATCAATTGAGAATAAAAATTCATTGGGTCAAATGAGTTCTTAAAAGCCCTGCAGAGGCTAGCCCACAGGTGCTTGGGTTTTCTCATGTCTCCAAATCACAAAAAGAATCTATACCTGATAGTCAGTTGGCCTCAAATTATAGAAGCAGAGCAGAATTAACAGCAGGGCTATTTTATCACTCTTTTCTCAGGAAAGGTGTGCAGTCCACCATGAATTTAGGCAAATGAGGGGTAAGGAAGCTTATTTGGACACTGTCTTTGCCTGAACCCCTCATGGAAACTTTCAACCAGAAGTTATGATGAGTGTCTATATGGAAGAAGATGAGGGACATGAGGGAGTGTTTAGGATTTAATTGTGTATATTTGTGCGACGGTTGGAAGAGATGACTGAATCCACCTTGGCTTGAACTCTGGTGTGATTCCCCTTAGAGACTGAGTTCTGGAACTGACCTCAGAGAACTATTGCCATCAATTGTTTTTGGATTTTAGAAGGCCATACATGAGAGTCGCCCTTAGAAACTGAGATCTAGGCCCTGGGTGGCTTTCCAAAGAACACTGGGAATCTTAGCCAGAATATCACATGATTTTATTCTGAAAGACGTAGCAGCCATAGTTGAGAGTCAAAACAAACATGGACCACATATTGTAGACCTCAATGGGCCTGGCTTCATGTGACCTTTTGGCCACTCTTTGGGAAGAATTGCCTGTCAGTGTTCTCCAGAGATTTCACTGAAATGAGCTTCCTCAACATTTAATGGTTCCTGAATGAATTGGAAGCCACAGGGCCTCCAAATTCATCCTTGAATAATGGCTAGATAAATACCATGAAATTTTTGAAATTCCCATGACCAGGTGACACTGGAGAACCTTTGGATTCCCTTTTACTGATCATGGGTGTACCAGACAGTGCCTTGATTGACTGAGTTTTATGAAAATGGTGTAGAACAGTGATGCCAGTAAGTTGGACACTCCTGAGTAGTGGGCCCACAGCAATGGTGCGCAGGTGTGTGATAAATCATTTGTGGTGGGGCCATGTGGATTTGCCATTGATTTCCAAATGGCTTGTCACTGACACGATGCAGTGAGCAGAACCTTATATGTAAAGGCATCTTGTTATATGGAGAGTTTAAAGGGCAATGTTCAGAATCAGGTTGCTATGGACAAGGGGACAAGCTATGTGGGAATGAAGCCTGGTTGATGCATTCTCTTGCATACCCTGAAAAACCACACATGAAAGAACTCCCTCCAGCACTGTGTCCCAGTCGAACTCCTTGTATTTTGTGAAGCAAACATCAAACTCCCAGTGCAGCAGCAGGAAACACCACGAGAAGTGGAGGATGACCAAATGGCTTCACAGTCCACACGGGGAGACACTTAGCCCACAGTGGCCACAGTTTACCTACAAAGAGAGAATTCAGCACTGCTGACTCATGAGCATTGGAAAATAACAAAGAATGTCCTCCAGGTCACATAGATGCAGACCCAGCTTTGATGGTCTCACTACAAAGGAGCTAAAGCTCCTGACAACAACATATATTTCAAGTGCCCATCCTCAGAGGCAGTTTCTCAAGAATTCTTTAGGCCAGCAGACCTCCATGTTTGTGGAGGGTTTACCCTGCCCCTTACTTTGGGAGACTCCTCTACCAACTAAAAGTTTGTGAACTCCTGAGCATTTTCCATTTCAGATATGTATTCACAGATTTTCTAACTCTTCTTCTCTAATTGTTTCTAATTTGGGGTGAAGGTAACATCAATGCATTGTTCTGGAAGAGAGTGGAAAGATATTTGTGTCGCACATATTTGCATACACATTGGTTTTATTTTCTTATTTCAATTTGAAATGCTGAATCCCTGACACTAACGCATACCCTACTAGACTCTGACTACTAATTCTAATATGATGGAGAAAAATAACCCAAACAGAATAGAAATAAAAGCACTTCTGAGGAGGCATGGTGTTTACTTGGACTTCCCTTTTGCATGATAAAGTGTAGGTGTTATAAATCTAGTCAATTTTTAATTGAAATAGTTCTCCATGCGTTTTTTTTTGTTTAAATTTTATTTTAGTTCTTCAAAAGATTACATAGTTCTTGACATATCATATTTCACACTTTGAATCAAGTGGGTTATGAACTTCCATTTTTCCTCGTATACAGATTGCAGCATCCCATCGGTTATACATCCACTGTTTTACATATTGGTATACTAGTGTCTGTTGTATTCTGCTGCCTTTCCTATCCTCTACTATCTCCCATTCCCTCCCCTCCAATCTTCCCTATCTACCCCATCTACTGTAATTCATTTCTTCCACTTGTTTTTTCCCCTTTCCCCTCACTTCCTCTTGTATTTAATTTTGTATAACCATGAGGGTCTCCTTCCATTTCCATGCAATTTCCCTTCTTTTTACTTTTCCCTCCCACCTCTCACCCCTGGTTAATGTTAAAATTCTTCTCATGCTCTTCCTCCCAACTCTTTTCTTAGTTACTCTCCTTATATCAAAGAAAACATTTGGCATTTGTTTTTTAGGGATTGGCTATCTTCACTTAGCATAATCTGTTCTAATGCCATCCATTTCTCTGCAAATTGTATGATTTTGTCATTTTTTAATTCAGAGTAATACTCCATTGTGTATAAATGCCACATTTTTTTATCCATTCATCTACTGAAGGGCATCTAGGTTGGTTCCACAGTCTTGCTATTGTGAATTGTGCTGCTATGATCATTGATTTATCAGTGTCCCTGTAGCATGCTCTTTTTATGTTTTTAGGGAATAAACCGAGAAGGGTAATAGCTGGGTCAAATGGTGGTTCCAATCCCAGCTTTCCAAGAAATATCCATACTGCTTTCCAAATTGGCTGCACCAATTTGCAGTCCCACCAGCAATGTACAGGTGTACCCTTTTCCCCACATCCTCTCCAGCACTTGTTGTCGTTTGACTTCATAATGGCTCCCAAACTTACTACAGTGAGATGGTATCTTAGGGTGGGTTTGTTTTGCATTTCTCTGACTGCTAGAGATGGTGAGCATTGTTTCATGTACTTATTGATTGATTGTATGTTCTCCTCTGAGAAGTGTCTGTTCAGGTCCTTGGCCCACTTGTTGATTGGGTTATTAAATTTCTTATGGTTTAATTTTTTGAGTTCTTTGTATACTCTGCATATTAGGGCTCTATCTGAAGTGTGAGGAGTAAATATTCGTTCCCAGAATGTAGGCTCGCTATTTACTTCTTTAATTGTTTTTGCTGAGAAAACTTATTTAGTTTGAGTAAGTCCCATTTTTTGATTCTAGTTATTAACACTTTTGCTATGGGTGTCCTATTGAGGAATTTGGAGCCCGACCCCACAGTATGTAGATCGTAGCCAAAGTTTTCTTCTATCAGATGCCATGTCTCTGATATAATATCAAGCTCTTTGATCCATTTTGAGTTAACTTTTGTGCATGGCGAGAGAAAGGGATTCAGTTTCATTTTGTTACATATGGAATTCCAATTTTCTCTGCACCATTAGTTGAAGATGCTATCCTTCCTCCATTTCATGCTTTTAGCCCTTTTATCAAATATAAGATAGTTGTAGATTTGTGGATTGGTTTCTGTGTCCTCAATTCTGTACCATTGGGCCACCCGCCTGTTTTGGTACCAGTAATATACTCTTTTGTTTACTATTGCTCTGTAGTATAGTGTGAGGTCTGGTATCGCAATACCGCCTGATTCACACTTCCTGCTTAGAGTTGTTTTTGCTATTCTGGGTCTTTTATTTTTCCAAATAAATTTTATAATTGTTTTATCTTTTTCTACAAGAAATGCCTTTGGGATTTTGATTGGCATTGCATTAAACCTTTAGAGAACTTTTGGTAATATCGCCATTTTGTTAATGTTACTTCTGCCTATCCATGAACAGGGTATATTTTTCCATCTTCTAAGATCTTCTTCTATTTCTCTCTTTAGGGTTCTGTAGTTTTCATTGTATAAGTCTTTCACCTCTTTTGTTGGGTTGATTCCCAAGTATTTTTTTTTCAGGATATTCTGAATGGAGTGGTTGTCCTCATTTCCATTTCAGAGCATTTGTCGCTGATATACAGAAATGCCTTTGATTTATGTGAGTTGATTTTATATCCTGCCTTTGCTAAATTCATTTATTAGCTCTAATAATTTCTTTGTAGACCCTTTTGGGTCTGCTAGGTATAGAATCATGTCACCTGCAAATAGTGATAATTTAAGTTCTTCTTTTCCTATTTTTATGCCTTTAATTTCTTTCATTTGTCTAATTGCTCTGGCCAGTGTTTCAAGAACTATGTTGAACAGAACTGTTGAGAGAGGGCATCCCTATCTTGTTCCAGATTTTAGAGGGAATGCCTTCAGTTTTTCTCAATTCAGAATGATGTTACCCTGAGGCTTAGCATAGATTGCTTTTACAATATTGAGGTATGTTCTTGTTATCCCTAGTTTTTCTAGAGTTTTGAACATAAAGGGATGCTGTACTTTGTCGAATGATTTTTCTGCATCTATCAGGATGATTATATAGTTCTTATTTTTAAGTCTCTTGATGTGGTGAAAAACATTTATTGATTTCCGTATATTGAACCAGCCTTGTATCCCAGGGATGAATCCTACTTCATCATGTTGCACAATTTTTTTCATATGTTTTTGCATCTGATTCGCCAGAATTTTATTGAGGATTTTTGCATCTAGGTTTATTAGAGATATTGGTCTGTAGTTTTGTTTCTTTGAAGTATCTTTGTCTGGTTAGGAATCAGGGTGATATTGGCCTCGTAGAATAAATTTGGAAGTTCTCCCTTTTTTCTATTTCCTGAAATATCTTGAAAAGTATTGGTATTAGTTCCTCTTTTAAGCTTTTGTAAAACTCTGCTGTATACCCATACGGTCCTGGGCTTTTCTTAGTTGGTAGTCTTTGGATGGTTTCTTCTATTTCCTCAATTGATTTTGGTCTGTTTAGGTTGTCTATATCCTCCTGACTCAATCTGGGCAGATCATTTGACTTAACAAATTTATCAATGCCTTCACTATCTTCTAATTTATTCGAGTATATGGATTCAAAATAATTTCTGATTATCTTCTGTATTTCTGATATGTCTGTTGTGATATTGCCATTTTCATCCCATATGCTAGTAATTTGAGTTCTCTCTCTTCTTCTCTTCGTTAACCTGGCTAAAGATCTGTCGATGTTATTTATTTTTTCAAAGAACCAACTTTTAGTTTTGTCAATTTTTTCAATTGTTTCTTTTGTTTCAATTTTATTAATTTCAGCTCTGATTTTAATTAATTTTTGCCTTCTATTTCTTTTGCTGTTTTTTTGCTCATGTTTTTCTAGGATTTTGAGATGAACTGTGAGATCATTTATTTGTTGGTTTTATCTTTTTTTAAGGAAAGTATTCCAAGCAATGAATTTTCCTGTTAGAATTGCTTTCAAAGTGTCCCATAGATTCCGATATGTTGTGTCTGTCTTTTTTTATTTTACTCCTTGATGTCTTCTATAACCCATTGATCATTCAGTAACCTATTTTTCATTCTCCAAGTGATGCATGATTTTTCCTTCTTTCTTTTATCATTGATTTTCAGTTTCATTCCATGATGATCAGATAAGATGCCTGGTATTATCTGTACTCCTTTATATTGTCTAAGAGTTGCCCTGTGACATAATGTATGATCTATTTTTTAGAGGTATCCTTGTGCTGCTGAGAAAAAATTTAACTGCTTGATTTTGGGTGGTATATTCTATATATGTCAATTAAGTCTAGGTTATTAATTGTGTTATTGAGTTCTATAGTTTCCTTATTCCACTTTTGTTTGGAAGATTTGTCCAGTAGTGAGAGAGGTGTTTTGAAGTCTCCCATGATTATTGTATGGTGGTCTACTAGACTCTTGAACTTGAGAAGAGTTTGTTTGATGAACATAGCTGCACCATTGTTTGGGGCATATATATTAATGACTTTTATGTCTTGTTGGTGTATGGTTCCCTTGAGCAGTATGTAGTGTCCCTCTTTATCCCTTTTGATTAACTTTGGCTTAGGTCCGCCTAACTTGCAGGAGCAGGCAGAGTCTCTACCCCTCTGCGGGCGCTGGTGCTGTTCTTTCTGTGGGTCACAGGTCCACCTACCTTGCAGGCTCGGGCATTGGTTCTGCCCCTCCAGGCTGCTGGGCCTCTTCTCTCTGTGTGTTGCAGGTCTGTCTACCTTGCAGGGGCGTGTGGCAGGTCTGCCCCTCCCCAAACCGGGGCAATGTGTCTACCACCCTGGCAGGAACCTGGACCTGGTCTGTCGGTGTTCACAGGTCCACCTACTTCGCATGCATGGGGGGCATCTCTGCCCCTCCAAAGGCGGCTGGGCCTGTTCTGCCTGTGGGTCACAGGTCCATGTAAATTGAAGGCACGTGGCGACTATGCCCCGCCCCCGAACCAGGGCAATGTGTCTTTCAGGCTGGCGGGCCACTAGACCTGCTCTACCAGTGGGACACAGGTCTGGCTACCTTGCAGGTGCAGTTGGCGGCTTGACCGTCCTCCTCTTCATGTGTTTTTAAAGTTAGCAAATATGTGAATTACTGTCTCCATTTCTCTGTACCGTATTCAGCACATGTATTTTTATATGCACATGTAAAATCCTACCTGATATCACACGTACATACTTGTGAGGTTGCTGACTTGGCAGATACAATTTTTGAGAAGAGATCACTCCTCCTAAATGCTGTTGGAACTGAAAATTCAAACTATGGGTGAGCTTCCTAGTTGCACAACATTATACATAAATCTATGTTCAGTAAAATAAAGATTTTGGGATTTGTGGATGATATATATTTCATGATGTATTTCAATTGTCATATATATTGCTACTTTTTAATGTCTATGTGTGTGTGTATATATATATATATATATATATATATATATATATATATATATACACTCTCCAGATTTCTCAAAATATGAAATATATGTGTCTTATTAAACACTCCCTAAATTCATTCATGTTCATGTATGTGGATTTATTATCAAATTTTCACAAGATTATTCTCAAAATATTGATCCACCAAAAATACATATTTGTTTCCAGTACTGAAAACTAAGTTCAGTGAAGGGTGCATAGAAATCCTAATATTTCTACAGTAAATTACCAGTTTAACATCAATGCAAGTAGATTTCTAGGACATGATATGTATTTTGACAATCATTTTTATTCAACACTGGTACATTACTATTTTATCAGTTTATGCACATCATAGGATATATATTTCATCCACAAGTTCACAAATTCATAGGCATTTGTTTCACTTTCAATCACTTCCTGCTTCAGAACACCTGTATTCCTCCATGTTTCTTGACTGGTCTTTCATGAGACTTCTTTCCAAACACATTATTTTCGATTTCCATAATCACTTTTGAAGCAAAACTCACACACCCTTCATGATAAACTGTAAATCTAATATTACCTTTAAATGTATAACTGGTTAGAATGAATGATTGTATATCAATATAAGATTTCTTATATATTTTCAGATATCAATTCAATCCAATATATACGTGAAAACTGTTATATTGTTTATTCATGATATGGTCTATTCATGCATTTTCTCTATACACATAGACACAGGGTATACCTATTTGTACCCCCAATACTAATTTATACATCTTCAATATATTACTCCCAGAAATGGTGGAAGATATACTCATGTCACCTGATCTACATATACATTTTACCACAGTAGTATTCTGGAAACAAAATGCAAAGGTCACACTTATGATTGTACCAAAGCCTAAATGGAATTGAGCATTGATTACTAAAAACATCCATGTACATGATGCCTAATGATCTCATATGTCAATCCTTTTGGTGACTACATATTTGTTTCTTCAAGAGATTATATATTCAACCTCAAGCATGTTGAAAATGTCTGATCCTATCAATCACTTTATATTTTGACTGATTTCCTAATGTTTCTATAGATATCTGCTTTCCTACATATTTTCCCCAGTTCATCATTGTGACTGACCCTTCACATGTTCTGACATTTATATTCACTCTCTACCCGAAACGCTATTGGTAAGGAACTTTGGTCCAAATCCTATATTCACTCTTCTTCCTAAACCTACTGACTATCTTCCGAATGCTACCGACTATCCTTTTTGGACTGGATGTTCTCTTCGACATTCAATCATCCAAGGTACAAGGTCCAATGTCATGGTATATCTATTTATCTGAGACATCTGTGCAGAACATAATTCAAAGCTAAGTATCCCAATCAAGGGCCCAATGCCATTCTGGGCTTCAAATCTTACCTAGATATATGTTTACATACTTATATTTCACATATATATTCTTATAAATATTGCAGGTTCCCAATACCATTATTCACCCCTCAGAATGATTCATAACCCAAATTGAACCTGTTATTAACCCTAACCATACACTGTTCCCTCAATCTAACTTTAATGAATTGCAGGGACAGAGTTGGTCTTAAAATACAGGAATGTAGGGGATCTTCCACCTGCTGAGAACCTTAAACTTCCATGCAGAAATGATCCCTGGAGAACATGTAGGCAGGTATGAAGGACATGGAAGAGCAATAGTCATCTTCCATGGCAAAAAACCTGGTCAACATGAAGGGATGTGTCTGAATCAGCCTCTATCTTCTTAATGTAGAGAAGATGGTCCAAACAAGGCCTGTGTGGAGAGCTGATCCCGGGTGCATATGATTGATATACCATTCTAACTTGTGAAATTGTCACAGGAATTAGGGGCAGCTTCAATCTCATGGGACCCTTGGAAGCAACTTTTAGGACAAAGTGGTTGCCAAGGGGAGACCTCATTCATTTCCTGATGGATGTGACCTCACCTCACTTCCTTGATGATGAAACTCTCTGAACTTGTGATTCAGGAAGCCAGGCACCCAGAGATAGTCCCAGTCCCAGTCCCAGTCGGCTCACTTTTTTGTATTTACAAAGGACAGAGTCAGTCTTTTTTGGTACCTACTGATGTGAGGATGGCCAAAGGCCAGGAGAGCTCTGAAGAGGGGCCTTTCCTGAGAAAGCAGTTAGTGCCTCAACGCTGGCTCCTGACAACTTCATAGGGTTGGCCAAGGAGACCAGATCTGAGACAGGACAGGCCATTTCGTGGGAACATAGTATGGCCCACCAGTCAGAGGACACTCCGGATAGACACAGACCTACTTGAGGGAAGGAGGTGCCATTGTGGGTGTCGGAGTGAGTTTGTGGTTTTGCCTCATGTTCTGAGAACAGGAAGGAAAGTCAGTTTGTTTGGTTTGGAGTGTACTGTTTCTCATAAGTCGTTTGAAATAGCGAGTGATTCTATGTGTGTGTATCACACTCTGTCCGTTATTGTAGACATTAGAAAAGAGAATGCATCAGTGGATTGTCCTGTCTAGTAGAATGCTTCCAAGCATTCATCCTGCCCAATTAATGAATGGACTTTGGCTTGCCTTATAGATGGGCAACACCTACTATCTTCCTAAGTTCCTGTTTTCTTCCTGAATTCTGGCCAATCTCCAGAATACGCTAATGGTTTTGTGTCCAAGATATTTAACACCTCCAATCTATGTGACATGACCATGTACTGGATAGTTGAAGGGAATAGAAGCATCTCAGAAAACTCAGACATCAGTGTGACCAGGAAAGTCTCATTGGAGAAACCCTGCTTTGGGCCATTTGCTTACCTATGGTTCTGTTGCCCTGAATGTCAGGAAGGTCTTTGCCTCAGGCTAAACTTTTTGAAGCCTGAAGAAAACAGTTTTCAAATTGAAATGAGTGGGCATTTCCTGTGGATCTATGCTAAATTGTTTTGGAAAGGGATGTGTATGAATCAGCCTCTTTGCCCTGTGTGAGGTTGTGGCTTAATTCTCAGCACCAGATAGATCAAAAGAAAGATCCCATGTATGTATCCACAAACAAAATGTGAAAAAGATCAGTCATTGTGAATGAAGTCTCTTGCCTTCCTCTTTTAGGTTCCTGACCTCCATCAAGTTAGTATAGGGATCCTTTGTGCCAAATGAGTTCTTCAAACCACTGCAGAGGAGCTTGTGTTTTCTCATGACTCCAAATCACAAAAAGAATCTATACCTGACAGTCAGTACAACTCAAATTGGAGAAGCAGAGCAGTATTAATGGCAGGCCTATTTTATCACTCCTGATTCACAGGAAGGGTGTCCAGGCCACCATGATTTTAGGCAAATGAGGAGCAATGGAGCTTACTTTGGACACTGTCTTGGGCTGTGCCCCTCATGGTAACCTACAGCCAGAGGTTATGATGAGTGTCTATATGGAAGATGATGAGGGCCATGTGGGAGTGTTTTGGTTTTAATTATGGTCATTCCTGTGGAAGTTGGAAGAGAAGACTGTGTTCACCTGGGATTGAACACAGGTGTGATTCCCCTTAGAGACTGAGTTGTGGAACTGATCTCAGAGAAGTATTGCCAAAAAATGGATTGGGATTTAAGAGGCCACACATGAGAGTCTCCCTTGAAAACTGAGATCTAGTCCCAGGGTGGCTTTCCAGAGAGCACTGGGAATCTCAGCCAGGGTATCACATGATTTTATCCTGAAAGACTTGGCAGCCATAGTTGAGTGTCAATAGATACATGGACCTCACAATGTAGACCTCAATGGGCCTGGCTTCAAGTGACATTTTGGCCACTCTTTGGGAAGCCTTGCCTGTGAGAGCGTAAGGGTAAAAGAAATTGAAGTTAAAGCGTAAAAGTTAAAGGCTAAAAGACCGGGTTTTGTAAAGTTTCTAAGCTGCAAGGTCTGAATTAAAATGTAAAGGATTATGTATTGTTTGGTTTCTATGCTATCTGAAGAACCTTAAATCCCTGTAGCTCTTATGACAATACTGGAACTGCCCAGTAAATATTCCCACTGACTCCCTGGTTGTCCAATAACTCGGGACTCTGTGTAACTGTTCATGTAGTCCTTTAGGCCCTAAAACCAATCAGTTTGAATGTGTACCCCATTTACAAATGACCTATCACTCCAGCCTGACCTGTTTCTGCCAACGAATGAACTAATCATGTTTAGGAGATGTTGCTTAATTTTCCCGTGGTGTATAATGATTTCTTAAAGGAGACTCTGATGTATGTAAAATCCCCACCCACCCAAAAGTGTCCTTAAGCAGTGCTCATTCCCTGCTCGGGTCTCTGGGCTGTTTTCCCTTCTTGAGTGGGCACGGAGCCCCAGTATGCTGGTTCAATAAAACCCTTTCTGCCAATTGCATGAGTGGTCACTTGGTGGTCCCTTTCTCCGAAGCTTCGCCTGACCCTTACATTTGGTGCGTTGGCTGGGAAGTGCTCATCGCTGGACAAAGAGGCTCCAACGGACTCCTTTAGTGAGTAAGTAAGGCGCCTCTTCCTCTTCTTCTTCCTCCTTTTCTTCTCCTTCTTTTCCTTCTTGTTTGTCCCTTGAGATCGCTTAGAGCTTTTTTGTTTTTGGCTCGGTGGAAAGCGTAAGCTCTCAGAATTTTTGGTCCAGTTTGGTTTTTGGCTCGGTGCAAAGCGTGAGCTCTCAGAGCTTTTAGGTTCGGGTTCGGTTTCTAGGTTTCGGTTGGCAGAGGGGCTTCCAGCAGAGCGTGTGAACTTCCCCTGTCGGTGGTGGGCAGACATGTCCTTTAAGCCACAGGACACGTCCTTGCAAGGGACGCCTTGCAAGGACTCGAGGAGGGGCAGATGGACCCTCATTTGGTGAGAAGGGATTCTGCTGCCAACGCGTCAGGTCTTGCCAGCTACTTTTCTTCTCAGGTTGAGTTCACTCTCTACCTTTAATCTTTGTTTCTGAACTTGTGTTAAACGTTTACTGTGTGTCTGTGTTAGTGTCACGTTCCTATTGTCTTGTCCCTGTCTTTGTTTGAGTAACTCCCAGTATGGGACAAAGCCATTCCACATCTCTGTCTCTGACCCTTGATCATTGGGCGGATGTCCGCTCAAGGGCCCAGAATCTTTCTTTTTCAGTAAAACGTCGGACCTGACAGACACTCTGCACTTCAGAATTGCCCACCTTTGGAGTTGAATGGCCCCCAGGAGGGCCCTTCCACCTCTCTCTAATCTGCAAAGTCAGAGATATTGTCTTTCAGCCAGGGTCGCATGGCCATCCAGACCAGCAGCCATATATTTTAACCTGGCTGGGCCTCTGTAAATTTCCTCCTATATGGGTGAAGCCCTTCCTGGTCCCTGCCTCCACTTCGACCCCTTCCCCCAAGGTCCTATCACTCAATACTTCTGCTCCTCCCCCTTTTCCCTCCATTCTCCCTGAGTCACAAGATTGTAGATCTTGGGTTTGTGAATGAACAGGAGCTGCATGATGATCTTTGTGTGTCTTTTTGTCTGTGTCTCTGTTAAATGTGATGGCATTGTTTTACATTGGAACGATGCAGATTCCCAAATTCCAAACCTTATATGTGTGGAAGTAACTTTAGCTAAATTTTAACCTAATACTTCTTCTGTGAGGGACCAAAAGTCAATAGAACCGCCAGCTTTTCTGTTCTCACTTTTTACACCTCTCTTTGCTGTGTTTTAAAGAATTTTGATAAACTTTACCCCCCTTTGTTAAGTGAGATTAAGGAAGCAGTGTTTTATTTTCTTCCCATAGTTGGCTTGAGCACGCCCACTGCAGAAAGAAATCCCTGGGGTCTAAATGCTTTTATATCTCGCTTAAACTTTTCTCAAACTCGAAACAACTGCAAGCAGAAGGTGAACTTTTTGGGGATACTACTGAAAAGTTAGGAGATGTGAGAAATGCCTAGTGCCTGGGGTCAGACCAAGCCAGAGAAACTAATCCTATAAGTAAAAAGTGGAACTAAGGGGCTCCCAGCAGCTGCCAAAGCCATTTTGCTTTAGGGAGTTTCCTCCTTCCTTACCTGCACTTTAGGGATCACCCCACCTCTGTTTACTTAACTAAGGGGACAATAAATGCAGTAATGTGTTGATATTATAGATTGTTTCTTGGGGATGATCTTGCCCAAATGTGTATCTAAAAGATGATTTTTTTATTGTAACAATTTGGTTTCTGAATGGGTTTCTAAAGCATTTCACTATCTTGCAGTTAAAAGTTGGATTTAAGCAATTGTTTACTTTGATTTCAGATAGTTCATGAGAGAAAACATAAATATTTAGGATAAAAAAATTAGAAAGTTTCAATTTTGAACTGGGTAGGCTGAGAAAATTTCACTAGGTATTCCAGTGCATTAACTTGGGCAGGGATAATAAATTATGATATGATATCTGTTCCAATCTGTGTGTAAGTTTAAGGGAACAAAAGGGTGCTAAATTAAAGTGTTGGTCTGGCTTATTGAAGTGACATTAATTAGCAACAGTCTTGAAAATTTTAAAGCTTGATTTTGGATATACATGGTAGAACTTAATACTACTTTAGGAACTTCAGAAAAAAGGAAGCAGCTTAACTATCCTGAGGGAATTTCCTCTGATGGTGGCCTTTATATTATCAAAAAAAGATCCTATTTTTAGTTTTGTGTGGGCAAGTGTTTATAATATAAAGAAATATAAAGATACAAATTTCAGAAATTACATCTTAAATCTGGAAATTATGACTTATAGCTAAAATGCCTTAGGCATGAAGTTTCTGCTCAGAATTCCAGTTTTCCCAGTTCCTTCCAGACCTCAGCCAGGACTTAAGCTGATATGCACATAGAAGAAGCCTGGAACACTCAGCAGGAGACAGATTTCAGGCCGAAGGAAAAAAAAAAGGTTAAAGTGTCTTTTTACCTGAACTCAAACTAGACCCCAACCAAAAAGTAAATTATATGGTATTTATTAATTACTGGCCAGTCATCTTTTTTTAGGAATCTTGCTATTAGATTCTGTATTTTTTTTTTTGAGCTCATGATTTTGGTCCTACAGACCTAGGTTAATATTTTTCTGATCAACTGTGGAGTTTTGAAACGTTTCAATGGAGATTTCACCTGAAAAAGCTACAAGGGTGTTACACTTCTGTTATGTGTTATATGTCAGTATGTCTGTATGTGTGTATGTCCATATATCCTGCAGTGATATGACAATTGACAGATGAAGAACACTCATAAAAAAATTAAAAAAATGGATCAAATATCTTTGATTCACGTGATTCAAATGGTTCACCTTAAATTGTGTAAACAGATAAAAATAAAGAGGTCTTAAATTAAGCTTATAAATTTTTCTAGGTGTTTAAAAAGACCCTAATAAAATGTTGATGTCTATTAAATAATCTGCTTAAATTCAGAAATTTACAGATATTGTTTTAAAGTGTGAACAAAAGAAGGTTAACTGATGAAAAAGTGAAACTAAAAGGTTATAGATATGGATTTAATAAAGGGAAAATGTGTTTCTGGATAAGAGATTCTATGTGATTAAGTAATGAAGAGGGTTTAAGTAAGTGATAAAAGAGGTCTGTGTAAGTTGGTTATGTGTGTAAATTTTTGAGCAAGTAATCCTAAAAAAAAATAAAAATTATACAACTTTGGTTAAACAACAGCTGTTATTTTTCAGTCCTTTTCTTGTGCTCTATTACTCTGCATAATAAAGTTCTTCCAAAACCAAGTGCAGAAAGTTTCTAATTAGACTTTCAACCAGCTTCTGCTTAGGCACTACAAGCCTCTGAGGACCGATGAACCCCCAGCATCTTCAAGAGAACAGTTCACTCAGTGCTGAAGCTCACTACCAGGCACGATGGAATGCAACGTACATCAGACAGTGGGAGACAACAAGTTCCGAGAACCTCTTAATCTGACATCCTGCATTCATGAGTCTTTATGTCCTTCTAAGATTCCTCATGGCCCTTGGTCTCTTTTTTATCCATTCTGCAGCATGGAACTTCTGCCAAAAATTGACCTTTGCTTTAATCTTTATCTTCATTCTGTTTTTATTCGCTCTGATTTTCTTCAGGTGCTGGTAACGCCAACATGGCGCCTATCTGGAAGAACTTACCAATAAACGGGTTGCCTGCAATTTATCTTAGCCCTACCATCCCCCCCTTAGTTCTATAAAAGCACACAGCTTTTTGCAAGGTTAATTATGGTTCTATTAATGAGTTCATATCTTCCAGGTATACAAGTCTGTAAGGTAAAAGCTTAAAAAGAAAATTATATCAACCTGGTGTTCTAAAGTTGTATGGTAATTCTGGGCTTAAAAAAAAACATGTTGGAGATATGTTCATATCATTTGTGTTCTATACTTGGACTTGTTATCAATAAGATATGTAGAGTTCCATGGTACTTTTCATACTGAGATACAATTTTAAAGAACCAAAGTACTTTGCTACTTTTCTACAAAAGGGTTAAAAGCTTTCAGCCTTTCTTTAATTCATGTTTTAGGTGTGATATTATGTTGTGTTAGCTAATGTTTATGTAAACTTGAACAACAATTTATGTAAACTTTGTAAAATGATCAGCTTCAGAACTATAGTGCTTGAGATTTATAAAGAGCCCTGCCTTACTTGAGATAAGGCTCTGTCCCATCTCACTACATGTGAAAGTAGATATAAAAGAAGTAAGCCAGATTTCGGTACAGTTAAAGTTGTGTCCAAATGTAGGTTTTTGCCAGGATCACTAGGATCTCAAATAGGAAATTATGATGTATAACCCTGCCAGAATTCAAGGTAGCTATTATGTAAGCTAAATATGTTTTTACCCTAGTAAGTTTTGTTTTGTAGTATGCTTATAGATGGTTTAATGATTTCCTATTAATTTTTTAAAGGGGTATTGCTTTAAGAACACAACTTAGGTCAACATAAGAAAAGGAGTAATCACCTACAGGATAGAGAGATAGACATTAAAGCCCCCTGAGTCAGTCTGAATCAGGGAATAGGGGACTTCTCGAAAGGGCTCTGCAACTCTAGGCCACATAACCTCCTGAGCAGGGAGATTAATGAGACCAGTGGAGGACAGAAAGCCAATCAGTGCATTTGCTGTAAAGAGGAGGGTCTTCAGAAAGGGGAAACATCCCTGATGCTTCTGAGGGAAGCCACATGGTCACACAAGGCCTGGACCCATCATAAGGTAAATGGCACTAGCAGAACTGAGAAGCTGCTATAAAGTTCCCCCGAGGACTCCCAGGAAAACTCAGCTGACTGTTGACAATAGATAAGAACAAAAGTCAGTTTGACTTGCTTCATCTTAAACACTTATCAAAGACAGTTAAAGCCAAAGCACAGTTGTTTCTGAACATTTTAAATGATAATAATAATTAAATGTAACTTCCAAAAATAAGTAAACTGGAGGCTACAAAAGCGATTCTCAGACGGGAATGCCTGATAACTATTAAAATAAACTGCCAGAGTAGTTTTTAGTTTAAGGCCCACAGATATTCCTAACCTACACAGGTAGGCTTGGTGTTTGCTAGTACGGTTATCCAGCCCTAACAGAATTAAAGGTTTCTCTATTAGACACACAGGTCATACTAGTAAAAGAATTTTGCAAGATCAGATGACATTAAATTATTAGACTATATCTTAAAGGAAAAGACATCTATAAACCTAAATGTTAGTTGTTGTGTTTACATCCCTGACACTTCTGGCAAGGTGACAAATATCTTTAAAATTTACATGTTCAGATAGAAGCCATGTCCTCAGCAACTTTGTCATGAAAACAATATCTTAGCTTCTAGTTCTTGGTACTTCTTGGTAAAAAACATTGTTAGTCTCAGTCTTGGCCATTATACTCATTGGCATATTCCTGTGCTGTGACATTTATTGCTGCATCAATATGGTTCCAGTATATTAATAAATTCTTGTTTCTTTTATAGACCACCCTTCACTCGAATGGCCCTCCAGCCTAATACTTCTCAATTGGACTTTTATCATGGATCACTCGATAGACTCGATTATTAAAGGGGGACTCCAAACTGCTTGCCCCACACCGTCCCTTTTCAGCCTGAAGAAGCCAGAAAGATTAACTTTGCCCCCCCTTCCTTACAGCAGTAAGGAATTCCCAAATTAGAGGGGGGGGGGGATAAAGCCAGATTTAAAGTTAGGTAGTCAGTGTAGTTAGATAAACTGGGGTCTAATACCGAATAAAATCTAAAATGGAGGCCATTCTGTAAATGATTTCAGGGAAGGCAAAACAACTCATAAAATTTGAAACCCTTCAATAATCATGATTCATTACTTTTAAGATTAAAAGTAGTCAGAAAAAAAGGAGTGGGGAATGTAAGGGTAAAAGAAATTGAAGTTAAAGCATAAAAGTTAAAGGGTAAACAACCAGGTGTTGTAAAGTTTCTAAGCTGCAAGATCTGAGTTAAAATGTAAAGGATTAGGTATTGTTAGGTTTCTATGCTACCTGCAGAACCTGAAAACCCTGTGGCTGTTAGGACAATACTGGAACTGCCCAGTAAATATTCCCACTGACTCCCTGGTTGTCCAATAACTCAGGACTCTGTGTAACTGGTCACGTAGTTCTTTAGGCCCTAAAACCAATCAGTTTGAATGTGTACCCCATTTAGAAATGACCTATCACTCCAGCCTGATCTGTTCCCGGCAACGAATGAACTAATCATGTTTAGGAGTTGTTGCTTAATTTTCCCGCGGTGTATAATGATTTGTTAAAGGAGACTGTGATATATGTAAAATCCCCGATCTCCCAAAAGTGTACTTAAGCAGTGCTCATTCCCTGCTCGGGGCTCTGGCCTGTTTTTCCTTCTTGAGTGGGCCCAGAGTCCCAGCATGCTAGTTCAATAAATCCCCTTCTGTAAATTGCATGAGTGGTCACTTGGTGGTCTCTTTCTCTGACACTTCGCCTGACCCTTACAAGAGTTCTCCAGACCTTTCATTGAAATGACCTTCCTCAACATTTAATGGTTCCTGAATTAATTGAAACCCACAGTGCCTTCAAATTCATCTTTGAAAAATGGCTAGATAAATACCATGAATTTTTTGAAATCGCCATGATCAGGTGGCACTGGAGAACCTTTGGATGACCTGTTGCTTATCATGAGTGTACCAGACAGTGCCTTGATTGACTGGGTTACATGAAATTGGTATAGAACGGAGGTGACATTAAGTTGGAGCCTGCTGAGTAATGGGCCTACAGCAGTGGTGTGCAGGTTTGTGATAAAACATCTGATTTTTTTTTTTCATGTGGATCTGTCATTGGCTTCCAAATGGCTTGTGACTGACATGGTGCAGCCCGCCGACCCATGTATGTAAAGGCATCTTGTTATATGGAGAGGTTCCAGGGCAATGTTCAGAATTAGGTTGTTTTGGTCAAGGGAGCAAGCAATGTGGGATAGAAGCCTGGTTGTTGAATTCTCCTGCAGACCCTGACCCACCACACATGACAGAACTCCCTCCAGCACTCGGTCCCAGTTGAACTCGTTGTATTTCATGAAGCAAATACCAAACTCCCAGTGCACCAGCAAGAAACACCACAAAAAGTGGAGGATGACCAAATGGCTTCACAGTCCACACGGGGAGACACTTAGCCTTAAGTGGCCACAGTTTTCCTACAAAGAGTGAATTCAGTACTGCTGCCTCATGTCTTTTGTAAAATAAGAAACCATGTCTTCCAGGTCACATAGATTCAGACACAGCTTTGATGCTCTCACTAGAAAGGAAGCTAAAGCTACTGAAAACAACATATATTTCAAGTGCACAACCTCAGAGGCAGTTTCTCAAGAAGTCATTTGGCTGGCAGAGCTCCATGTTTGTGGAGTGTTTACCTGTTAGACCAGGATGCAAGAAAAGACTACTGACTCAAATTAAAATCAAATTAAAGCAAGATTATTAATTCCACTTGTCGGGCTGCATCTCCCATGCAAAATGGCGGGTACAAGACAGCAACCCCACTTTTCCTACAGCCCAGCTTTATAGCCCAGAAAGTTACACAAAACAGGGGTTACAGATAACAGATCTCTGACAAGTACCACACAAATGGTAGTTTACATTTTCTTTTGCTGGCCCCAACATCAGAATTTATGAGGACGATTAGAGCCTCAGAGAGGGTGGTTTTCTGCCCAGGGAAGGCCAATTTTTTATGAGTTGTCACTAAAGTTTCAGAGAGGGCTGCTATCTGGTCAGAGAGTCAGACATGGGTGAGTTCAAGGCACTGGCAGGCATTCCAAGTAGGTTCAGAATTTGCAGTAACTTACAGTTAGGCCAAAATTATCTTTTCCTGGCTTTGTGGCAAGATGGCTCCCAATTTTAATAAAAGATCAGTTTGGGTCTATCATTTCCCCCTTTTCTAATGTGTCCCTTTCAAATCTTTGATACGGTAGGGAAAGAGCACTTAGGGCATTTTAATCCCTCAGGTAACAGTCTCCAAATTTTTAGAACTCACCCAAAACTGGATTCCTGATTTTACCTGACTTAATTAACTACTTATATTGATAGTCTATTTATTTTTTCGCTTCATTTTTGTAAAAAAAGAGGCGTCAGGCATTTTGACTTCATCTGAGCTGAGAGAGGATGATGTGAGGGTGCACGGAGTGAGGGACATGAGTTGCCATTTAGAAGTCAGTTCGGTTTGAAGTCTGGTTTGGAAAAACAGGTTGTAAAGTCATCTGCGGATGGGTTCTCCTATGAGAGAAGCAAAGCCATGAGTACTTAAAAAATGTTGCAGCAGCTGGAACATGTCACTGTATAGAAGTTCCCTCACCAGTCTTTAATATCCTCAGTTATCAGGAATGTCAACTTAGTATTTAACTTTTAGTATTACATTTTTCCCTCCCCATAAGATACAGTTTAATAATTTAATGTTATCTGATCTTTGCAAAATCCTTTAACTTGTATGACCTCTGTGTCTAATAGAGAAACCTTTAATTCTGTTACTCAGGGCTGGATAATCGTACTAGCAAACACCAAGCCTACCTGTGTAGGATAGGAATATCTGTAGGCCTTAAACTAAAAACTTCTGCCTCTGTCACCTTCTCTTGATAGACTCTTTTTATGGTTATCAGGAATTCCTGTCTGAGAATCCTTTTTTGTAGCCCCCAGTCTTACTTATTTTTGGAGGCTAACATATAGTGTATACCTTACAGTATTATTATTATTATTATTATTATTATTATTATTATTATTATTATTTAAAATGCCCAGGAATGGCTGTATTTTGCTTTCAACTGTCTTTCCTAAGTGTTTAAGATGAAGCAGTCAAACTGACGTTTTTTTCTATCTATTGTTAACAGTCAGCTGAAATTTTATGGGAGTCATCCCTGGGGAAACTTGAGAGCAGCTTCTCAGTTCTGCTAGTGCCATTTGCGCTAGGTGACTCTAGGTCTTGCTTGACCATGTGGCATCCCTCGGAAGCATCAGGGATTTCTCATTCTCTGACGACTCTCCTCTTCATTGGAAATGCACTGATTGGATTTCTGTTCACCAGTGGTCTCATTAATCTCCCTGATTAGGAGGTTATGCCGCTCAGAGTTTCAAAACTCTTTAGAGAAGTCCCCTGTTCCCTTGGATTCAGACTGGCTTAGAGGGCAAGAGCCAAATATTGGTTTTCTTGGCACTTTTCATTGAACTTTAATTTTAAATCCTAATCTTAAATACCCTGCAAATAAATTTTAACAGGCAAATATTAAGAGTACAGGGCTTTAATGTCTATAACTTTATAATTATTTATCTTTTTTATTAATTGGGATCTGTATTATTCTGTCCTGATGGTGATGACTTATTATCTAGAATAAACCCATGTTGTGTTCTTAAAGCAACACTTCTGTAAAACACTAACAGGGAATCTTTAGATCACTTATAAGAAAATTTCAAAATAAAATTAACAAGAGTAAAAATACTTAGATTGTGTAATAGTTACCCTGAATTTTTTGGCTGAGCTATATTTCATATCCTCTGTTTGAGATCCTAGTAATCTTGACAGAAAAAAAAAACAATTTTTGAACATAACTTTAAATAAAATAAAATCTGACCTACTGCTTTTGTAGTCATTCTCACATGTAGTAAGATGGGACATAGAGCCTTATCTCAGGTAAGGCAGGGCTTTTTATAAATCTTAAGTGTTTTAGTTCTAAAGATGACTTTTTTAAAAAATATCATTTTACAAAGTTTACATAAATTGTTTGAGGTCATATGAACATTAGCTAACATCATATTATATCACTTTTAAAAAATGAATTAAAGAAAGGCTGAACATTCTTAACCTTTACATAGATTAGGCTCTCATTAACTTAAAAATATATTTAAATTGTTCCCAATATAAAAAGTAACATAAAACATTACATATCTTATTGATAACAGGTAAATGAATGCCCAATAGATTTTTTTTTTTTTTACGATACAACTTCACAACACCACCTTGATATAATGCTCTTTTAAGTTTCTACCTTACAGAGTTGTATACCTTGAAGATTGGAGTACATTAATAGCATCACAATTACATTGATGTTTCTACATTAAGACAGTTTAGGTTTTAAAGAATTGGCAGTACAGTGCACTGAAATATCAGTTCTTATTTATTCAGTTGTTTAATTTTTATGGTTGCGTGCTCTTGAAAAAATAAAACTTAATAAACACAATGTTATGGGTAAACTTATATTTTAAGAAATTTTTGTGTCTTTAACACATGACTGATTTTTACAATCTTATGCAAATTTTAGTACAAACTTATACAGACCTTACTAAATCAATCAGATATCTAACATAAGTTCTCATGAATGAGTAATCCCATATCAAATTTACTTTACTTATTTATCAAAATATTAGACAAATGTATTGAACAGTGTAAACCATTTATTTTTGTTGAAGGAAAAGTCCTAGAACCAAGGCATATTAGACCTTTGTAGACATTAATATTTTATTAAATTTTGAACACCTAGAAAAACTTTTAAGCTTAAATTTAAAGACATTATTTTTTATCTGTTTATTCAATTTCAATTGAACCATTTAAATCACGTGAATTAACAACCTTTGGATCCACTTTTTAAAATTCGTTTTTATGAGCGCTCCTTATATATGTTAATTTGTGTATCATATGTATGATATACGGACATACGTATATATAGATATATAAATATACAACACATAACAAAAGTGTGCACACATAATAGTAGTTAAGGCCTTGTAGCTTTTCGCAGGTGAAATCTCCATTGCAATGTTTCAAAAACTCCACAGTTGGTCAAAGATGGATCTTATCAGAAAAACATTAACCTAGGTCTGTAGGTTCAAAATCATGAGCTCAAAAAAAAAAAATCCAGAATCTAAGGAAAAAAATAAGAGTCCTAGAAAAAAATGACTGTCCAGTAATTAGTAAATACCATATAATTTACCCTTTTTTTCCCCTTAGGCCTCAGATCAGTCTCCTACTGAGCTTGCAGGCTTCTGTCATTTGCATTTCAAAATAAGTCCTGGTTGATGTCTGGAGGAGCAGGGAAAAAACTGCTATTCTGAGCAGACACCTCAGGCCTAAGGCATTATAACCATAATTTTCAGGTTCCGATGCGGAAAATTATGATTAAAGTTTAAGACACAATTCACAAAATTTTATATCTTTACATCTTGTTTTGTCAACAGATACCATACTAAGATTTACTATCCTTGTCCAAATTAATGCACTGGTACACACAGTGACATTTTCCCAGGCTACCAATTCAAAATTGGTGAAAAAAAAAGCCTGAATGATTGGGAAGTTACTTGCCAAATTGGAAGTAGAGTTTTCTATTTTTCCATCCTAAGTATTTAAGTTCTCTGGCATGAATTATCTGAAATCATAAACTAAACTATTACCTAAGCCCGACTTTTAACTGCAAGATTGTGCAATGCTTCAAAAACCCATTCAGATACCAGATTGTTACAATAAAATGTCATCATTTAGACACACATTGAGCTAAGATCATTCCCAAGAAACAATTTATAATATCAACACATTATTGCATATGTCTTAAATGGTTAGAAACAAAGACACAAGACAGAAAGAAAGGAGCTCCAGACTCTGGCTGACAGACAGAACCTTTAAAACAGAGCAGATAAGAGAAAAATCTCCTACACCAGTGGCACCATAGATGTCCCCACAAGGGAACCCGATGTTTTCACAGAGGGGCAATCTGAAATGTAAAATCAAGGGTCTCCATGGTGACTTTACTGGATTTAGTGTCCCCTTTTTCTTTTTCTCTTTTATAAGAAGACAGAGGTGGCATAATCCTTACAGTGCAGGGAAGAAAAAAGGGAATTCTCTGAAGCAACAGGGATTCAGCAGCTGCTGGGAGTCCCTCAGTCCCTCTTTTTACTTACAGGATTAGCTTCTCTGGTTTAGTTCCACCCCAAGCAGGACCCAACTCTAAACATTTCAGTATTTAGCTCTCAAAAAGTTCTGGGCGAGGGTGGGAGCGGTGGGTGGATGTGGTGTATCAAAATTGGTAACTTAAAGTTGGGTTCCTGACCTTGAAGCCAATTAATGCCTACTTTATAATGAGGACAGGGTTTGGAGAAAAAAAAAAGGAGGTTTATTGCTTTCCTCACAAAGGAGAAACACAGGGGACTCTTCCCAAAGTTTGTGACTCTCCTGATCTGGAGGGACAAGGGGTTTTAAAGTAGTTTCACTTGTTAACCTGGGAGATACTCAGTTCTTAGATCTCCAGCAGGCATTGCCCTCTGGTGTGGGTGTGCTGCAGACAGCCAGCTAGGGGCTTCTCCCATCCTGCTTAACAAAGGGGGTAAAGTTCATCATAGTTCCTTAAAACACAGTCCAAAGGGGTGTCAGGCTTACTTGCTTTTTTCCCCATTTCCACATCCAATATCCTTATGTTTTTACCACAGAAATCACACAACAAAACGCACAAAAACGAACAAACAAAAAAAATATAGAACACAGAACAAAACACACACACACACACACACACACACACAAAAAAAAAACAGAAACCCTGCTCTGAAACAGAAAAACAGAGGAGCAATGCAACGTCTTGCTAAAGCTCCCGGGTAGGAGCTCATGCATGCCCGTTGGCACCTCTCTACCCTTCCAGAGCAATTTCCCTCAGAACAGAACAGAGGAGAGAATGATTCTCCTTACTCTCCTTGACAGGAGTATATGTGAGCCTCCCCCAGCCACCTCTCTGTCATCAGAAGAGATATCCCTTAACCGGATATTAGATGTTATAAAGGCGACACTTACCTATGGTGACCTCATCCACCAGGTGCTTGCTAATAGTTTTAGTGCCATGGTTCACTGAAGTGCTCCCCGGACCAAAGGCTCACTCCAAGGCCTTGGAACTTGCCTCTTTATCCTGGAGCCCTGGAGGGAAGGCCAGCTTCAGAATTTCCAGCAGTCTGGTCTTGTGATCTGGTCGGGCAGGGTCATCTTGCTGGGGAATTCCAAAATGTTAGACCAGGATGGAAGAAATGACCACTGAATCCAATTAAAATCAAATTAATGCAAGCTTATTATTTCAACCAGCAGGGCTGTCTCCCTCTCAAAGGGCAGGAACAAGACAGCAACCCCACCTTTCTTAGAGCCCAGCTTTATAGCCCAGGAATTTACACACAAGGGGGTTTACAGATAACAAAACTTTGACAAGCTTCATACTAATGGTAGTTTACATTTTTTTGCTGGCCCCAACATCAGAAATTATGAAGACCATTAGAGCCTCAGAGTGGGTCGTTGTCTGGACAGGGAAGTGCAATAATTATGAGGTGTCACTAAAGTTTCAGAGAGGGCTGCTATCTGGTCAGAGAGCCAGGCATGGGTGAGTTCAAGGCACGGGCAGGCATTCCAAGCAGGTTCAGAATTTGCAATAATTTATAGTAAAGCAAAAATTATCTTTTCATGCCTTTGAGGCAAGATGGCTCCCAAATTTAATAAAATATAAGGTTGGATCTATCAACCCTGTCCCTTACTTTTGGAAAACCCTTTCCCACCTACAAGTTTGAGAACTCCTGAGCATTTTCCATTCCATATATGTGTTAACTGATTTTCTAAATCTTCTCCTCTAATTGTGTCTTACTTGCGGTCAAAGTTATGTCAAGGCATTGTTCTGGATGAGAGTGGGAAGATTTTGGTGTAGCACATATTTGCATACACTTTGGATTTATTGTCTAATTTTCTATTCGAAATACTGACTCCCTGACATTAACCCATGCCCTATTAGACTCTGACTACTAATCCTAATATGATGGATAAAAATAACCCAAAGAGAATAGAAATACAAGCAGTTCAGAGGAGGCATGGTGTATAGTTGTATTTGCCTTTTGCAAGATAAAGGGTTGGTGTTATAAATCTAATCAATTTTTAATTGAAATAGTTCTCCATGTGTTTTTAAAGTTAACAAATATGTGAATTCCTGTCTCCTTTCTCTGTAGCCTATTCAGAACATGTATTTCTATATGCACATATAGTATCCTACCTGGAATCACACGTACATTTTTCTGAGGTGGCTGAATTGGCAGACACAAATTGTGAGAAGAGATCACTCCTCCTAAACGCTGTTGGAATTGAAAATTCAACCCATTGGTGAGTTTCCTAATGGAAAAATATTATACATAAATCCATGTTGAGTAAAATAAATAGTTTTGCATCTGTGGATGATATGTATTTCACGATGAATTTCGATTTGCATATATACTGCTACTTTTTAATGTCTGTGTGTGTGTATGTCTCTCTGTGTGTGTGTATATATATATGTATATACACACTCCAGATTTTTTAAAATATAAAATATATGTGACTTATTATACACTCCAAAAATTCATTCATATACATGTATGTGGTTTTATAATCAACTTTTCACAAGATTATTCTCTTAAATATTCATCCACCTGAAATACATATTTGTTTCCTAGTACTGGAAAGTAACTTAAGTGAATGGTGCATACAAATCCTAATATTTCTACAGTAATTGCAGTTTAACATCAATGCAAGTAGATTCCAATGGGACATGATGTGTATTTTGACGTTCATTTTTTTACAACACTGGTACGTTACTATTTTATCAGTTTATGAACATCATAGGATTTATATTTCATCCACAAGTTCGCAAAATTATAGGCATTTGTTTCACTTTCAATCACTTTCTGCTTCAGAACACATGTATTCATGCATGTTTCTTGACTGGTCTTTTCATGAGACTTCTTTCCAACACATTATTTTCGATTTCCATATTCAGATTGAAGAAAAACTCACAAACCCTTCATGACACACTGTAACCCTAATATTATCATTAGATGTATAACTGGTTGGAATGAATGATTTTATATCAGTATAACATTTCTTATATATTTTCAGATATCAATTCAATCCATTATTTAAATTGGAACAAGTTATATTATTTATTCACACACTGGTCTATTCATGCATTATGTCTACATTCATAGAAACAGGGTACACCTCTTTGTAAACCCAATACTAATTTATACGTCTTCAAAATATTGCTCCCAGAAATGGTGGAAGAAATACTCCTGTCACCTGATCTACATATACACTTTATCACAATAATATTCTGGACACAAAATGCAAAGGTCACACTTATGATTGTACCGAAGCCTAAATAGAAAGTGAACCTGGATTACTAAAAACATCCATGTTCAGGTTGCCTAATGCTTTAGTGAGGGGTTTGCGAGCAACTGGGTGAGGGAGTACATTCTGCAGTTTGGCAATTGAGGACAGCACATTCTGGGAACAATATTAGCAAACAGTTCTCAAGATTTCAACAGTGTTTTTTAAGCATACAGAAAAACAGGAAGTGACAACTACCTATTATATTAAACTTTCAATATAAGTATGAAAACAGAAATCTAGGTCTGATTTGAAGCTGAGAAGGACATCGGGCCCTTGTTGGAATACTTATCTTTGAATTACATTCTGCACAGATATCCGAGATAAATCCATATACGATGGCATAGGACCTTGTACATTGCATGATTGAATGTAGAAGAGAACATCCCATCAAAAAGGGATACTCGGTAAGATTAGGAAGATAGTTGGTAGGTTTAGGAAGAAGAGTGAGTATAGGATTTGGAAACAAAAGTTCTTTAGCAATGGGGTTTCAGTTAGAGAGTGAATGTAAATGTCAGCACATGTGAAGAGTCAGTCACAATGATGAACTGGGAAAATATGAAGGATAGCAGATACCAATAGAGACATTAGGAAATCAGGAAAAGTATAAAATGAGTGATAGTATTAGACATTTTCAACAAGCTTGAGGTTGAACATATAATCTTAGGAAGAAACAAATATGTAGTCACCAATAGGATTGACATTTGTGAGCATTAGGCAACATGGACATGAAACTTTTAGTAATCCATGTTCATTTTCCATTTAGGCTTTGGTACAATCATAAGTGTGACCTTTGCATTTTGTGTCCAGAATAGTACTGTGATAAAATGTATATGTAGATCAGGTGACATGAGTTTTTTTTTTTTTTTCCCACCATATATGGGATCAATATTTTGAAGACGTATAAATTAGTATTGGGGGTAAAAATAATTGTACCCTCTGTCTATGAATATTGAGATAATGCATGAATAGACCATACTGTGAATAAATAATATAACTGTTTCCAATTTAAACAATCGTTTGAAATGATATCTAAAATATATTAGAAATCTTATATTGATATACAATCATAAATTCCAACCAGTTATACTTCTAATGGTAATATTTGGGTTATGGTATATCATGAAAGGTGTGTGAGTTTTGATTCAAAAGTGATTATGGAAATCGAAAATAATGTGTTTGGAAAGAAGTCTCATGAAAAGAACAGTCAAGAAACATGTAGGAATACAGGTTTTCTGAAGCAGAAAGTGATTGAACCTGAAACAAATGCCTATAAATTTTCTAATTTGTGGATGAAATATATATCCCATGATGTGCATAAACTGAAGAAATAGTAATGTACCAGTGTTGAATGAAAATGAACGTCTAAATACACAACATGTCCCATAGGAATCTACTCGCATTGATGTTGAACTGGGTCAGTTACTGAAGAAATATTAGGATTTTTAAGCACCATTCACTGAAGTTAGTTGTCAGTTCTAGGAAACAAATATGTATTTCAGGTCGATGAATATTTCTGAGAATAATCTTGTGAAAATTGGATTAAAAATCCACATACATGAATATGAATGAATTAAGGGAGTGTATAATAAAACACATATATTTCAAATTTTGACAAGTCTTGAGAGTGTATACACACACACACACACACACACACACACACACACAGAGACATAAAAAAGAGCAATATATATGCCAATTGAAATTCACCACAAAATATATATCATCCACAGATCCAAAAATATTCATTTTACTGATCATGGATTTACGTATAGTGTTGTTCAACTAGGAAGCTAACCCATAGGTTGAATTTTCAGTTCCAACAGCGTTTAGGAGCAGTGATCTCTTCTCACAATTTGTATCTGCCAAGTCAACCACCTCACAAGTATGTATGTTTCATACCACATAGGATTCTATATGTTCATATAAATATATATGTGCTGAATAGGCTACAGAGAAACGGAGACAGGAATTCAAATATTTGTTAACTTTAAAACACATGAAGAACTATTGCAACAAAAAAATGACTAGATGTATAACTCCTACCCTATATAATGGAAAAGGCAAGTCCAACTATACAGCATGCCTCCTCTGAACTGCTTGTATTTCTATTCTGTTGGGGTTATTTTTCTCTATCATACTAGGATTAGTTGTCAGAGTCATGTAGGGAATGAGTTAGTTTCAGGGTTTCAGTATTTGGAATGGAAAATAGGAAAATGAAGCCAATGTGTATGCAAATATGTGCTACACAAAAATCTTCCCACTTTCATCCAGAAAAATTACTTGTCATTACCTGTGTGGGTAAACACTCCACAAACATGGAGCTCTGTTCGCCTATATACTTCTTGAGAAACTGTCTCCGAGGTTGGGCACTTGAAATATATGCTGTTGTCAGGAGCTTTAGAGTCCATTCTAGTGAGACCATCAAAGCTGGGTCTGCATCTATGTGACCTGGAGGACATGTTTTCTAATTTTCCAATGAACATGAGGCAGCAGTGCTGAATTCTCTTTTGTAGGTAAACTGTGGCCACTGAAGGCTAAGTGTCTCCCTGTGTGGACTGTGAAGCCATTTGCTCATCTTCCAATTTTCATGGTGTTTCTTGCTGCTGCACTGGCAGTTTAGTATTTGCTTCACAAAATATAAGGAGCTCAACAGGGTCTCAGTGCTGGAGGAATTTCTTGCACATGTGTTGGGTCAGGGTCTGCAGGACAATACACCAACCAGGCTTATATCCCACATAGATTGCCCACTTGACCATTGCAACCTGATTCTGAACATTTCCCTGAAAACTCACCAAATAACAAGATGACTTTATACGGAGAGGTAAGACATGTAAGAGATTACTGGCTGCACCATGTCAGCCGCAAGCCATTTGGAAGTCAATGGCAGATCCTCATGGTCCCACCAGTGATGTTTTATCACACACCTGCACACCACAGCTCTAGGGCACTACTCAGGAGGTTCCTACATACAGGAATCTTTGTTCTACAAAATTTTCATGAAACCCAGTCAATCAAGGCACTGTCTGGTACTCTCATGATCAGCAACAGGACATCCAAAGGTTCTCCAGTGCCAGCTGGTCATAAGAATTTCAAATATTTCATGGTATTTATGTAGCCATTTTTCAAGGATGAAGTTGAAGACACTGTGGGTTTCAATTCATTCAGGAAACATTAAATGGTGAGGAAGCTCATTTTAATGAAATCTCTGGAGAACTCTCACAGGTAAGGCATCCCAAAGAGTGGCCAAAAGTTCACATGAATCCAGGCCCATTGAGGTCTACAATGCGAGGTCTATGTGTGTTTTGACTCTCAACTATGGTTGCCAAGTCTTTCATAGTAAAATCATGTGATATCCTAGCTGAGATTCCCAGTGTTCTGTGTAAAGCCAGCCTTGGCCTAGATCTCAGTTTCCAAGGGGGACTCTTGTTCGTGGCCTCCTAAAATCCCAACACAATTAATGGCAATAATTCTCAGTTCCAGAACTCAGTTTCTAAGGGGAATCACACCACAGTTCAAGCCCTGGTGGACAGTCATGTCTTCCAACAGCCACAGAAATGACCACAATTAAAACCACAACACTCCTACATGGCCCTCATCTTCTTCCATATAGACACTCATCAAATCCTCTGGATGGAGGGTTCCATAAGAAGCACAGTCCAAGACAGTGTCCAAAATGTGCTCCCTTGCCCATATTTTGCCTAAAGTCAGTGTGGCCTGAACACCCTTCCTGTGAACCAGGAGTAATCAAATAGGCCTGCCCTTATTACTGCTAGACTTCTCCAATTTGAGGCCTACTGACTGCCAGGTATAGATTCTTTATGTGATTTGGAGTCATGAGATAACCCAAGCATCTAAGGTCTAGCCTCTGTAGGCCTTGAATAACTCATTTGTCCCAAGGATCCCTATTCTCACTTGATGGAGGTCAGGAACCTTACAGAAGATGGCGAGAGACTTCATCAGCAATGACTGCTATTTTGGCCATTTTGGTTTTGGTAGCACACATGGAGTCATTCTTTAGATCCATCAGTTGCTGAGAATCTAAGCCACAGCCTCACAGAGGACAAAGAGGCAGATTCAGACACATCCCTTTCCAAAGAAATTAAGCAAAGAGCCAAAGGTGATGCCCATTCATTTCCATTTGAAAACTGTTTTCTTCAGGCTTCACAAAGGGCTGGCCTGAGGCAAAGACCATCCTGACATTCAGGGCAAAGGACTAATAGGTAAGCAAATGGCCAAAAGCAAGGTTTCTCCACTGAGACTTTACTGCTCACATTGATATCAGTTATTATGTACATGGTCATGTCACAGAGCTTGGAGGTGGTACATATCTTGCACACAAACCATGAGCCTATTCTGGAGAGTGGCCAGAATTCAGGAAGCAAACAGGAATGTACTAAGATAGTAGGTGTTCTCCATCCATAAGGCAAGTCACAGTCCATTCATAAATTTGGAAGGATGAATGCTGGCAAGCTTTATACTAGACAGGACACATCCATTGATGCATTTTCTTTTCTAATGTCAACAATCATGGACACAGTGGGATACACAGACATAGAAACTCTCGCCTTGTCAAACAACTTACTAGAAACAGTACACTACAAAACAAACAAACCACCTTTCTTACCTTTTCTCAGAACATGATACAAAACCACAAATTCACAGCCACACCCACAAAGGCACCTCCTTCATCCAAGTAGGTCTGTAACTATCCGGAGTGTCCTCTGACTGGTGGGTCATACTATGTTCCCCAGAAATGAACTATCCATTCTCAGATCTGTTCTCCTTGGCCAACTCTGTGAGGTTGTCAGGAGCCTGTGGTGAGCCACTACCCGCTTTCTCAGGAAAGGACACTCTTCAGAGCTCTCCTGGCATTTGGCCATCCTCACATCAGTAGGTACCAATAAAGACTGACTCTGTCTTTAGTAACACAAAACAAGTGCGCCCACTTGGACTGGGACTCGGATTGGCTCTGGGTGCCTGGCTTCCTGGATCCCAAAATTAGAGAGTTCCATCACCAAGAAAGTGAGGTAAGTCACTTCCTTCAGGACCTGAATGAAATCACTGCATTGGCAACCACTTTGTCCTAACAGTTGCTTCCAAGGATTCCATGAGATGGAGGCTGCTCCTACTTCCTGTAACATTTTCACAAGTTAGAATAATATATTAATCATAGGCACCAAGGAACAGCTCTCCACAAAGGCCTGGTTTCTTCCATCTTCTCTACATTAAGAAGAGAGAGGCTGATTCAGACACATCCTTTCATCCTTACCAGGTTTTTTGCCATGGAAGATGACTTTTGCTCTCTCAGGTCCTTCATAGCTGTCTACATCTTCTTCAGGGATCATTTCTACATGGACCTTTGAGCTTCTCAGCAGGTGGAAGATCCCCTACATTCCTGTATTTTAAGACCAACTCTGTCCCTCCTCTTCTCCAATGTTAGATTGAGGGAACACTGTGTGGTTAGGGTTAATAAGAGGTTCGATTTGGGTTAGGAATCATTTTGTGGGATGAATAATGGTATTGGGAATCTGTGATATTTATTAGAATATAGACGTGAGATATAAGTATGAAAACAGAAATCTAGGTAAAATTTGAAGCCCAGAAGGGCATTGGGCCCTTGATTGGGATACTTAGCATTGAAATACTTTCTGCACAAATATCTCAGATAAATCGATATACAATGGCATAGGACCTTATACCTTGGATGATTGAATGTCGAAGAGAACCTCCAGTCAAAAGGATACTCCTTAAGATTAGAAAGATAATAGGTAGATTTAGAAAGAAGAGTGAGTATAGAATTTGGACCAAAGATCTTTACCAATAGGGTTTCAGGTACAGAGTGAATGTTAATGTCAGTCCATGAGAAGAGTCAGTCACAAGGATGAACTGGGGAAAATATGTAGGAAAGCAGATATCAATAGAGACATTAGGAAATCAGGCAAAATATTAAGAGAGCCATAGGATTAGGCATTTTCAACAGGGTTGAGGTTGAATATATAATCTTAGGAAGAAACAAATATGTTGTCACCAATAGAATTGACATTTGAGAGCATTAGGCAACCTGGACATGAATGTTTTTAGTAATCCATGCTCACTTTCCATTTAGGCTTTGGTGAAATTAAATAAAATAGGTACTTGTCACTTTCTGTTTTTCTGTATGCTTAGCAAAACACTGTTGAAATCTTAAAAACTTTTTGCTAATCTTGTTCCCAGAATGTGCTGTCCCCAACTGTCAAACTGCAAAATGTGCTCCCTCACCCATTTACACGCAAACCGCCCACTCGCCCAGAACCATCAGTAAACTTCCCTCCCTGCCCTCTCCAAGGAATGTATATAAGCTCTGCTTAAGCTGTTCTCAGGGCTCTGTGCTCTATTCAAGTGAGCTCTGAGCCTCAGAATTCTGGACCCTTTGCTGTTGCATGAGACAGTCTCTTGGTGGTCTTTTTCTCTGACGCTCACCCAACCTTTACCTCTGAGGGCCCCAGCAAGATCCAGCAGTGGTGGACGAAAGACTCCTAATGGGCTCCTCTCTGGGTAAGTAAGGCGCCTCTTTCTGGTTTCAGGTTTCATGTTAGGGATGGGCAAAATGGCTGTCAGTGACAAGCGTGAGCACTCTCCGACGGTGGCTGACAGACATGCCACAGAGCCACAGGCCACGTCCCTGAGGGACGCCCCAGAGGACTCAGGAAATCGAGTAACAATAGTCTCCTCAACTCAGTGATATTTTGTTTCGGATTCGGTATTGCCAGCTACTCAGTCCTGGTCTCAGGATTCGACGTCCATTGCTGTCTTTATTGTCTTGTCTTGTCTGTGTCGTGTGTCATTGCTTTCACTGTTTGTGTATCTTTCATATGGGACAGAGCACTTCAACACCTCTGTCCCTGACCCTTGAACACTGGACCAAAGTCTGCTTAAGGGCTCAGAATCTTTCTTTTTCAGTAAAATGCCGCACCTGGCAGACTCTCTGTGCCTCAGAATGACCCACCTTTGGAGTCGGATGGCCCCCAGAAGGATCTTTCTACTTCCAACTAATTCGAAAACTCAGAGGTAATGTCTTTCAGCCTGGGCCACATAGACATCCAGATCAACAGCCATATATCTTAACTTTGCAAGACATCTGCAAATCTCCTCTTTCATGGGTGAAGCCTTTCCTTGTCCCTGGTCCCGCTCCTACTGCTTCCCCCACGATTCTATCTCTCAAACCCTCTGCTCCTCCTCCTCCAACCTCTGTTCTCCCTGAGTCTCAAGACTCTACTGGACTCTCCTCCCCCTCCTTATGCCCTGCCCTCACCCCTCAACCCAAAACACACTCTAAGTGATTCCCCTGCTGCTGACTCAGCCTCTCAGCAATTGGAGGAATCTAGGCCAGTCCAGCGCCCTCCATATGACTACCCGGGGGCACACACAGCCCCTCCTTTTCTGGAAAAATCTGGCCTGGCCAAAAGAACTCAAAGAACTTGCCGGCGGGGAGTAAACTTTGAAGTGGATACAGGGGCAGTATACTCAGCCCTTAAGGCCCCATTGGGGCGTCTATCAAATAAAAGGACTCTAGTTCAAGGGGCTACTGGCATTAAATATGGGGCTTAGACAACTAAGAGGACCATGGACCTGGGAAAAGGAAAAATCCATCACTCCTTCCTAGTAATCCCCGAATGCCCAGCCCCATTGATGGGCAGAGATCTGCTCAACAAGATCCAGGCCAGAATAACTTTTTTTTTTTTTATTATCTTTCATACATTTGATTCATGTGAGTTATGCTTTTCCAATTTTACCCCAAATACAAATTGCAGAATCACATCAGTTATACATTCACAATGTTTACATAATGCCATATTAGTGACTGTTGTATTCCGCTATCTTTCCTATCCCCTACTATCCCCCCTCCTCTCCCCTCCCATCTTCCCTCTCTACCTCGTCTGTTGTTGTTCCATTCTCTCCCTCCCCCCCCCAGTGGGACTGCAAATTGGTGCAGCCAGTATGAAAAGATTAATATTAAACAAAATAACTTTTAACCCTGAAAGACCCCAAGAGAAATTTCTAAATCCTTCAGTAAAAACTCCTATAGTCAAGGCTTTAAATATGTCAGTAGAAGATTAACATCAACTCGTCACACCCCCCAAGACTGATCAAACAGGCATACTACCCCAGAAATGGATAACAGATTACACAGATGCCTGGGAAAAAACTGCTGGGTTAGGCCTAGCCATGAAACAACCTCCAATAACAGTAGAGTAAAAAACTTCAGCCCCACCCCCATCAATGTCAAAAGATTTTCTCTGAGCAAAAAAGCTAAAGATAGGATAAGGCCCCATATTCAGAAATATCTGCTTAAGGGGTCCTAAGGCCCTGTGATTCCAAGTGGAACACTCCCCTGCTACCAGTAAAAAAAATCAAGGAACCGGGGACTATCGCTCCATTTAAGACCTAAGAGAGATCCACAACAGAGTGCAGGACATATACCCCACAGTACATATTCTGTACAATCTGCTTAGCACTCTGAACCCTGAGCGGAAATGGTATACTGTTCTGGACTTAAAAGATGCTTTCTTTTGCTTACCTCTGCATTAAGATAGTCAGTTGCAGTTTGCTTTCGAGTGGGTAGACCCAGAAAGCGGAACGTCTGATCAACTAACTTGGACTAGACTCCCACAGGGGTTCAAAAAGCCCCCACTCTCTTTGATGAAGCCCACCCCAAAGATCTCAACAACTTCAGAACTATGCACCCTGAAGTCACCCTGATTCAATATGTGGATGACCTGCTACTGGCAGCCAACACCAAGGAAAACTGTGAGTCTGGGACACAAGCACTATTATCCGAGCTTGCTCAACTTGGGTATAGAGATTCTGCCAAAAAGGCCCAAATTTGAAAGTAAGAAGTAATCTTCCTGGGCTATTCCCTTAGGGGCAGTAAACGATGGCTCACTGAGCCCAGAAAACAATCTGATGAGCAGATACCATCCCCATCTAACAGCAGACAACTCAGAGAGTTTTTTTGGGACTGCTGCGTTTTGCAGGTTATGGATACCTGGGTTTGTGTCCTTAGCTGCTCCTTTATACCTGCTGTTAAAGGGAGATGCCCAATTCCAATGGACCCCTGAGCACCAGCAAGCTTTTGATAACATCTAAGGACACTGACACTGAAATCTTCAACTTCACTGAGCCCAGTCTGCATTTTCAGAAAGCCCTAAACTACGTTAAAAATGTACATCAACTCACTCACTTTGGTTCAAAGAAACTGCAGGCATTCCTGAAGAATAAAGAACAGAGTATTTCCACTAACCGACTCAAAGCGAAAGGAAATAACTGAACGGGTAACAAAATCCTGTCGGGTCTGTCATGGTTAATGCTTACCCTTCCAAGTTTCGTGCAGGAAAGCACCTACAAGGAACCAGACCAGGACAATTCTTGGAAGTGGACTTTACTGAAATTAAGCCAGCAAGGTATGGACTTAAATATCTCCAAGTCTTTGTAGATAAATTTTCAGGATGGATTGAAGCCTTCCCCACACACACAAAAAAGCAACAACAACAAAAATATTACGGCACAAATTGTGATCAAGAAGATCCTGAAAAATATTTTTTCAAGATATGAACTGCCTAAGGTAATAGGTTCTGATAAAGGACCGGCGTTCATGGCTTTGGTAAGTCAGGGGTTAGCCAGGACGCTGGGGATTAATTGGAAATTTCATTGTGCTTATTGACCCCAGAGCCCAGGACAGGTAGAAAAAATAATTAGAACCATTAAAGAGACCTTAACGAAATTAACCTTAGAGATCGGCATAAAACATTGGACTATGCTCCTGCCTTATGCACTGTTTCATGCAAGAAATACTCATACTCCCTCTGTTTCATTGTGTAACTTCACCCGCTATGAAATTCTCTATGTTCCCTCCTCCAGTAAGGGTCCTAACCCCAACTGTAAGACCTTATGATCCCTTCCACACCCCCTTGCTTGACAGACTTAAAAGCTCTTGAAAGAACTCAGCGATACCTGTGGAAACAGCTGGCCACTGCCTACCAACCTGGGGACGAGGGGACTCCATATCAATATCAAGTAAGTGACTTCGTCTACATAAGACGAAATCAGGTGTCATTCCTGGAACCCCGCTGGAAAGGACCATACCAGGTGCTACTTATAAAACCTACAGTGGTAAAGGTAGACGGAATCACTTCCTGGATCCATGCCTCTCATCTCAAGCCTGAGCCCTGTTCAGACTCTGGCTAGAAACTGGAAAAGACTGGTCACCCTTTCAAATTGTGTATTTGCCATGTGGATAAGGCTACAGACTCTCTCCTTGGCCAATAGTAGTCCTAACCCTCATCAGCCTGTTCAGCAGTGATGGCTGATCACAAATCCTACTGTACAAGAAGTATGCTCTATCTTGCATACAGCCCCCTTAGGGACCTGGTGGCCATCTACCTACCCAGACATTTGTCAGCTGGATATAGGTCTTTCCCATGATATCCCATCAGGGATATCCGGGATATTCCTGATGAAGAGGATCCCAACAAAATTCCATTAAATCCCTTCCGTACTATAGGAAATGGAAACACACATTATGGATGTAGGGACACGTGAGCCAGATTCAGGTTGGCTATCATAGATTTCTATGTTTGCCTAGCGGACTATCAAAGCCACAAACAGCCACGGCTGTGTGGGGGAAAATCCGACTTCTTCTTTAAGTCATGGAGATGTGAGCATACAGGGGCTGCCTGGTGGAACCCAAACTCCTCATCAAATTCAGTACACAGCATTGGCCATATTACCAATTAGACAACCAAATCCGATGGCCCCCAGAGGGGTCTCTAGATCCTCAAATTCTGCATGACTTTTTAAACTTCTGTAAGTGCTCAAAAGGGGAAATTCCCCTATGTGGAGGCCGTTTCCCTCCTTCGCCACATCCTGAACTATGCTTCTCCAATAGATCCTCACCCTCAGCTTTCTGCTCCAGAATCTGTACTGTCACTCCCACCTCAGGGACCTGATTTCTTCCCTCCAATTACTAGATCAAAAATCCAAACCTCTGCCGGTTCCAAGACCATTGCTCCCTTGCTGACGTAGCAGGTACTGAGGTACCCATCCATCCACTCACTCCTCTTTTCTCCTGTCAGTGCCTGCACCGGATCCCACCAGGTCCTCTTACCAGCAAACCCAAAGCTCAAACCAGCTAAGAGGAGCACTCAGACCCTATCTAAGATGTAATGAAAATGGCCCTTTAAGTTGCTTTGTCATCACTGAAATCAGGTTACTAAGAATTTAATGTCCCTCAGAGGCCTTTTGGGATACTCAATCTCGTCTTCCCCTCTGCTCTACCTGTTCCACTGCTCAAGTTTTTGTTGCCTGGAAAATCCCAAACCCCTTTCCCATTATTCTTTTACATCTCTCCTTCCTCATGCACAGACCGAAGGATCTCCTCTCAGACCCGCCTTCCCCGACTTCCCGCTCTGTACCAGGCCCACGGAAATGTCTTAACTGACCTTCTCCAGGAGTCTTCACCATGGCTGACTTTAGGACTTTCAGCCAAAGAGTCCCTATTAAGGAGTTTAATATAGTAAACTTCCCCTTTTCGTGTTGCCCTGTTATACTTTGCCACTGGCTGGAAAAATCATCAATCCTAAGCTAGAAACCCCCTTACTAGTTTTTCACAAATCATGTGAACAAGGCCTCTGGCCTTGAGCTGGGGCTTCACAGAGATGGCTACATTTGTAAGATAAAGAATTTACCAACTGGGCTCCATTGTAACAACTGGCAGGGGAAAAAAAGAGAAGAAAAAATCTCTCCCCCTCCAGGTGTCCTTAAAATTGCCCACAACAGAGGACAAAAAAACAGAAACGAAAACTTCTTTTTGTGAACTTCTGCAGACTCTGAACTTCTGAGCCCCTTCCCTTACTTGTTGGGAACAAAATTCTGAAACTACCTAAACTTGGGGTGCAGGTGATTAATTGATTACAACAGAAGCAATGCCCTCTAAATCCGGTTGGAACCAAATAGGTCTGTTTCCCTGTCTTCAGTGCTATCTTAGGAGCCTTGCCTTGTCCGTCCATACAACATTATAATTCTATATACTTAAACATTGTTCATGTTTTCATAAAATATTCAACATATGTGAATAATTGTGTAATGTTGCAGATGTTACCCAGAGTTCTCTATCATGACGCAGGTTCATTTAAATATCAAATAGTGGGGCATACAACCCAGTTCCGCTGGAAACCTGTATCCCTCACATTAGCCATCCTATTAGGAAAAGTAGTTGCTGCAGGGGTGGGCACAGGAACCACTGCCCTAGTTCATGGGACACAACAAATGACCCAATGAGAAGCAGCAGTAGACCAAAACTTAAAGATATTAAAAACCTCCATCACAGCTTTATAGGAATATTTATCTTCTCTCTCTGAATTTGTTTTACAGAACAGGCGAGGGTTTTACCTCCTCTTCATGAGAGAAGGGGGCCTTTGTGCTGCATTGAGGGAAAAATGTTGTTTTTATGCTGACCATACTGGAGTTGTAAAAAAAAACTATGAATAAATTAAGAAGACACCTTGAAGAGCATCAACAAGAGAGAGAGGCACAAAAAGGGTGGTTTGAGTCTTTGTTGACACAGTCCCCCTGGTTAACTATGCTTTTATCATCCCTGGCCACTCCATTAATAATCCTCATATTATTGCTAATTGTAGGACCATGATTACTCAACAATGTAGTTTCTTTCTACAAGCTCAAATTGGATAAGTTAAACTTATGGTAATCATACATCAATATACCTCACTAGCAGACATAAAATGTGAGACCCACCAATGATAACTTTTATTATTAAAAGTAGCCAGAATACGAAGTGGGGAATGAAAGGTTAATAAAATAGGTACTTGTCACTTTCTGGTTTTCTGTATGCTTAACAAAACACTGTTGAAATGTTGAGAACTGTTTGCAAATCTTGTACCCAGAATGTGCTGTCCCCAACTGCCAAACTACTGAATGTACTCCCTCTCCCGTTGGCACTCAAACCACTCTCTCAACCTGACCCATCAATAAATTTCCCTCCCTGCCCTCACCAAGTAAAGTACATAAGCTCTGCTTAAGCTGTTCTCAGGGCTCTCTTCTCTATTCAAGTGAGCTCTGACCCCCAGCATGCTGAACCCCCAATAAACACTTTGCTGTTGCATGAGACCAGTCTCTTCATGGTCTCTTCCTCCGACGCTTGTCCAACCTTTACATTGGTACAATCATAAGTGTGAACTTTGTTTGTTTGTCCAGAATATTACTGTAATTAAATGTATATATATATATATCAGGTGACATGAGTATTTCATCCACCATTTTTGGGAGCAATATATTGAAGATGTATGAATTAGTTTTGGGTGTAGAAATAGGTGTATCATGTCTCTATGAATATAGAGATTATGCATGAATAGACCATACTGAGAATAAATAATATAACTGGTTACAACTTTAAATAATTAATTGAATTGATATCTGAAAATATACAGGAAATCTTATATTGATATAATATATTTAATCCTACCCGTTATACATCTAATGGTAAATATTACGGTTATGGATTATCATGAAGAGTGTGTGAGTTTTGCTTCAAAACTGACTATGGAAATTGAAAATAATGTGTTTGGAAAGAAGTCTCATGAAAAGACCAGTCAAGAAACCTGGAGGTATACATGTGTTCTGAAGCAGGAAGTGATTGAAAGTGAAACAAATGCCTATATATTTGGTAACTTGTGGATGAAATATATATCCTATGATGTGCATAAATTGAAGAAATAGTAATGTACCAGTGTTGAATAAAAATGAACGTTAAAATACACATTATATCTCATAGGAATCTACTTGAATTGATGTTAAACTGGGTCAGAAACTGTAGAAATATTAGGATTTGTATGCACCATTCACTGAAGTTAGTTTTCCGTACTAGGAAACAAATATGTATTTCAGGTGGATGAATATTTCTGAAAATAATCTTGTGAAAAGTTGATTATAAATCCACATACATGAATATGAATGAATTTAGGGAGTGTATAATAAGACATATTTTATATTTTGAAAAATCTGGAGAGTGTATATATATATATATATATATATATATATATATATATATATATATACACAAACACACACACACACACTGAGACATTAAAAATAGCAATATATATGCCAATCGAAATTCACCATGAAATATTCATCATCCACAGATCCAAAAATATTCATTTTACTGAAGATAGATTTATGTATAATGTTGTTTAACTACGAAGTTTACCCATACATGGAATTTTTAGTTCCAACAGCATTTTGGAGGAGTGATCTCTTCTCACAAATTGTATCTGCCAGGTCAGCAACCTCACAAGTATGTACATGTGATACCAGGTAGGATTCTATATGTGCATATAAAAATACATGTGCTGAATAGGCTACAGAGAGAGGAAGACAGGAATTCACATATTTGTTAACTTTAAAAACGCATGGAGAACAATTTCAACAAAAAATTGACTAGATTTATAACACCTACCCTTTTTTATGCAAAAGGAAAGTCCAACAATACACCATGCCTCCTCTGAACTGCTTGTATTTCTATTCTGTTTCGGTTATTTTTCTCCATCATATTAGCATTAGTAGTCAGAGTCTAGTAGGTTATAGGTTAGTGTCAGGGATTCAGTATTTCAAATGGAAAATAGGATAATGAATCAATTGTTTATGCAAATATGTGCTACACAAAAATCTTCCCTCTCTCATCCAGAAAAAAGCCTTGACATTACCTTCGCCTAAAGTAAGTCACAATTAGAAGAGAACAGTTAGAAAATCAGTGAATATATATCTGGAATGAAAAATGCTTAGGAGTTCACAACCTTGGAGGTGGTAGAGGAGTTTCCAAAAGTAAGGGACTTGGTAAACACTCTTCAAACATGGCGGTCTACTGGCCTAAAGATACCTTGAGGAACTGCCTCTGAGGTTGGGCACTTAAAATATATGTTATTTTCAGGAGCTTTAGCTTCCTTTCTATTGAGACCATCAAAGCTGGGTCTGCATCTATGTGACCTGGAAGACATTGTTTCTTATTTTCCAGTGAGCATGAGGCAGCAGTGCTGAATTCACTCTTTGTAGGTAAACTATGGCCCCTGGGATCTAAGTGTCTCCCCGTGTGGACTGTGGAGCCACTTGGTCATCCTCCACTTTTCGTGGTGTTTCTTGCTGCTGCACTGGGAGTTTGGTATTTGCTTCACAAAATACAAAGAGTTCAACAGGGACACAATGCTGGACGATGTTCTGTCACTTGTGGTGGGTCAGGGTCTGCAGGAGAATGCACCAACCAGGCTTCTTTCCCACATAGATTTCCCCATTCACCATAGGAACTTGATTCTGAACATGGCCCTGAAACTTCTCCATATAAAAACATACTTTTACATATACGGGTCTCCTGGCTGCACCATGTCACTCAAAAGCTGCTGGGAGCCATCAGCCAAGTAGGTGTGACAAATTCCTTGCCAGCTTACTCCCATGCTGTCTAGTGGAAGGACTTCTGAAAGGTGACCTTGCTCAAGGACCAGGGCAGGATCCGTGTTTAGGGTGTTCCCCCTTTAGAATAGGGCAGTTTAGCATAATAGGAGATTAGGGTGTTCCCCCTTTAGAATAGGGCAGTTTAGCATAATAGGAGATTAGGGTGTTCCCCCTTTAGAATAGGGCGTATCCTGCTGCTGAGTTCCTCTTGAGTGCTTAGGGTCAGACAGTATATTTTGGGAGACAGAAGCCCATGCGGAGTGGATTTGGGAGAGAGTGGATTTGGGCAGAGAACGTGGATTCCCCCAGAGCGTGTTTGTAGACGGCCAGTGTGAGTTCGGGAATAAAGAATTGCTGTTTGAATCTACAAGCTGTGTGGAGACTCGTGATTTGTGCCAAGCCAGAAACTGCGGCATCTGGTGGCTCGTACGCGGAACGTCTGAAACTTGGAGGTAAGTGAAATTGCTCGCCCCTCAGGGAAGGCGAGAGAATGGGTGACCATTTCAAAAAACAATGTGTTCTTCTTTTGATTTATTTTGTTTTTCTTTCAAGCTGCCTATCCCTAGAAATTTCTCAGGCAAACTGGAAAAAATGGTTGACTAAAGGCTTGAAGTTTGTAGGCCCTGAGGAAGAGAAAATTGATACAACGATTTTTTATTCCGTTTTTGCTTCATTCAATTTCAGTTTTGTTTTGTGTTATCTTATTGGGTTGTGTTATCTTTATAGTAGATTAAAACAAACTGAAAAGATGTTAAGTAAATTGTTAGAGGTTCAGAACATGGAGAAATGCATTTTAGATCAAGCAAAAGAGAAGGTCTCTCGAGCTAGTCAGACAGAGGAAGAAAATTTAAAGGAAAAGGGGTTGTTAGGAAAAAGGCCACAGCAGGAGGCTGTTACTAACTCCGTTTTATCACAAGAGGGTTTAATTCAACCAACAGCCCCACCAATAGAGACAGGTGAGTGGCCCTCAAACCCCGTAGTTGATAATTGGGATCCTGAGACAGGACCTCGAAGATTAGCATGCCCTGTACTTGAGCAGGCAGGAGGGCAGCGAATTCACCGTGCTTTAGATTTTAAAACAGTGAAGCAGTTAAAAGAGGCTGTAACAACCTATGGTCCCCAAGCTCCCTTCACGGTGAGCATGGTCGAGTCCATTACTAACTTGGACATGACGCCAGCAGATTGGGCTAGCATGTGTAAATCTGTGCTAAATGGAGGACAATATTTGTTATGGAAGGTTGCCAATGAGGAATTTTGTGCAGAGACAGCTAGGCAAAATGCAGCAGCTGGTTACCCTCAAAGAAATCTAGAGATGTTGCTAGGGAAAGGACCTTATGAGGGTCAGCGGCAACAAATTGAATATGATCCTGCTATATATGCACAAATTGCTGCAGACGTAGTTAGGGCATGGAAGACTTTACAAGGACATGGAGATTTACAAGGTCAGCTATCTAAGGTAATACAGAGAGCTAATGAACCTTACGCTGACTTTGTAGATAGGCTAATTCAAACGGCTGCCAAAATATTTGGGGATACGGAACAAGCAATGCCATTAATAAAACAACTGGCTTATGACCAAGCAAATCGTTGCTGCAGAGAGGTTATTAGACCATGGAGACATGAAGATTTAAACTCATATATTAAATTATGTAGAGATATTAATGAACAAGGGCAAGTCTTGGCAGCTGCAGTACAACAGGCTTTAGATGCCAGGCCTAAAACATGCTATGATTGTGAACAAACAGGATATTTTAAAAGGAGTTGCCCCATAGGAGGAGGATTTAACAAAACTAGGTATCAAAGAAATAGAATACCGGGTATTTGCCCAAGATGCCGTAGAGGGAGACATTGGGCTAATGAATGCCGTTCTCAAACTACCATAGAGGGTACTCCCTTATCAAAAAACGGACAAGGACCAGGTATTTACCCACGATATCGTGGAGAAAGGCATCAGGCTCCATTGCCAAAAAACGGACAGCCGGGCCCAATGCTCTGGGGCCCACAACCACAAATATACGGGGCAGTGGAGGAACCCAGCAACACCATCACAGTAGTGCCCATGACACATTGTCCATTAAATCCCTCATCAGACAAACCCGAGGGAGCGCAGGGTTGGACATCTGCGCCTCTGCCAGAGCAGTACTAACTCCAGAGATGGGAGTTCAAATCATTCCCACAGGAATAAAAGGACCTCTTCCTCAAGGGACAGTAGGCTTATTATTGGGACGTAGTTCATCTACATTAAAAGGACTTATGATAAGTCCCGGGGTAATTGATCCCGATTATCTAGGTGAAATAAAAATTATAGCTAGTTCTCCAAGAGGTATATCAGTAATTTCACCTGGAGATAGAATAGCACAGTTGTTAATAATACCCAGCCTACATAATAAATTTCCTAGTCATAGTGTAAAAAGAGGTTCCAGGGGATTAGGCTCCACAGGTGTAGATTGGGCTATGTTGTCTTTAAATTTAGATTCTCGCCCAATGTTAAAACTAAATATTCAAGGACACGACTTTAATGGGCTACTGGACACAGGTGCAGACCTTAGCATCATATCTAGTAAGGAATGGCCAAAACATTGGCCATTACAACAAGCCACTCAAACGCTTCGAGGCCTAGGAGTGACTACTAATCCCCATAGAAGTGCAATGATATTAGATTGGAAGGATCCTGAATGATGTGAGGGAACTATACAGCCCTATGTATTGGATCATCTTCCTATAAATTTATGGGGACGAGATGTCCTAGATCAATTAGGTTTGACGTTAACAAATAACATCAATCCTAATGCGCCCACTACTAGGGCTAGACAAGGTTTTAGGAAAGAAAAAAGATTAGGAAAACAAGGACAAGGTATAGCAGCACCAATTCAAATAGATCAAGGAACAGACAGACATGGGTTGGATTTTCAGAAAGGGCCACTGAGACAATAAAAATTACTTGGAAATCAGAAAGACCAGTGTGGGTTCCTCAGTGGCCCCTGACTAAAGAAAAGATACAAGTAGCCCATGATCTGTTCAAACAACAATTAGCGGAAGGACATATACAACCTTCCATATCTCCTCATAATGCTCCCATTTTTGTCATTAAAAAGAAATCTGGTAAATGGAGATTATTGCAAGATTTAAGAGCCATTAATAATGAAATGGTTATTATGGGACCTGCTCAATCAGGGATTCCTCAATTGTCTGCTTTGCCAAAAACCTGGCATGTTTTAGCCATAGATATTAAAGATTGTTTTTTTTCAATTCCAATTCATCCCAAGGATAGTCCACGTTTTGCATTTACTATCCCTGCATTAAATCATGAAGGTCCTGATCAGAGATATGAATGGAAAGTACTCCCTCAAGGGATGGCTAACAGTCCAACTGTGTGTCAAATATATGTTAATAAAGCAATCCAGCCACTTAGAAATCAAAATCCTGAACTACAAATATTTCACTATATGGATGATGTATTATTGGCACATAAAGATAAAAACATATTGCTGGAATGTTATGCCACACTTACAAACTTATTAAAAAATTATAATCTAGAGATAGCAATAGATAAAGTACAATTAAATTTTCCAATTAATTATTTAGGAGTTCTATTATCCTCAACCATGGTCCTTCCACCAAAAATTCAAATACGAGTAGATCAACTCAAGTCACTTAACGACTTTCAAAAGTTATTGGGAGACATAAATTGGATAAGGCCTTATCTAGGCATACCAACAGGAGAGTTGGGACCTTTATTTGATATTCTAAAAGGTCCATCAGATCCAAACTCACCCCGCATGTTAACGCCTGAAGCAAGAAAGGCATTGAAAATTATTGAAACATATATGGAAAATATACATTTGGATAGAATTGATATAAGTTTGCCTTTATTATTTATTGTACTACCAACAAAAAATATTCCTACAGGAGTATTTTGGCAAGAAGGTTCATTATTGTGGATACATTTATCTTATTCTCCTAACACTATTCTTACTAGGTATCCTGAGGCTGTAGGACAATTAATACTCAAAGGAATAAAAGCAGCGAAGGGAGTGTTTGGATTTTCTCCCAATAAAATTATTACTCCATATACTATGGATCAAATTGATGAGTTAGCTAATGAGTTAAATACTTGGGCAATAATCATGTGTAAATCTAATGTTTCATTTGATAATCACTTACCATCTAATCCTTTGTTGTCTTTTTGGTCTAAGCATCCTGTAGTTTTTCCAAAAATGACAAGAAAAACCCCTATCATGAATGCTCCAAATATATTCACTGATGGGTCAAATAATGGTACAGCAGCAGTAGTTACCCCTGATCAAACTTTTACATTTTTAGTACCCAAACAATCAGCTCAAAAGGTAGAGCTTAATGCAGTATTACAAGCCTTTTTAATGTTTAAAGATTCTGTATTTAATTTATTTTCTGATAGTCAGTATGTAGTTAATGCTATAGTATCTCTTGAAGATGCTGGTAGGATTTCCCCTTCTTCTACTGTTTTCTCTTTGTTTTCCACTATACAAAGTCTAATCTGGGACAGAAAAGATCCATTCTTTATAGGACATATTAGAGCACATACAGGATTGCCTGGAGCCCTTAGTTTGGGCAATGATTTAGCAGATAAAACTACACATGACATACATATTTTCTCTACACTAGAAGAAGCTACGAATTTTCATAAAAAATTCCATGTTAATGCTAATACTTTACAAAAGCATTTTAAAATAACTAAAGAACAAGCCAGACATATAATAAAACAATGTCAAAATTGTGTGACCTTTTTACCACAAGTTAATCTTGGAGTCAATCCTAGGGGACTGATACCTAACCATATTTGGCAGATGGACGTCACACACTTGCCAGAATTTGGAAAATTAAAATATTTACATGTTACAGTTGATACTTCTTCCGGATTTTTGATGGGCTCCCTTCATGCCAGAGAAAAAAGTAAAGATGTTATAGCTCATTGCTTACAAAATTTTGCCACTGTGGGCGTTCCTAAACAGTTAAAAACCGATAACGGTCCTGGCTATACCTCTACCTCTTTTAAACAATTTTGCTCATCATTTGGTATTACTCATATAACAGGAATCCCATACAATCCACAGGGACAAGGCATAGTTGAAAGAGCTCATCAAACTATTAAAACGTACTTATTAAAGCAAAAAGAGGGAATTGGAAAGGGGTATATATCCCCCAAAGATAAACTTAAAATAACCCTTTTTACTCTAAACTTTTTAAATTTGGATTCATCAGGACTTAGTGCTGCGGAAAGGAATATGTAATCAAAAAAATGTGCATAAGCCTAAAGTTCTTTGGAAAGATATTCTAACAGGACAATGGAAAGGTCCAGACCCAGTGATTGTCTGGAGTCGGGGCTCTGTTTGCGTGTTTCCACAGGGAGAACAGCAGCCGATTTGGATTCCAGAAAGACTAACTAAAACGATTTCAACAGATCGAAAAGAAGATGATTTGACTCAAATCCATAACAGCTGATATCCAGAACTCCAGCTTGGCCATTCTTACATCTGCGACTGTGATTAACCAGGATGCTTTTTTCAATATCTATTTTATTATTGCATTTTTCCACATCATAAGGTTCTATTTTTATTTTTTGAGCTCATACAAACCTAGGTTAATGTTTTTCTGATCAGTTTTATTTTTTTGACTGTGGAGTTTTTAAACATTGCAATGGAGATTTCACCTAGGTAAAGCTACAAGGCCTTTATTATTATCTTATGTGTTGTACGTTTGTTTGCACGTTTGTGTTTTGTGTTATATGTCTGTGTGTGCGTATGTCCATATTTCATATATGAGGAGCGCTCATGAGAAAATGGATCCAAATCATTATTTTTTTTTATTCACGTGATTTAAATGGCTTAATTTAAATTAAGTAAACAGCTGTTAAGGATTCTTTTTAAAGGTGGTTAACAGATCTGCTTGTTTACTAATTTAAATCAGGTAAACAGCTGTTAAGGATTGTTTTTTAAGTAGGTTAACAGATCTGTTTGTTTACTTTCACCTTTCCTTTTCATTATATTTAATAATTCTTTTCAGGATAATGTCTTTTTAGCATCATTGCCAGAATTCCTATCTTCATCCCAATGATTATAACTCAACAAGTATGCTCAATCAAGGAGTCAACTTACTTTTGGAGGAAACGGACTTTGGGAAGAGACGGACAGATTGATAGATTCCTCCCCTTTGAACTGCTTACAGAACTTGCCTGGACTATGTAACTACGTTTAGTGCAGCAAATTGTGGTAATGCTGGCATATCTTTGCTGATGGTGTCACCAGTGATCTTTGCTGATGGTGTCACCAATGATGCAATTTTTCCAAAGGAACTGTCAATTGGCTTGGTGTCGTGGCATTTCTGTATCCTCCTCCCTTCTGCTAGTGATGGTCTAAATTTGGGGGCCAATGGCTATATGCTGGACCGGTAGTCAGTGACGGGTATGATCCAATTGCAGTGGTATCAACCTAAGACAGGAGGCTGACGCCTAAAGGTCAGTTGCCTAAAGGTCAGTTTTCCAATGACGGGTAAGAACCATATGTTGAATTGGACGACCTACCAGGCACTGTCTTTAAGCCACATTAACCTCACTCCCCCACTGGCACCAAGGCCAAATTTGGGGGCCAACAGAGGTGAGGCAAAGAACCTCACACCCCCATTGTTGCATAGACCTATCCACAAGTATGGCTGTATGCTGGACCGGTAGTCAGTGATGGGTATGATCCAGTTGCAGTGGTATCAACCTAAGACAGGAGGCTGACGCCTAAAGGTCAGTTTTCCAATGACGGGTAAGAGCCATATGTTGAACTGGACAACCTACCAGGCACGGTCCTTAAGCCACATTACTTGTTGTTTAATTAATCAGAAGGGGGGAGATGCTGGGAGCCATCAGCCAAGTAGGTGTGACAAATTCCTTGCCAGCTTACTCCCATGCTGTCTAGTGGAAGGACTTCTGAAAGGTGACCTTGCTCAAGGACCAGGGCAGGATCCGTGTTTAGGGTGTTCCCCCTTTAGAATAGGGCGGTTTAGCATAATAGGAGATTAGGGTGTTCCCCCTTTAGAATAGGGCAGTTTAGCATAATAGGAGATTAGGGTGTTCCCCCTTTAGAATAGGGCGTATCCTGCTGCTGAGTTCCTCTTGAGTGCTTAGGGTCAGACAGTATATTTTGGGAGACAGAAGCCCATGCGGAGTGGATTTGGGAGAGAGTGGATTTGGGCAGAGAACGTGGATTCCCCCAGAGCGTGTTTGTAGACGGCCAGTGTGAGTTCGGGAATAAAGAATTGCTGTTTGAATCTACAAGCTGTGTGGAGACTCGTGATTTGTGCCCAGCCAGAGACTGCGGCAAAAAGCAATATGGAAGCCAATGGCAGATCCACATGGCCATAACACAGATGTATTATTACACAACTGCACACCACTTCTCTTGGCCCACTACTCTGCAGGCTCTATCTAAATGGCATCTTTGTTCTACACCATTTTCATAAAACCAAGTCAATCAAAGAACTGTCTGGTACACTCTTGATCAGCAACAGGACATCCAAAGGTTTTCCAGTGCCACCTGGTCATGGGAACTTCAAAAATTTCATGGTATTTATCTAGCCATTTTTCAAGGATGAATTTGGAGGCACTGTGGGTTTCAATTCATTCAGGATCCATTAAATGGTGAGAAGATCATTTCAATGAAAGCTCTGGATAACAATCACAATCAATGTTTCTGAACGAGTAGCCAAAAGGTCACATGAAGCCACGCCCATAGAGGTCTACAATGTGAGGTCCATGTGTGTTTTGACTCTCAACTATGGCTGCCAAGTCTTTCAGTATAAAATCATGTGATATCCTGGCTGAGATTCTCAGTGCTCTCTGGAAAGCCACCCTGGGCCTAGATCTCAGTTTCCAAGGGCGACTCTCATGTGTGGCCTCCTAAAATTCCATTACAATTCATCGCAATACTTCTCTGAGGTCAGTTCCAGAACGCAGTCTCTAAGGGAAATCACGCCAGAGTTCAAGCCCAGGTGGACCCAGTCATCTCTTCCAACTGCCACACAAATGACCACAATTAAAACCAAAACACTCCCACTTGTACCTCATCTTCTTCCTTATAGACACTCATCATCACCTCTGCCTGTATGTTTCCATGGGGGGTGCAGCACAAGACAGTGTCCAACATAGTCTCCTCTGTCCCTCATTTGCCTAAAGTCTGGGTGGCATGGGCACACTTTCTGTGAAACAGGAGTGATCAAATAGGCCTGCCGTAAATACTGCTCTGCTTCTCCAATTTGAGGCCTACTCACTGTCATGTATAGATTCTGTATGTGATTTGGATTCAGGAGACACCTCAAGCACCTATCGGCTAGCCTCTGCAGGGCTTTTTAAAGAGCTCATTTGACCTAAAGTATCCCTATTGTCACTTGATGGAGGTCAGGAACCTTACAGAGGAAGGCGAGAGACTTCATCCACAATTAATGCACTTTTTGCAATTTTGGTTAACGATGCACACATGGAATCTTTCTTTAGATCCATCAGCCTAAGTATAAAGTCAGTGATACGATTAGATATTTTCAACAGGGTTGAGTTTGAATATATAATCTTAGGAAGAAACAAATATGTAGTCACCAAAAGAATTGACATTTGAGAGCATTAGGAAACCTGGACATGGATGAATTTAATAATCCATGATCGCTTTCCATTTAGGATTTGGTACAATCAAAAATGTGACTTTGCATTTTGTTTCCAGAATATTACTGTGATAAAATGTATATGTACATCAGGTAACATGAGTATTTCTTCCACCATTTCTGGGAGCAAATTTTTGAAGATATATAAATTAGTATTGGGAGTACAAATAGGTCTGACCTATATCTATGAATATAGAGATAATGCATGAATAGGCCATACTGTGAAAAAAAAATATAACTGATTCCAACTTTAAATAATGGATTGAATTGATATCTGAAAATATACAGGAAATCTTATATTGATATACATACATTCATTACAACCAGTTATACATCTAATGGTAATATTAGGGTTATGGATTATCATGAAGAGTTTGTGAGGTTTGTTTTAAAAGTGATTATGGAAATCGAAAATAATGTGTTTGGAAAGAAGTTTCATGAAAAGTGCAGTCAACAAAACTGGAGGAAATCATGTGTTCTAAAACAGGAAATGAATGAAACTGAAATAAATGCCTATTAATTTGTGAACTTGTGGATGAAATATATATATATATATATATATATATATATATATATATATATATATATATATATATATATTATGATGTGCAAAAAGTGAAGAAATAGTAATGTACCAGTGTTGAATGAAAAAGAACCTCAAAATACACATCATGTCCCATAGTAATCTACTTGCATTGATGTTAAACTGAGTCAGTTACTATAGAAATATTAGAAAGTGTAACCACCATTCACTGTAGTGAGTTTGTTGTACTAGGAAACAATTATGTATTTCAGATGGATGAATAATTCTGAGAAAAATCATGTGAAATGTTGATTATAAATCCACATACATGAACATGAATGAATTTAGGGAGTGTATATAAGACACATATGTTCATATATTTCATATTTTGAAAAATCTGGAATATATATATATATATATATATATATATATATATATATAGAGAGAGAGAGAGAGAGAGAGAGAGAGAGAGCAACAGGACATCATCCAAAGGTTCTCCAGTTCCACCTGGTCATGGAAATTTCAAAAATTTTATGGTATTCATCTAGCCATTTTTCAAGGATATAGTTGGAGGCACTGTGGGATTCAATTCATTCAGGAACCATTAAACATTGAGGAAATTCATTTCAAAGAAAGCTCTGGAGAACTTTCACAGGCAAGGCTTCCCAAAGAGTGGCCAAAAGGTCACATGAAGCCAGGCTCATCAAGGTCTCCAATGTGAGGTCCATGTGTGTTTTGACTCTCAATTGTGGCTGCCAAGTTTTTCAGAATAAAATCATGTGATATCCTGGCTGAGATTCCCAGTACTCTGTGGCAAGCCACTCAGGGCCTAGATCTTAGTTTCCAAGGGCGATTCTCATGTGTGGCCTCCTAAAATCCAACACAATTCATAGCAATACTTATCTGAGGTCAGTTTCACAATGCAGTCCATAAGGGGAATCACACCAGAGTTCAAGCCCAGGTTGAGCAAGAAATCTCTTCACACCGCCAAAGAAATGACCACAATTAAAACAGAAACACTCCCACATGGCCCCCATCTTCTTCCATATAGACTCTCATCATAACCTCTGGCTGGAGCTTTCCATGAGGGGAACATTCCAAGAGAGTGTCCAAAATACGCTCCCTTGGCCCTCATTTGGCTAAAGTCAGGGTGGCCTTGACACCCTTCCTGTGAACCAGGAGTGATCAAATAGGCCTGCCCCTAATACTGTGCTGCTTCTCCAATTTGAGGCCTTCTGACTGTGGGTTTTAGATTCTGTATGTTAATTTGAGTCATGAGAAAAGACAAGAACCTCTGGAGAGATTTGAAGAACTAAATTGACCTAAAGGATCTCTATTCTCACTTATTGGATTTCGGGAACCTAACAGAGGAAGGCAATAGAATTCATTCACAATAACTAAACTTTTTGCCATTTTGGATGCACACATGGAATCTTTCTTTGATCCATCAGGTGCTCTGAATATAAGCAACAGCCTCACACAGGGCCAAGAGCCTCAATCAGACACAACCCTTTCCAAAGCAATTAAGCAAAGAGCCACAGGTGAAGCCCATTTATTTCCATTTGATAACTGTTTTTTCAGGCTTCACAAAGGGGTGGCCTGAGGCAAAGACCTTCCTGACATTCAGGGCAACAGAACAATAAGTTAGCAAAAGGCCCAAAGCAGGGTATCTCAACTGAGACTTTTCTGGTCACACTGATATCTGAGTTTTCTGAGATACTGGCCATTCCCTTCAGCTATCCAGTACATGAAAATGTCACAGACCTTGGAGTTGGTACATATCTTGGACACAAATCCATGAGCCTATTCTGGAGTGTGGCCAGAATTCAGGAAGAAAACAGAGACTTAGGAAGGTAGCAGGTGTTGAACATCCATAAGGCAAACTGCAGTCCATCATAATTTGGGCAGGATGAATGCTGGGAAGCTTTCTACTAGACAGGACAAATCTATTGTTGCATTCTCTTTTCTCATGTCTACAACCATGCACACAGTGAGATTCAAAGACATAGAAACACTCACCTTGTCAAATGACTTACTACAAACAGTTCACTCCAAACCAAACAAACCACGTTTTCTACCTATTCTCAGAACATGAGACAAAACCACAAACCCACACTCACAAAGGCACCTCCTTTCCTCAAGTAGGTCTGTGACTATCCGGAGTGTCCTCTGACAGGTGGGCCATATTATGTTCCTCCGAAATTGCCTGTACTCTCTCAGATCTGGTTTCCTTGGCCAACTCTGTGAAGTTTTCAGGAAAAACTGGTGAGCCACTACTTGCTTTCTCAGGAAAGGTCCCTCTTCAGAGCTCTCCTGGCATTTGGCCATCCTCACATCAGTAGGTACCAAGAAAGACTGACTCTGTCTTTGGTAAATCCAGACAAGTGAGCCCACTGGGACTCAGACTGGGACTGCCTCTGGGTGCCTGGCTTCTTGGATACCAAGTTAAGAGAGTTCCATCACCAAGGAAATGAGGTATGTCACTTTCTTTGGAACTGAATGAAGTCACTGCCTTGGCAACCCCTTTGTCCTAACTGTTGCTTCCAAGGGTCCCATGAGATGGAGGCTGTCCCTACTTCCTCTGACACTTTCATAAGTAGAATGGTATATCAACCATAGGAACCCAGGAACATCTCTCCACACAGTCGTGGTTTGGTCCATCTTCTCCACAATAAGAAGAGAGAGGCTGATTCAGACACATCCCTTCATCCTGACCAGGTTGTTTTCCATGGAAGATGACATTTGCTCTCTCAGGGCCTTCATTCCTGCCTACAACTTCTCCAGGTATCATTTTTGCATGGACCTTTGAGGTTCTCAGCAGGTGGAAGGTCCCCTACTTTCCTGTATTGTAAGAACAACTCTGTCCCTGCTCTTCTGTAAAATGAGATTGAGGGAACAGCGTGTGTTTTGGGTTAATAACAGGTTCGATTTGGATTAGGAATCATTCTGCGTGATGAATAATGTTATTGGGAACCAGCAATATTTACAAGAATATAGAGATGAAATATAAGTATGAAAACAGAAATCTAGGTATGATTTGAAACCCAGAATGGCATTGGGGCCTTGATTAGGATACTTAGCTTTGAATTATGTTCTGCACAGATGTCTCAGATAATTTGATATACAATGGCATAGGACCTTATTCCTTGGATAATTGAATGTAGAAGAGAACATCCAGTCAAAAAGGGATAGTCGGTAGGATTAGGAAGATATTCAGTAGGTTTAGGAAGAAGAGTGAGTGTATGATTTGGACCAAAAGTTCTTTAGCAATAGGGTTTCAGGTAGAGAGTGAATGTATATGTCAGCACATATGAAGAGTCATTCACAATGATGAACTGGGGAAATATGTAGAAAAGCAGATATCAATAGAGACATTACAAAATCAGGCAAAATATAAAGTGAGTGAGAGGATTAGACATTTTCAACAGGGTTGAGGTTGAATATATAATCTTAGGAAGAAACAAATATGTAGTCACCAATGGGATTGACATTTGAGAGCATTAGGCAACCTGGAAAAGGATGTTTTTAGTAATCCATGTTCACTTTCCATTTAGGCTTTGGTACAATCATAAGTGTGACCTTTACATTTTTTGTTCAGAATATTACTGTGATAAAATGTATATATATACAAGTATTTCTCCTACCATTTCTGGGAGCAATATATTGAAGACATAAAATTAGTATTTTGGGTACAAAGAGGTGAAGCCTATGTTTATGAATATAGAGATAAAGCATGAATAGACCATACTGTGAATGAATAATATAACTAATTCCAACTTTAAATAATGGGTTGAAATGATATCTGAAAAATTACAGGAAATCATATATGGATATAAAATCATTGACTCCAACAAGTTATTTATTTAATGGTAATATTAGTGTTTTGGTTTATCATGAAGAGTGTGTGAGTTTTGCTTCAAAAGTGATTATGGAAATCGAAAATAATGTGTTTGGAAAGAAGTCTCATGAAAAGACCAGTCAAGAAACCCTGACAATACATGTGTTCTGAAGCAAGAAGTGATTAAAGTTGAAACAAATGCCTATAAATTGGTGAACTTGTGGATGAAATATATATCCTATGATGTGCAAAAACTGAAGAAATAATAATGTACCACTTTTTGAATACAAATGAACGTCAAATGACATATCATGTCTAATAGGAGTCTACTTGCATTGATGTTAGACTGTGTCATTTCCTGTAAAATTATTAGGATTTGTATGCACCATTCACTGAAGTTAGTTTTCAGTACTAGGGAACAAATATGTATTTCAGGTATATGAAAATTTCTGAGAATAATCTTGTGGAAAATTGATTATAAATCCACATACATGAACATGAATGAATTTAGAGATTGTATATAAGACACATATATTTCATACTTTTAAAATCTGTGGAGTGTATATATATATATATATATATATATATATATATATATATATATATATAAACCACACACACAGACTTTAAAAATTAGCAATATATATGCCAATCGAAATTCATCATTAAATATATATCATCCACAGATGCTAAAATATTTATTTTACTCTTTATGAGTTTATGTATAATGTTGTTCTACTAGGAAACTCCCCTATAGGTGGAATTTTCAGTTCCAACAGCGTTTAGGAGGAGTGATCTCTTCCCACAATTTGTGTCTGCCAACTCAGCCACCTGACAAAAATGTACATGTGATACGAGGTAGGATTCTATAAGTGCATATAAAAATACATGTGATGAACAGGCTACAGAGAAAGGACACAGGAATTCACATATTTGTTAGTTTTAAAGACACATGGAGAACAATTTCAATTAAATATTGACTACATTTATAACTACTGCCCTATATAATGAGAAAGGCAAGTCTAAATATACACCAGGCCTACACTGAACTGCTTGTATATCTATTATGTTTGGATTATTTTCCCCATAATATTAGGATTAGTATTGAGAGTCTAGTAGGGTATGGGTTACTGTCAGGTATTCAGTATTTAGAATGGAAATTTGGATAATGAAACCAATTTGTATGCAAATATGTGCTACATCAAAGTCTTCCCAATCTCATCCAGAACAATGACTTGACATTACCTTCACCCCAAGTATGACACAGTTAGAGGAGAGGAGTTAGAAAAATCTGTGAATACACATCTGCAATAGAAACTGTTCAATTTTCACAACTTTGGAGGTTGTAGAGGAGTTTCCAAAAGGAAGGGACAATGTAAACCCTCCACAAACATGGAGCTCTGCTGGCCTAAAGACTTCTAAAGAAACTCCCTCTGAGGTTGGGCACATGAAATATATGTTGTTGTCAGGAGCTTCAGCTTCCTTTGTAGTGAGACCACCAAAGCTGGGTCTGCATCTCTTTGACCTAGAGGACATGGTTACTTATTTTCCAATGAACATGAGGCAACATTGCTGAATTCTCTCTTTGTAGGTAAACTGTGGCCACTGGGGGCTAAGTGTCTCCCCATGTGCAATGTGAAGCCACTTGGTCATCCTCCACTTTATGAGGTGTTTCCTGCTGGTGCACTGGGAGTTTGGTATTTTCTTCATGAAACAAGGAGTTCACCTGGGACACAGTGCTGGAGGGAGTTCTGTCACGTGCGGTGGGTCAGGATCTGCAGGACTATGCACCAACCTGGCTTCTATCCCAGAAGCTTGCCTCCTTGAGCATAGCAACCTGATTTTGTACATTGCCCTAAAACCTCTCCATATAACAAGATGCCTTTACATAGAAGGGTCTGCTGTCTGCACAATATCAGTCATAATCCATTTGGAAGCCAATGGCAGATCCACATGTCCCCACCACAGATTTTTTATTACACACCTGCCCACAACTTCTCTATGTCCACTACTCAGCAGGCTCCAACTTACAGGCATCTCTTTTCTATACCATTTTCATGAAACCCAGTCAATCAAGGCACCTTCTGGTATACTCATGTTCAGAAACAGGACATCCAAAGGTTCTCCAGTGACACCTACTCATGGGAATTTCAAACATTTCATGGTATTTATGTAACCATTTTTCAAGGATGAAGTTGGAGGCACTGTGGGTTTCAATTCCTTCAGGTACCATTAAATGTTGAGGAAGCTGATTTCAATGAAATCCCTTGAGAACTCTCACAGGCAAGGCTTCCCAAAGAGTGGCGAAAAGTTTACATGAAGCCTGGCCCATTGAGCTCTACAATGTGAAGTCCATGTTTGTTTTGACTCGCAATTATGGCTGACAAGTCTTTCAGAATAAAATCATGTGATATCGAGGCTGAGATTCCCAGTTCTCTGTGGAAAGCAACCCAGGGCCAAGACTCATTTTCCAAAGGCTACCTTCCTGCATGGCCTCCTAAAATCCCAAGACAATTCATTGCAATACTTCTCTGAGGTCAGTTCCAGAAATCAGTCTCTAAGGGGAATCACACCAGAGTTCAAGCAGGGGTGGACATATTCATCTCTTGCAACTGCCACACAAGTGACCACAATTAAAACCAAAACACTCCCACATAGCCCTCATCTTCTTCCATATAGACACTCATCATAACCTCTGGCTGGAGGTTTCTATGAGGGGCACAGCCCAAGACAGTGTCCAAGAGAAGCTCCCTTACTCCTCATATGCCTAAAGGCCCGGACTCCCTTCCTGTGAGCCAGGAGTGATCAAATAGGCCTGCCCTTAATACTGTGCTGCTTCTCTAATTTGAGGCCTTCTGACTGTGGGGTTTAGATTCTATATGTGAATTGGAGTCATGAGAAAAGACAAGCACCTCTGGAGAGATTTGAAGAACTAATTTGACCCAAAGGATCTCTATTCTCACATCATGGATTTCAGGAACCTAACAGAGGAAGGCAATAGATTTCATTCACAATGACTGAACTCTTTGCCATTTTGGATGCACACATGGGATCTTTCTTTGATCCATCAGGTGCTGTGAATCTAAGCCACAGCCTCACACAGGGCCAAGAGCCTCAATCAGACACAACCCTTTCCAAAGAAGTTAAGCAAAGAGCCACAGGTGAAGCCCATTCATTTAAATTTGAAAACTGTTTTTTCAGGGGTGGCCTGAGGCAAAGACCGTCCTGACATTCAGGGCAACAGAACAATAGGTAAGCAAAAGGCCCAAAGCAGGGTATCTCCACTGAGACTTTCCTGGTCACACTGATATCTGAGTTTTCTGATATGCTCCCATTCCCTTCAGCTATCCAGTACATAGCCATGTCACAGAACTTGGAGTTGGTACATAACGTGGATACAAACCATGAGTCTATTCTGGAGAGTGGCCAGAAATCAGCAAGAAAACAGGAACTTAGGGAGATAGTAGGTGTTGCACATCCATAAGGAAAGCCACAGTCCATGCATAAATTGGGCAGGATGAATGCTGATAAGCTTTCTATTGACATGACACATCCATTGATGCATTCTCTTTTCTAATGTCTACAACCACAGACACAGTGGGATACACAGACATAGAAACACTCGCCTTGTCAAAGGACTTACTAGACACAATCCATTCCAAACCAAAGAAACTGTCTTTCCTACCTATTCTTAGAACATGAAAGAAAACCACAAACTCACACCCACACCCACAAAGGCAAATCCCCAAGTAGGTATGTGACTATTGGGAGTGTCCTCTGACTAATGGGCCATTTTATGTTCCCCTGAAATGGACTGTCCTGTCTCAGATCTGGTCTCCTTGGCCAACTCTGTGAAGTTGTCAGGACGGAGCAGTGAGCCACTACCTGTTTTCTCAGGAAAGGCCCCTCTTCAGAGTTCTCCTGGCATTTGGCCATCCTCACATCAGTATTCACCAAGAAAGACGGACTCTGTCCTTAGTAAATCTAAACAAGTGAGACCACTGGGACTGGAACTGGGACTGCTTCTGGGTGCCTAGCTTCCTGGATCCCAAATTCAGAGAGTTCCATCACCAAGGAAATTAGGTGAGGTCACTTGCTTCAGGAACTGAATGAGATTACTGCCATGGCAACCACTTTGTCCTAACAGTTACTTCCAAGTGTCCAATGAGATGGAGGCTGCCCCTATTTCCTGTGACAATTTCACAAGACAGAATGTTATATCAACCATAGGCACCTGGGAACAGCTTTCCACACAGGCCTGGTTTGGTCCATCTTCTCTACATTAAGAAGAGAGAGGCTGATTCTGACATATCCCTTTGTCCTGACCAGGTTCTTTGCCATGGAAGATGACTTTTCCTCTCTCTGGTCCTTCATAATTCCCTACATCTTCTTCAGGGATCATATCTGCATGGACCTTTGAGCTTCTCAGCAGGTGAAAGATTCCCTACATTACTGTATTGTAAGACCAACTCTGTGCCTGCTCTTCTGTAATGTTAGATTGAGAGAAGAGTGTATGGTTAGAGTTAATAACAGGTTCAATTTGGGTTGGGAATCATTCTGCTGGATGAATGATGGTATTGGGATCTTGTGATATTTGGAGGAATATAGAGGTAAAATATAAGTATGAAAACAGAATTCTAGGTAAGATATGAAGCCCAGAAGAGCATTGGGCACAGGAGTGGGATACTTAGCTTTGAACTATGTTCTGCAAAGATGTCTCAGATAAATCAATATACAATGGCAAAGGACCTTGTACCTTGGTTGATTGAATGTCTAAGAGAACATTTAGTCAAAAAGGGATAGTCGGTAGGATTAGAAAGATAGTGTAGGTTTAGATAGAAAAGTGAGTATATGATTTGGACCAAAAGTTCTTTAGCAATAGAGTTTTGGTTACAGAGTGAATGTAAATGTCAGCATATGTGAAGAGTTGGTCACAGTGATGAACTGGGAAAAATATGTAGGAAAGCAGATATCAATAGAAACATTAGGAAATCAGGCAAAGTATAAAGTGAGTGATACGATTAGACATTTTCAACAGTCTTGAGATTGAATAGATAATCTTAGGAAGAAACAAATATGTAGTCACCAATAGGACAGATATTTGAGAGCATTAGGCAACCTGGACATGGATGTTTTTAGTAATCCATGCTCACTTCCTATTTAGGCTTTGGTAAAATCATAAGTGTGACATTTGCTTTTTGTGTCCAGAATATTACCCTGATAAAATGTATATGTAGATCAGGTGACATGAGTATTTCTTCGACCATTTCTGGGTGCAATATTTGGAAGACATATAAATTAGTATTGGGGGTACAAATAGGTGCACCCTGTGTCAATGAATATAGAGATAATGGATGAATAGACAATATTGTGAATAAATAATATAACTGGTTTCAACTTTAAATAATGGATTGAAGTGATATCTGAAAATATACAGGAAATTTTATATTGATATATATACTTTCATTCAAACCAGTTATACATCTATTGGTAATATTAGGGTTATGGTTTACAATGAAAGGTGTGTGAGTTTTACTTCAAAATTGATTATGGAAATCGAAAATAATATTATTGGAAAGAAGTCTCATGAAAGGTCCAGTCAAGACACCTGGAAGAATATATGTGTTGTGAAGAAGGAATTGATTGAAAGTGAAACAAATGCCCAAAAATTAGTGAATTTGTGGATGAAATATATATCCTATGATATCCATAATATGAAGAAATATTAATGTACCAGTTTTGAATAAAAATGAACGTTAAAATACAAATCTTGTCCCATCGGAATCTATTGCATTGATGTTAACCTGGGTCAGTTACTGTGGAAATAATTTTTTGTATGCACCATTCATTCAACTTAGTGTTCAGTACTAGGATACAAATATGTTTTTCAGGTGGATGAATGTTTCTCAGAATAACCTTGTGAAAATTTGATTATAAATCCAAGTCCATGAACATGAATGAATTTAGAGAGTGTATATAAGACACATATATTTCATATTTTGAAAAATCTGGAGAGTGATATATATATATATATATATATATATATATATATATACATACACACACACATATATATATACACGCACACACACACACACACACACACATATATATACACAGAAACACAGAGATATTACAAAAGTAGCAATATATATGCCTATCGAAATTCATTATTAAATATATATCATCCACAGATGAAAAAAATATATATTTTACTGAACACGGATTTATGTATAATGTTGTTCTACCAGGGAGCTCAACCATAGTTTGAATTTTTAGTTCCAACAGCGTTTAAGAGGAGTGATCTTTTTCACAATTTGTATCTGCCAAGTCACCCACCTCACAAAAATGTACCTGTGATACCAGGTAGGATTCGATTAGTGCATATAAAAATACATGTTTGAATAGGATACAGAGAAAGGGAGACAGGAATCCACATATTTGTTAATTTTAAAAACACATGGAGAACAGTTTCAATTAAAAATTGAGTAGATTTATAATACCTACCGTTTATCATGCAAAAGGCATGTCCAACTATACACCATGCCTCGTCTGAACTGCTTGTATTTATATTCTGTTTGCATTATTTTTCTCCATCATATTAGGATTAGTAGTTGGAGTCGAGTATGGTATGTGAATATTTCTGAGAATAATCTTGTGAAAAGATGATTATAAATCCACATACATGAATTTTAAAAATTTAGAAAGTGTAAAATAAGACACATATATTTTATATTTTGAAAAATCTGGAGAGTGCATATATATATATATATATATATATATATATATATATACACACACACACACACACACACACACACACAGTCACAGACATTAAAATGTAGCACTATATGCCAATTGAAAATCACCATGAATTATATATCATCCACAGATCCAAATAAATTCATTGTACTGAACATGGACTTATGTATAATGTTGTTCAACTAGGAAGCTCACCCATAGGATGAATTTTCATTTCCAACAGCGTTCATGAGGAGTGATCCCTTGTCACAATTTGTATCTGCCAATTTAGACACCACACAAGAATGCACGTATGGTAACAGGTAGAATTCTATATGTGCAAATAAAAATACAGGTGCTTAATAGGCTTTAGAGTAAGGGAGACAGGAATTCACATATTTCTTAACTTTAAAAACATGTGGTGAACTGTTTCAAAAATATTGACTAGATTTATAACTCCTACCCTATATAATGCAAAAGGCAAGTCCAACTGTACACCATGCCTCCTCTGAACTGCTTGTAGTTCTATTCTTTTTGGGTTATTTTTCTCCAACATATTAGGATTAGTAGTCAGAGTCTAGTAAGGTATGTTTTAAAGTCAGGGATTCAGTATTTCGAATGGAAAATTGGAAATTTAATCCAATGTGTATGCAAATATGCACTACACATTAATCTTCCTACTCTCATCCAGAAAAAATGCCTTGACATTATCTTCACCCCAAGTAAGACACAATTAGAAGAGAAGAGTTAGAATATCTGTGAATACATATCTGGAATGGTATGTGATCAGGAGTTCACAACCATGGAGGTGGTAGAGGAGTTTCCAAAAGTAAGGGACAAGGTAAACACTCCACAATCATGGAGCTCTGCTGGCCTAAAATCTTCTTGAGAAACTGCCTATGAGTTTGGGCACTTGAAATATTTGTTGTTCTCAGGAGCTTTGTCTTCCTTTCTAGCAAGACAATCAAAGCTGGGTCAGCATTTATGTGACCTGAAAGACATAGATTGTAATATTCGAATGAACATGAGGGAGCGGTGCTGAATTCTCTCTTTATAGGTATACTGTGGACATTGGGGGCTAAGTGTCTCCCCATGTGGACTGTCTAGTCATTTGGTCCTCCTCCACATTTCATGGTGTTTCTTGCTACTGCACAGGAAGTTTGGTATTTACTTCATGAAATACATGGAGTTCAACAGGGACACAGTGCTGGAGGGAGTTCTGTCGTGTGTGGTGGGTCAGGATCTGCAGGAAAATGCCCCAACCAGTTTTCTATCTTACATAATTTGCCCCATTGAACATAGCAACCTGATTCTGAACATTGCCTTGAAACCTCTCCACATAACAAGATGCCTAAACATAGAAAGTTCTGCTGGCTGCACCATGTCAGTCACAAGCCATTTGGAATTCAATGGTAGATCCTCATGGCCCTACCACATATGTTTCACACGTATGCCCACCATTGCTCTAGGCCCACTACTCAGCAGGATCCAACTTACAGGCATCTCTGTTCTACACCATTTTCAGGAAACTCAATCAATCAAGCCACCCTCTGGTATACTCATGAGCAGCAAAAGGACATCCAAAGGTTCTCCAGTGCCACCTGGATATTGGAATTTAAAAAATTTCATGGTATTATCTTGCCAGTTTTCAAGAATTAAGTTGGAGGCACTGTGGGTTTCAATTCATTTAGGAACAATTAAATTGTGAGGAAGCTCATTTCAATGAAATCTCTGGAGAAATCTCACAGACAAAGCTTCCCAAAGAGTAGCCAAAAGGTCCCTTGAAGCCAGGCCCATTGAGGTCTACATTGTGAGGTCCATGTGTGTTTTGACTCTAAACTATGGCTGTCAAGTCTGTAGAAATAAAATCATGTGATATCCTGGCTACGATTCCCAGTGCTCAATGGATTCTGCTCAATGGATTGTTTCCTGGGCTCAGTGAGCCATCGTTTACCGACCCTAAGGGAATAGCCCAGGAAGGTTACTTCTTGCTGGCAAATTTGGGCCTTTTTGGCAGAAGCTCTATACCCAAGTTGAGCAAGCTCGCATAATAGTGCTTGGGTCCCAGACTCACAGTTTTCCTTGGTGTTGGCTGCCAGTAGAAGGTCATCCACATATTGAAGCAGGGTGATTTCAGGGTGCATAGGTCTGAATTTGTTGAGATCTTTGGGGAGAGCTTCATCAAAGAGAGTGGGGAAGTTTTTGAACCCCTGTGGGAATCTAGTTCAAGTTAGTTGACCAGACGTTCCGGTTTCTGGGTCTACCCATTCGCAAGCAAACTGCAACTGAGTATCTTTTATGCAGAGGCAAGCAAAAGAAAGCATCTTTTAAGTCCAGAACAGTATAGCATTTCCGCTCAGGGTTCGGAGTGCTAAGCAGATTGTACAGATTATGTACTGTGGGGTGAATGTCCTGCACTCTGTTGTGGATCTCTCTTAGGTCTTGAACAGAGCGATAGTCCCCAGTTCCTGGATTTTTTTTACTTGTAGCAGGGGAGTGTTCCAGTTGGAATGACAAGGCCTTAGGACCCCTAAAGCCATATATTTCTGAATATGGGGCCCTATCCCATCTTTAGCTTTTTTTGCTCAGAGGATATTGTTTGACATTGATTGGGGGGGCTGAAGTTTTTAACTCTACTATTATTGGAGGTTGTTTCACGGCTAGGCCTAAGAGCAGTTTTTCCCAGGCATCTGTGTAATCTATTATCCATTTCTGGGGTAGAATGCCTGTTTGATCAGTCTTGGGGGGTGTGACGAGTTGACGTTCATCTTGTACTGACATATTTAAAGCCATGACGATAGGAGTATTTACCGAAGAATTTAGAAATGTCACTTGGGGTCCTTCAGGGTTTTAAAGTTATTCTGGACTGGATCTTGTTGAGCAGATCTCTGCCCATCAATGGGGCCGGGAATTCTGGAATTACTAACAAGAAGTGATGGATTTTTCCTTTCCCCAGGTCCATGGTCCTCTTAGTTGTCTAAGCCCCATATTTAATGTCATTAGCCCCTTGAACTAGAGTCCTTTTATTTGATAGACGGCCCAATGGGGCCTTAAGGGCTGAGTATAATGCCCCTGTATCCCCTTCAAAGTTTACTTCCCGCCGGCGAGTTCTTTGAGTTCTTTTGGCCAGGCCAGCTTTCTCCAGGGAAGGAGGGGCTGTGTGTGCCGCAGGGTAGTCATCTGGAGGCCGCTGGGCTGGCCTAGATTTCTCCAATGGCTTAGAGGCTGAGTCAGCAGCAGGGGAATCACTTAGAGGGTGTTGGGGGTTGGGGGGCGAGGGCAGGGCATAAGAAGGGGGAGGAGAGTCCAGTAGAGTCTTGAGACTCAGGGAGAACAGAGGGTGGAGGAGGAGGAGCAGAGGATTTGAGAGATAGAATCATGGGGGAAGCAGTAGGAGCGGGACCAGGGACAAGGAAAGGCTTCACTCATGGAGGAGGAGATTTGCAGATGTCTTGCCAAGTTAAGATATATGGCTGTTGATCTGGATGTCTATGTGGGCCCAGCTGAAAGACAATATCTCTGAGTTTCTGAATTAGTTGGAAGTAGAAAGATCCTTCTGGGGGCCATCCGACTCCAAAGGTGGGTCATTCAGAGGCACAGAGAGTCTGCCAGGTCCGGCATTTTACTGAAAAAAAAAAAAAGATTCTGAGCCCTTAAGCAGACTTTGGTCCAGTGATCAAGGGTCAGGGACAGAGGCCTTAAAGTACTCTGTCCCATATGAAAGATACACAAACAGTGAAAGCAATGACACACGACACAGACAAGACAAGACAATAAAGACAGTCAATGGACGTCCAATACTGAGAACAGGACTGAGTAGCTGGCAAAACCTGATGGGCTGGCAATACCAAATCCGAAACAAAATATCACTGAGTCAAGGAGACTATTGTTACTTGATTTCCCGAGTCCTCTAGGGCATCCCCCAGAGATGTGGCCTGTGGCTCTGTGACATGTCTGTCAGCCACCATCAGAGAGAGCTCACGCTCAACACCAATAGCCATTTTGCCCATCCCTAACGTGAAACCTGAAACCAGAAAGACGTGCCTTACTTACCCTGAGAGGAGTCCATTGGGCGACTTTCGTCCACCGCTTCTGTCTCTCGCTGGGGCCCTCAGATGTAAAGGTCGGGCGAGCATCAGAGGAAAAGACCACCAAAAGACTGTATCATGCAACAGCAAAGGGTCCAGAATTCTGGGGCTCAAAGCTCTCTTGAATAGAGCACAGAGCCCTGAGAACAGCTTAAGCAGAGCTTATATACATCCCTTGGAGAGGGCAGGGAGGGAAGTTTATTGATGGGTCAGGGCGAGAGGGCGGTTTGCTTGTAAATGGGTGAGGGAGTACATTTTGCAGTTTGGCAGTTTGGGACAGGACATTCTGAGAGCAAGATTAGCAAAAAGTTTTCAAGATTTCAACAGTGTTTTATTAAGCATACTGAAAAACAGAAAGTGACAAGTACCTATTTTATTTAATTTCACCAAAGCCTAAATGGAAAGTGAGCATGGATTACTAAAAACATTCATGTCCAGGTTGCCTGATGCTCTCAAATGTCAATTCTATTAGTGACTACATATTTGTTTCTTCCTAAGATTATATATTCAACCTCAACCCTGTTGAAAATGCCCATCCTATGACTCTCTTAATACTTTGACTGATTTCCTAATGTCTCTATTAATATCTGCTTTCCTACATATTTTCCCCAGTTCATAATTGTGACTGACACTTCACATGGACTGACATCAACATTCACTCTGTAACTGAAACCCTATTTGTAAAGATCTTTGGTCCAAATCCTATACTCACTCTTCTTTCTAAACCTACCTACTATCTTCCTAATCTTAACAACTATCCTTTTGACTGGAGGTTCTCTTCGACATTCAATCATCCAAGGTACAACGTCCTATGCCACTGTATATCGATTTATCTTAGACATTTGTGCAGAAAGTATTTCAATGCTAAGTATCCCAATCAAGGGCCCAATGCCATTCTTTGCTTCAAATTTTACCTAGATTTTTCTTTTCATACTTATATCTCACGTCTATATTCTTATAAATATCACAAATTCCCAATACCATTATTCATTCCGCAAAATGATTCCTTAACCAAATCGAACCTCTTATTAACCCTAACCACACAGTGTTCCCTCAATCAAACTTTAGAGAAGAGCAGGGACAGAGTTGGTCTTAAAATACAGGAATGTAGGGGATCTTCCACATGCTGTCAAGCTCAAAGGTCTATGTAGAAATGATCCCTGAAGAAAATGTAGACAGCTATGAAGGACCTGAGAGAGCAAAATTCATCTTCCATGGCAAAAAACCTGGTAAGGATGAAAGGATGTGTCTGAATCAGCCTCTCTCTTCTTAATGTAGACAAGATGGACCAAACCAGGCTTTTGTGGAGAGCTTTTCCTTGGTGCCTACGATTGATATATTATTCTAACTTGTGAAAATGTTACAGGAAGTAGAGGCAGCCTCCATCTCATGGAATCCTTGGAAGCAACTGTTAGGACAAAGTGGTTGCCAAGGCAGTGACTTCATTCAGTTCCTGAAGAAAGTGACTTACCTCACTTCCTTGGTGATGGAACTCTCTAATCTTGGGATCCAGGAAGCCAGGCACCCAGAACCAATCCCAGTCCCAGTCCAAGTGGGCGCACTTGTTTGGTGTTACTAAGGACAGAGTCAGTCTTTCTTGGTACCTACTGATGTGAGGATGGCCAAATGCCAGGAGAGCTCTGAAGAGGGGCCTTTCCTGAGAAAGTGGGTAGTGGCTCACCACAGGCTCCTCGCAACTTCACAGAGGTGGCCAAGGAGACCAGATCTGAGAATGGATAGTTCATTTCGGGGGAAAACAGTATGACCCACCAGTCAGAGGACACTCCGAATTGTTACAGACCTACTTGGATGAAAGTGGTGCCTTTGTGGGTGTGGCTGTGAATTTGTGGTTTTGTCTCATGTTCTGAGAATAGGTAGGAAAGGCGGTTTGTTTGTTTTGTAGTGGACTTTTTCTAGTAAGTTTTTTCACAAGGCGAGAGTTTCTATGTCTGTGTATTCCACTGTGTCCGTGATTGTAGACATTAGACAAGAGAATGCATCAATGGATGTGTCTTGTCTAGTATAAAGCTTGCCAGCATTCATCCTTCCCAATTTATAAATGGACTGTGACTTGCCTTATGGATGGGGACCACCTACTATCTTACTACATTCCTGTTTTCTTCCTGAATTCTGGCCACTCTCCAGAATAGGTTTATGGTTTGTGTCCAAGATATGTACCACCTCCAAGCTCTGTGACATGACCATGTACATGATAACTGAAGGGAATGGGAGGATCTCAGAAAACTCAGATATCAATGTGACCAGTAAAGTCTCAGTGGAGAAACCTTGCATTGGGCCATTTGCTTACCAATTGGTCCGTTGCCCTGAATGTCAGAATGGTCTTTGCCTCAGGCCAGCCCTTTGTGAAGCCTGAAGAAAACAGTTTTCAAATGGAAATGATTGGGCATGACTTTTGGCTCTTTGCTTAATTGCTTTGGAAAGGGATGTGTCTGAATCTGCCTCTTCATCCTCTGTGAGGCTATGGCTTAGATTCTCAGCACCTGATGGATCTAAAGAATGACTCCATGTGTGCTACCAAAACCAAAATGGCCAAAATAGCAGTCATTGTTGATGAGGTCTCTCGCCATCTTCTGTAAGGTTCCTGACCTCCATCAAGTGAGAATAGGGATCCTTGGGACAAATGAGTTGTTCAAGGCCTGCAGAGGCTAGACCATAGATGCTTGGGTTATCTCATGACTCCAAATGACATAATGAATCTATACATGGCAGTCAGTAGGCCTCAAATTAGAGAAGTCTAGCAGTAATAAGGGCAGGCCTATTTTATCAATCCTGGTTGACAGGAAGGGTGTTCAGGCCACACTGACTTTAAGCAAAATATGGGCAAGGGAGCATATTTTGGACACTGTCTTGGACTGTGCCCCTTATGGAAACCTCCAGCCAGAGGATTTGATGAGTGTCTATATGGAAAAAAATGAGGGCCATGTGGGAGTGTTGTGGTTTTAATTGTGGTCATTTCTGTGGCGGTTGGAAGACATGACTGTGTCCACCATGGCATGAACTATGGTGTGATTCCCCTTAGAGACTGCGTTCTGAAACTGACCTCGGAGAAGTATTGCCATTAATTGTGTTGGGATTTTAGGAGGCCACGAATGAGAGTCCCACTTGGAAACTGAGTTCTAGGCCCAGAGTGGCTCTACACAGAACACTGGGAATCTCAGCTAGGATATCACATAATTTTATTTTGAAAGACTTGGCAACCATAGTTGAGAGTCAAAACACACATGGACCTCGCATTGGAGACCTCAATGGGCCTGGATTCATGTGACTTTTGGCCACTCTTTGGGATGCCTTGCCTGTAAGAGTTCTCCAGAGCTTTCATTGAAATGAGCTTCCTCACCATTTAATGTTTCTGAATAAATTAAAACCCACAATGTCTCCAACTTCATCCTTGAAAAATGGCTACATAAATACCATTAAATTTTTGAAATTCTTATGACCAGTTGGCACTGGAGAACCTTTGGATGTCTTGTTGCTGATCATGAGTGTACCAGACATGCCTTGATTGACTGGGTTTCATGAAAATGTTGTAGAACAAAGATACCTGTATGTTGGAGCCTGCTGAGTAGTGCCCTAGAGCTGTGGTGTGCAGGTGTGTAATAAAATATCTCTGGTGGGGCCAAGAGGATCTGCCATTGACTTCCAAATGGCTTGTGGCTGACATGGTGCAGCCAGTAATCTCTTATATGTCTGACCTCTCCATATAAAGGCAACTTGTTATATGGAAAGTTTTCAGGGCAATGTTCAGAATTAGGTTGCAATGGTCAAGGGGGCAAGCTATGTGGAATATGAGCCTGGATGGTGTACTCTCCTGCAGACCCTGACCCAACACACGTGCGAGAAATCCTCCAGCACTGAGACCCTGTTGAGCTCTTTGTGTTTTGTGAAGCAAATACTAAACCGCCAGTGTAGCAGCAAGAAACACCATGAAAATTGGAAGATGAGCAAATGTCTTCACTGTCCACACAGGGAGACACTTAGACTTCAGTGGCCACAGTTTACCTAAAAAGAAAGAATTCAGCACTACTGCCTCATGTTCATTGGAAAATTAGAAAACATATCCTCCAGGTCACATAGATGCAGACCCAGCTTTGATGGTCTCACCAGAAAGGAAGCTAAAGCTCCTGACATCAGCATATATTTCAAGTGCCCAACCTCGGAGGCAGTTTCTCAAGAAGTATATAGGCGAACAGAGCTCCATGTTTGTGGACTGTTTACCCACACAGGTAATGTCAAGTAATTGTTCTGGATGAGAGTGGGAAGATTTTTGTGTAGCACGTATTTGCATACACATTGGATTCATTTTTTTATTCTCCATTCCAAATACTGAAACCCTGAAACTAACTCATTCCCTACATGACTCTGACAACTAATCCTAATATGATGGAGAAAAATAACCCCAACAGAATAGAAATACAAGCAGTTCAGAGGAGGCATGCTGTATAGTTGAACTTGCCTTTTCCATTATATAGGGTAGGAGTTATACATCTAGTCAATTTTTTTTGGAATAGTTTTCCATGTGTTTTAAAGTTAACAAATATGTAAATTCCTATCTCCGTTTCTCTGTAGCTTATTCAGCACATGTATATTTTTATGCACATATAGAATCGTACATGGTATGAAACATACATAGTTGAGAGGTGGCTGACTTGGCAAATACAAATTGTGAGAAGAGATCACTGCTCCTAAATGCTGTTGGTACTGAAAATTCAACCTATGGGTTAGCTTCCTAGTTGAACAACACTATACGTAAATCCATGATCAGTAAAATGAATATTTTTGGATCTGTGGATGATATATATTTTGTGGTGAATTTCAATTGGCATATATATTGCTCTTTTTTATGTCTCTCTCTGTGTGTGTGTGTGTGTGTGTGTGTGTGTGTGTGTATACACTCTCAAGACTTGTCAAAATTTGAAATATATGTGTTTTATTATACACTCCCTTAATTCATTCATATTCATGTATGTGGATTTTTAATCCAATTTTCACAAGATTATTCTGAGAAATATTCATCGACCTGAAATACATATTTGTTTCCTAGAACTGACAACTAACTTCAGTGAATGGTGCTTACAAATCCTAATATTTCTTCACTAACTGACCCATTTCAACTTCAATGCAAGTAGATTCCTATGGGACATGTTGTGTATTTAGACGTTCATTTTCATTCAACACTGGTACATTACTATTTCTTCAGTTTATGCACATCATGGGATATATATTTCATCCACAAGTTAGCAAATTTTTAGGCATTTGTTTCAGGTTCACTTTCTGCTTCAGAAAAACTGTATTCCTACATGTTTCTTGACACGTCTTTTCATGAAAATTCTTTCCAAACACATTATTTTCGATTTCCATAATCACTTTTGAATCAAAACTCACACACTCTTCATGATATACCATAACAAAAATATTACCATTAGAAGTATAACTGGTTATAATGTATGATTGTATATCAATATCAGATTTCTAATATATTTTCAGATATCAATTCAATCCATTGTTTAAATTGGAAACAGTTGTATTATTTATTCACAATATGGTCTATTCATGCATTAGCTCTATATTCATAGACAGAGGGTACAAATATTTTCCCCCAATACTAATTTATACATCTTCAAAATATTGATCCCATATATGGTGGAAAAAAATCTCATGTCACCTGATCTACATATACATTTTATCACAGTACTATTCTGGACAGAAAATGCAAAGGTCACACTTATGATTGTACAAAAGACTAAATGGAAAAAGAACATGGATTACTAAAAACATCCATGTCCAGGTTGCCTAATGCTCTCAAATGTCAATCCTATTGGTGACTACATATTTGTTTCTTCGTAAGATTATATGTTCAACCTCTAGCCTGTTGAAAATGTCTAATCCTATCACTTACTTTATACTTTGCCTGATTTCCTAATGTCTCTATTGGTATCTGCTATCCTACATATTTTCCCCAGTTCATCATTGTTACTGACTCTTCACATGTGCTGACATTTACATTCACTCTCTAACTGAAACCCCATTGCTAAAGAACTTTTGTTCCAAACCCTATACTCACTTTTCTTCCTAAACCTACCAACTATCTTCCTAATCCTACTGACTATCCTTTTTGACAGGATGTTCTCTTCTACATTCCATCATGCAATGTACAATGTCCTATGCCATTGTATATTGATTTCTCTCGGACATCTGTGCAGTACGTAATACAATGCTAAGTATCCCAATAGGGGCCCAATGCCCTTCTCGGCTTCAAATCATACCTAGATTTCTGTTTTTTTTTTTTATATTTATATTGAAAGTTTAATAAAATAGGTACTTGTCACTTCCTTTTTTTCTGTATGCTTAAAATAATAGTGTTGAAATCTTGAGAACTGTTTGCTAATCTTGTTATTAGAATGTGCTGTCCCCAACTGCCAAACTACAGAATGTACTCCCTCACCCAGTTGCTTGCAAACCCCTCCAAAAGCATTAGGCAACCTGAAAATGGATGTTTTTAGTAATCTATGTTCACTTTTCATTTAGGCCTTGGTACAATCATAAGTGTGACCTTTGCATTTTGTGTCCAGAATATTACTGTGATAAAATGTATGTGTAGATCAGGTGACATGAGTATTTCTTCCACCATTTCTGGGAGCAATATTTTGAAGACATATAAATTAGTATTGGGTTTACAAAGAGGTGTACCCTGTGTCTATGAATGTAGACATAATGCATAAATAGACCATAGTGTGAATAAATAATATAACTTGTTCCACTTTAACTAATGGATTGAATTGATATCTGAAAATATATAAGAAATCTTATATTGATATAAAATTATTCATTCCATCCAGTAATACATCTAATGATAATATAAGGTTACAGTGTATCATGAAGGGTGTGTGAGTTTTTCTTCAATGTGAATATGGAAATCGAAAATAATGTGTTGGAAAGAAGTCTCATGAAAAGACCAGTCAAGAAACGTGAAAAAATACACGTGTTCTGAAGCAGGAAGTGATTGAAAGTGAAACAAATGCCTATAATTTTGCGAACTTGTGGATTAAATATATATCCTATGATGTTCATAAACTGATAAAATCGTAACGTACCAGTGTTGTAAAAAAATGAACGTCAAAATACACCTCATGTCCCATAGGAATCTACTTGCATTGATGTTAAACTGGGTAAATTACTGTAGAAATATTAGGATTTGTATGCACCATTCACTTAAGTTAGTTTTCAGTACTAGGAAACAAATATGTATTTCAGGTGAATGAATATTTAAGAGAATAATCTTGTGAAAAGCTGATTACAAATTCACATACATGTATATAAATGAATTTTGGGAGTGTATAATAAGTCACATATATTTTATATTTTAAAAAATCTGGAGTGTGAATATATATACACAAACACACACACACACACACACACACACACAGAGACGTACACACACAGAGACATTAAAAAGTAGCAATATATATGCCAATCAAAATTCTTCATGAAATACATGTCATCCACAGATGCAAGAATATTTATTTTACTGAACATGGATTTATGTATAAAGTTTTTCTAATGGGAAGCTCACTCACAGGTTGAATTTTCATTTCCAACAGCATTTAGGAGGAGTGATCTCTTCTCACAATTTGTGTCTGCCAATTCAGCCACCTCAGAAGAATGTATGTGTGATACCAGGTAGGATACTATATGTGCATATAGAAATAGCATGTTCTGAATAGGCTACAGAGAAAGGAGACAGGAATTCACATATTTGTTAACTTTAAAAACACATGGAGAACTATTTCAATTAAAAATTGATTAGATTTATAACACCAACCCTTTATCTTGCAAAAGGCAAATACAACTATTCACCATGCCTCCTCTGAACTGCTTGTATTTCTATTCTGTTTGGGTTATTTTTCTCCATCATATTAGGATTAGTATTCAGAGTCTAGTAGGGCATGGGTTAGTGTCAGGGAGTCAGTATTTCAAATTGAAAATTAGATAATAAATCCAATGTGTATGCAAATATGTGCTACACCAAAATCTTCCCACTCTCATCCAGAACAATGCCTTAACATAACTTTGGCCTCAATTAAGACACAATTAGAGGAGAAGAGTTAGATAATCAGTTAACACATATATGGATTGGAAAATGCTCAGGAGTTCTCAATCTTGTAGGCGGTTAAGGGGTTTCCAAAAGTAAGGGACAGGGTTGATAGATCCAACCATATATATTATTAAATTTGGGAGCCATCTTGCCTCAAAGGCATGAAAAGATAATTTTGGCTTTACTATAAATTACTGCAAATTCTGAACCTGCTTGGAATGCCTGCCCGTGCCTTGAACTCACACATGCCTGGCTCTCTGACCAGATAGCAGCCCTCTCTGAAACTTTAGTGACACCTCATAATTATTGAACTTCCCTGTCCAGACAATGACCCACTCTGAGGCGCTAATGGTCCTCATAATTTCTGATGTTGGGGCCAGAAACAAAATTGTAAACTACCATTAGTGTGATGCTTGTCAAAGTTCTGTTATCTGTAAACCCCCTTGTGTGTAAATTCCTGGGCTATAAAGCTGGGCTGTAAGAATGATGGGGTTGCTGTCTTGTTCCCGCCCTTTGGGAGGGAGACAGCCCAGCCAGTTGAAATAATAAGCTTGCATTAATTTGATTTTAATTTGAGTTTGTGGTCATTTCTTGCATCCTGGTCTAACATTTTGGAATTCCCCAGCAAGATGACCCTGCCCGACCAGATCACAAGACCAGACTGCTGGAAATTCTGAAGCTGGCCTTCCCTCCAGGGCTACAGGCTGGAGAGGCAAGTTCCAAGGCCTTGGAGTGAGCCTTTGGTCCAAGGAGCAGTGCAGTGAACCACCGCACTAAAACTATTAGCAAGCACCTGGTGGATGAGGTCTCCATAGGTAATTGGCGCCTTTATAACACCTAATATCCGGTTAAGGGAGATCTCTTCTGATGCCAGAGAGGTGGCTGGGGGAGGCTCACATATACTCCTGTCTGGGAGAGAATCATTCTCTCTTCTGTTCTGTTCTGAGGGGAATTGCTCTGGAAGGGTAGAGAGGTGCAAACGGGCATGCATGAGCTCCTACCCGGGAGCTTTAGCAAGACGTTGCATTGCTCCTCTGTTTTTCTGTTTCAGAGCAGGGTTTCTTTTTTTTTTCTGTTTGTGTGTGTGTGTTTTGTTCTGTGTTCTATATTTTTTTTTGTTTGTTCGTTTTTGTGCGTTTTTTTGTGTGATTTCTGTGGTAAAAACATAAGGATATTGAACGTGGAAATTGGGAATAATGCAGGTAAGCCTGACACCCCTTTGGACTGTATTTAAAGGAACCACAATTAACTTTACCCCCTTTGTTAAGCAGGATAAGAGAAGCCCCTAGCTGGCTGTCTGCAGCACACCCACTGCAGAGGGCAATGCCTGCTGGGGATCTAAGAACTGAGTATCTCCCAGGTTAACAAGGGAAACCACTTTAAAACCCCTTGTTCCTCCAGATCAGGAGAGTCACAAACTTTGGGAAAAGTCCCCTGTGTTTCTCCTTTGTTAGGAAAGCAATAAACATCTTTTTTTTCTTTTTCTCATAACCCTGTCCTCATTATTAAATTGGCATTAATTGGCTTCAAGGTCAGGAACCCAACTTTAAGTTACAAATTTTGATACACCACTCCCACCCCCCGCCCCAGAACTTTTTGAGAGCTGACTACTGAAATGTTAGGAGATGGAGCATGCTTGGGGTGGAACTGAACCAGAGAAGCTAATCTCCTAAGTAAAAGGAGGGACTGAGGCACTCTCAGCAGCTGCCAAAACCTTGTTACTTCAGGGAATTTGTTTTTTCTTCCCTGAACTGTAAGGATTATGCTACCTCTGTCTTCTTAAAAAACAGAAAAAAAAAAGGGGGACACTAAATGCAATAATGTCACCATGGAGACCCTTGATTTTACATTTCAGATTGCCCCTCTGTGAAAACATCTGGTTCCCTTGTGGGAACATCAATGGTGCCACTGGTTAAGGAGATTTTTCTCTTATCTGCTCTGTTTTAAAGGCTTCTGTCTGTCAGCCAGAGTCTGGAGCTCTTTTGTGGCTGTGTTGTGTCTTGGTTTCTGGCCCTTTAAGACATGTGCAAAAATGTGTTGATATTATAAATTGTTTCTTGGGAATTATCTTAGCTCAATGTGTGTCTAAATGATGATGTTTTATTGTAACAATCTGGTATCTGAATGGGTTTTTGAAGCATTGCACAATCTTGCAGTTAAAAGTCGGGTTTAGGTAATAGTTTAGTTTATGATTTCAGATAATTCATGCCAGAGAACTTAAATACTTAGGATGGAAAAATAGAGAACTCTACTTCTGAAAGACCCCAGCCCAGAAACCCCAGGCCCCATTGTGAAATCATCAGGGCGTGTTGCTAACCCACGTAAAGAGAGGTCTCTCTGTTAATCAGTTAAGTGTAGTCTATTGTGGGGGGACAGGATGGTTGAGGAAGAACAGAAAAGCAGATCCCAAGGCATGCCTGAACAAACAGGAACTGATAATGATAAGCAGGAACAGAAAAACCAGAGTGTTAATATGTAACTGTCATGAGGTTTATCCAGGAACATAAAGTGAAAAACAACTTTGCCCTTTAGGTAATCTATATGTTGGGTTCAAAATAACCAATAAGAAACCTGTCACTTCCCGTGCACGTAAAACCTGCGCCATTATCCTATAAAAGACCTGTACCCCAAAGCCCGGGGTGCCAGTTCACCAAAGCTTCGGCTGAGGTTTTGCTGAGCACCCACAGGCGTCTGTGTCTGAATAAACCTCTTGCGTTTGCAGCCAGTGCCTCGTGCGTCTTTCTTGGACAGGGAATCGGTGGGTCTTTCACTTCCAAGTTGGCAAGTAACTTCCCAATCATTCAGGCTTTTTTTTCCACCAATTTTGAATTGGGTAGCCTGGGAAAATGTCACTGTGTGTACCAGTGCATTAATTTGGACAAGGATAGTAAATCATAGTATGGTATCTGTTGACAAAACAAGATGTAAAGATATAAAATTTTGTGAGTTGTATCTAAAATTTGTATCATAATTTTCAACATCCAAACCTGAAAATTATGGTTAAAATGCCTTAGGCCTGAGGTGTCTGCTCAGAATAGCAGTTTTTTCCAGCTCCAACCAGAACTCAGCCAGGACTTATTTTGAAATGCAAATGAAAAAAGCCTGCAAGCTCAGTAGGAGACTAATCTGAGGCCTAAGGGGAAAAAAGGGTAAATTATATGGTATTTACTAATTACTGGCCAGTCATTTTTTCCTAGGACTCTTATTTTTTTCCTTAGATTCTGGATTTTTTTTGAGCTCATGATTTTGAACCTACAGACCTAGGTTAATGTTTTTCTTATAAGATCTATCTTTGACCAACTGTGGAGTTTTTGAAACATTGCAATGGAGATAACACCTGCGTAAAGCTATAAGGCCTTTACTATTATTATGTGTGCACAGTTTTGTTATGTGTTGTATATCTATATATACAAATGTCAGTATATCATACATATGATACACAAATTAACATATATAAGAAGCGCTCATAAAAACAAATTTTAAAAAGTGGATCCAAAGATTGTTAATTCATGTGATTTAAATGGTTCAATTGAAATTGGATAAACAGATAAAAATAAATGTCTTTAAATTTAAGCTTAAAAAATTTCTAGGTGTTCAAAATTTAATAAAATATTAATGTCTACAAAAGGTCTAATATGCCTTGGTTCTAGGACTTTTCCTTCAACAAAAAAATGGTTTACACTGTTCAATACATTTGTCTAATATTTTGATAAACAAGTAAAGTAAATTTGATATGGGATTACTCATTCATGAGTACTTTTTTTAGATATCTGATTGATTTAGTAAGCTCTGTATAAGTTTTACTAAAGTTTTATAAGATTGTAAAAATCAGTCATGTGTTAAAGAGACAAAAATTTCTTAAAACATAAGTTTACCCATAACATTGTGTTTATTAAGTTTTATTTTTTTCTAGAGCAAGCAACCATAAAAATTAAACAACTGAATAAATAAGAACTGTTATTTTAGATCACTGTACTGCCAATTCTTTAAAACCTAAACTGTCTTAATGTAGAAACATCAATGTAATTGTGATGTTATTAATGTGCTCATATTTTCAAGGTATACAAGTCTGTAAGGTAGAAACTTAAAAGAGCATTATATCAAGGTGGTGTTGTGAAGTTGTAAGGTAAAAAAATCTATTGGGCATTCATTTATCTGTTATCAATAAGATATGTAAAGTTTTATGTTACTTTTTACATTGGGAACAATTTAAATATATTTTTAAGTTAATGAGAGCCTAATCTATGTAATGGTTAAGAACGTTCAGCCTTTCTTTAATTCATGTTTTAAATGTGATATAATATGATGTTAGCTAATGTTCATGGGACCTCAATTTATATAAACTTTGTAAAATGATTTTTAAAAAACAAAGATCATCTTTAGAACTAAAACACTTAAGATTTATAAAGAGCCCTGCCTTACCTGAGATAAGGCTCCGTGTCCCATCTTACTACATGTGAGAATGACTACAAAAGCAGTAGGTCTGATTTCATTTTATTTAAAGTTATGTTCTAAAGTTTTTTTTTTCTGTCAAGATTATTAGGATCTCAAACAGGGGATATGATGCATAACTCAGCCAAAAATTTCAGGGTAACTATTACACGAACTAAGTATTTTTACTATTCTTAATTTTTTTTGAAATTTTTTTATAAGTGATCTAAAGATTACCTGTTAATGTTTTACAGAAGTGTTGCTTAAAGAACACAACATGGGTTTATTCTAGATAATAAGTCATCACCTTCAAGACAGACAGAATAATACAGATCCCAATTAATGAAAAGATAAATAATTATAAAGTTGTAGACATTAAAGCCCAGTACTCTTAATATTTGGCTGTTAAAATTTATTTGCTGGATATTTAAGATTAGGATTTAAAATTAAAGTTAAATGAAAAGTTCCAAGAAAACCAAATTTGGCTCTTGCCCTCTGAGTCAGTCTGAATCCAGAAAACAGGGAAATTCTCTAAAGAGTTTTGCAACTCTGAGCCACATAACCTCCTGATCAGGGAGATTAATGAGACCACTGGAGAACAGAAAGCCAATCAGTGCATTTGCTACAAAGAGGAGAGTCATCAGAAAAGGGAGACATCCCTGATGCTCCCGAGGGATGCCACATCGTCAAGCAAGACCTGGACCCACCTAGCGCAAATGGCACTAGCAGATCTGAGAAGCTGCTCTCATGTTTCCCCAGGAATGACTCCCATAAAAGCTCAGCTGACTGTTGACAACAGATAGAAGCAAAAGTCAGTTTGACTGCTTCATCTTAAACACTTATGAAAGACAGTTAAAACCAAAATACAGCCATTCCTGGGCATTTTAAATAATAATAATAATAATAATAACAATAATAATAATAATAATAATAATAATAATAATAATAATAATACTTTAAGGTATACACTCTATGTTAGCCTCCCAAAATAAGTAAGACTTGAGGCTACAAAGAAGGATTCTCAGAGAGGAATGCCTGATAACCATAAAAAGAGTCTATCAAGAGGAGGTGACAGAGGCAGAAGTTTTTAGTTTAAGGCCTACAGATATTCCTAAACTACACAGGTAGGCTTGGTGTTTCCTAGTACGATTATCCAGCCCTGAGTAATAGAATTAAAGGTTTCTAGAGGTCATCCTAGTAAAAGGATTTTGCAAGATCAGATGACATTAAATGATTAAACTGTATCTTATGAGGAGGAACAAATGTAACATTAAAAGTTAAATATTAAGTTGACATTCCTGATAACTGAGGATATTAAAGACTGGTGAGGGAACTTCTATAGAGTGACATGTTCCAGCTGCTGCAACATTTATTCAGTACTCATGGTTTTGTTTCTCTCATAGGAGAACCCATCCCCAGATGACTTTACAGCCTGTTCTTCCCAACCAGACTTCAAACCGAACTGACTTCTAAATGGCAACTCATGTCCCTCATGCCGTGCACCCTCATGTCACCCTCTCTTAGCTCAGAAGAAGCCAAAATGTCTGATGCCTCTTTTCTTACAACAATGAAGCCAAAAAATAAATAAGGCTATCAATATAAGTAGTTAACTAAGTCAGGTAAAATCAGGAATCCAGTTTTGGGTGAGTTCTTAAAATTTGGAGACTGTTACCTGATGGATTAAAATGCCCTCAGTGCTCTTCCCCTACCCTATCAAAGATTTTAAAGGGACACATGAGAAAAGGGAGGAATGATAGACCCATGCTGATCTTTTATTAAAATTGGGAGCCATCTTGCCACAAAGCCAGGAAAAGTTAATTTTGGCTTAACTATAAATTACTGCAAATTCTGAACCTGCTTGGAATACCTGCCAGTGCCTTGAACTCACCCATGCCTGGCTATCTGACCAGATAGCAGCCCTATCTGAAACTTTAGTGACAACTCATAAAAATTGGCCTTCCCTGGGCAGAAAACGATGCTCTCTGAGGCTCTAATCATCCTCATAAATTCTGATGTTGGGGCCAGCAAAAGAAAATGTAAGCCACCATTTATGTGATGCTTGTCAGAGATCTGTTATCTGTAACCCCCGTTTTGTGTAACTATCTTGGCTATAAAGCTGAGCTGTAGGAAAGGTGGGGTTGCTGTCTTGTTCCCACCATTTTGCATGGGAGATGCAGCCTGACCAGTGGAAATAACAATCTTGCTTTAATTTGATTTTAATTTGAGTCAGTGGTCTTTTCTTGCATCCTGGTCTAACAGGTAAACACTCCACAAACATGGAGCTCTGCCGGCCAAAAGACTTCTTGAGAAACTGCCTCTGAGGTTGTGCATTTAAAATATATGTTGTTTTCAGGAGATTTAGCTTCCTTTCTAGTGAGAGCATCAAAGCTGTGTCTGAATCTTTGTGACCTGGAGGACATTGTTTCTTATTTTACAAAAGACATGAGGCAGCAGTGCTGAATTCACTCTTTGTAGGTAACCTGTGGCCACTTAAGGCTAAGTGTCTCCCCGTGTGGACTGTGAAGCCATTTGGTCATCCTTCACTTTTCGTGGTGTTTCTTGCTGCTGCACTGGGAGTTTGGTATTTGCTTCATGAAATACAACGAGTTCAACTGGGACCGAGTGCTAGAGGCAGTTCTGTCATGTGTGGTGGGTCAGGGTCTGCAGGAGAATGCAACAACAAGGATTCTATCCCACATAGATTGCCCCCTTGACCATAGCAACCTGATTCTTAACATTGCCCTGAAAATCTCCATATAAAAAGATGCCTTTATATGGAGAAGTTTCAGATATATAAGGTTCTGCTGGATGCACCATGTCAGTCACAAGCCATTTGGAAGCGAATGCCAGATCCACATGGCCCCACCAGAGATGTTTTATCACACACGTGCACACCACTGCTATAGGCTCACTATTCAGTAGGCTCCAACTAACTGGCATTTCGGTTCTACACCATTTTCATGAAACCCAGTCAATCAAAGCACTGTCTGGTATACTGTTGATCAGCAACAAGACATCAAAAGATTCTCCAGTGCCACCTGGTCATGGGAATGTCAAATATTTTATCGTATTTATCTAGCCACATTCAAGGATGAAGTTGGAGGCACTGGGGTTTTCAATTCATTTAGGAACCATTAAATGGTGAGGAAGCTCATTTCAATGAAAGCTCTGGAGAACTCTCACAGGCAAGTCTTCCCAAAGAGTGGCAAAAATGTCACATGAAGCCAGGCCCATTGAGGTTTACAATGTTTTGACTCTCAACTATGACTGCCAAGTCTTTCAGAATGAAATCATGTGATATCCTGGCTGAGATTCCCAGTGATTTGTGGAGAGCCACCCTGGGCCTAGATCTCAGTTTCCAAGGGCGACTCTCATTAGTGGCCACTCATTAGTGGCCTCGTAAAATCCCAAAACAATTCATGGCAGTACATCTCTGAGGTCAGTTCCAGAACTCAGTATCTTAGGGGAATCACACCAGAGATCAAGCCCAGGTGGACCCAGTCATCTATTCCAAGCGCCACACGAATGACCACAATTGTAACCAAAACACTCCAACATGACCCTCATCTTCTGCCATAATGTCTTGCTGCAGGTTTCCATGAGGGGCACAGCCCAAGAAAGTGTCAAAACTAAGCTTCCTTACCCCTCATGTGCCTAAAGTCAGGGTGGCCTGGACACCCTTCCTGTGAACCAGGAGTGATCAAATAGGCCTGCACTTAATACTGCCCTTCTTCTCCATTTTGACTCTTAGTGACTGTCAGGTATAGATTCTTTGTGTGAATTGGAGTCATGAGAAATTCCAAGCACCTATACCCTAGCCTCTGCAGGGTTTGAAGAACTCATTAGACCCAAAGGATATCTATTCTCACTTGATAGAGGTCAGGACATACAGAGGAAGGCAAGATACTTCATCCACACTGACTGCTCTTTTGGCCATTTTGGTTTTGGATTCACACATGGGATCTTTCTGTAGATTCATCAGGTGCAGAGAATCTAAGCCACAGCCTCACACAGGGTCAAGGGGCTTTTTCAGACGCATCCCTTTCCAAGCAATTAAGCAAAGAGCCACAGGTGATGCTCATTCATTTCCATTTGAAAACTGTTTTCTTCAGGCTTCCCAAAGGGGTGGCCTGAGGCAAAGACTTTCCTGACATTCAGGGCAAAAAACAATAGATTAGCAAAAGGCCCAAGCAGGGTTTCTCCACTAAGACTTTACTGGTCACAGTAAAGTGAGGTTTCTGAGATGCTCTGATTGCCTTCAGCTATCCAGTACATGGCCATGTAACAAAGCTTGGAGGTGGTACATATTTTGGACACAAAACTATGAGCCTATTCTGGAGAGTGGCCAGAATTCAGGAAGAAACCTGGAGCTTAGGAAGATAGTAGGTGTTGCCCATTCATAAGGCAAGCCACAGTCCATTCATCAATTGGGCAGGATGAATGCTGGGAAGCTTTCTACTAGACAGGACACATCCATTGATGCATTCTCTTTTCAAATGTCTACAACCACGGACACAGTGGGATACACAGATAGAAATCCTCACCTTGTCAAACGACTTTCTAGAAGCACTCCACACCAAACAATCCACATTTCCTACCAATTCTCAGAACATGAGACAAAATCAAAAACTCACACCCACACCCACAAAGCACCTCCTTCTCCCAAGTAGGTCTTTGATTATCCGGAGTTTCCTCTGACTGGTGGGCCATACTCTGTTCCCCCGAAATGGCCTGTACTATCTCAGATCAGGTGTCTTTGCCAACTCTTTGAAGTAGTCAGGAGCCAGTGGTGAACCACTACCTGTTTCTCAGGAAACACCCATCTTTATAGCTTTACTGACTTTTGGCCATCCTCACATCAGTAGGTACCAAGAAAGACTGACACTGTCCTTGGTAAATAAAATCAAGTAAGAGAACTGGGACTGGGGCTGGGACTGACTCTGGGTGCCTGCCTTCCTGATTCCCAAGTTCAGAGAGTACCATTACCAAGAAAGTGAGGTGAGGTCACTTTCTTCTGGAACTGAAAGAGGTCACTGTCTTTGCAACCACTTTGTCCTAACAGTAAAATCCAAGGGTCCCATGAGATGGAGCCTGCCCCAATTCCTGTGACATTTTCACAAGTTAGAATGGTATATCAACCATCAGCTCTCCACACAGGCCTGGTTTGGTCCATCTTCTCTACATAAAGAAGAAAGAGGCTGATTCAGACACAAACCTTCATCCTGACAAGGTTGTTTGCCATGGTAGATGACTTTTGTTCTCTCAGTTCCTTCATACCTGTCTACATGTTTTCCAGGGATAATTTCTGCATGGACCTTTGAGGTTCTCACTAGGTAGAAGATTACCTACATTCCTGTATTGTAAGACCAACTCTGTTCCAGCTCTTCTGTAAAGTTAGATTGAGTGTACAGTGTATGGTTAGGGTTAATAACAAGTTTGATTTGTGTTAGGAATCATTCTGATAGATGAATAATGGTATTGGGTACCTGAGATACTTACAAGAAAATATAAGTGAAATATAAGTATGTAAACAAAAATCTAGGTAAGATTTAAAACCCAGAAAATCACTGGGCACTTGATTGGGATACTTAGCTTGAATTACGTTCTGCACAGATGTCTCAGATAAATTGATATACAACGGCATAGGAACTTGTACCTTGGATGATTGAATGTAGAAGAGAACATCCACTCAAACAGAGATAGTCAGTAGGATCAGGAAGATAGTTGGTAAGTATCGGAAGAAGAGTGAGGATAGGATTTGGAACAAAAGTTCTTTAGCAATAGGGTTTCGGTTAGAGAGTGAATGTCAATGTCAGCACATGTGAAGGGTCAGTCACAATGATGAACTGAGGAAAATATGTAGGAATGCAGATATCAATAGAGACATTAGGAAATCAGGCAAAGTATAAAGTGAGTGATAGGATTAGATAATTTCAACAGGGTTGAGGTTGAACATATAATCATAGGAAGAAACAAATATGTAGTCACCAATAGGATTGATTTCAGAACATTAGGCAACCTGGACATGGATGTTTTTAGTAATCCATGTTAACTTTCTATTTAGGATTTGGTACAATCATAAGTGTGAATTTTGCATTTTTTGTACAGAATATTACTGTGATGAAATGTATATGTAGATCAGGTGACATGAGTATTTCTTCCACCATTTCTGGGAGCAATATTTTGAAAACGTATAAATTTGTATTGGGGGTAAAAAAAGTTGTACCCTGTGTCTATGAATACAGAGAAAATGCATGAATAGACCATACTATGAATAAATAATATAACTGGTTCCAAATTGAAATAATGGATTAAATTTAAATGTGAAAATATATAAGAAATCTTATATTAATATACAATCATTCATTCCAACCCATTATACATCTAATGGTAATATTAGGATTGTGGTTTATCATGAAGAGTGTGTGAGTTTTGCTTCAAATTGATTATGAAAGTTGAAAATGATGTGTTTGGAAAGAAGTCTCATGAAAAGACCAGTCAAGAACCCTTGAGGAATACATGTGTTCTGTTGCAGGTAGTGATTGAAAGTGAAACAAATGCCCATAAATTTGCGAAATCGTGGATGAATTATATGTCCTATTATATGCATAAACTTAAGAAATACTAATGCATCAGTTTTGAATAAAAATGAACGTCAAAATACACATCATGTCCCATAAAAATCTACATGCATTGATGTTAAACTGGGTCAGGTACTGTAGAAATATTAGGATTTGAATGCACCAATCACTGAAGTTAATTTTCAGTACTAGGAAACAAATATGTATTTCAGGTGGAAGAATATTTTTGAGAAGAATCTTGGGAAAATTTGATTATAAATCCACATACATGAACACGAATCAATTTTGGGACTGTATATAAGACACATATATTGCATATTTTGAAAAATCTGGAGACTATATATAGTCTCTCTCTCTCTCTCTCTCTCTCTCTATATATATATATATATATATATATATATATATATATATATATAATATATACACACATTGATTCTGAACATGGCCCTGAAACCTCTCTATAAAACAAGGTGCCTTTAAATAGAAGGGTCTGCTGGCTGCTGCAAGTCAATCACAAGGTATTTGGAAGCCAATGGCAGATCCACATGGCCCCACCACATGTTTTGTCACACACCGACCCACCACTGCTCTAGGTCCACTTCTCAGCAGGCTCCAACTTACTGGCATCTCTGTTCTACACCATTTTCATGAAACTCAGTAAATCAAGGCACAGTCTGGTGCACTCATGATCAGCAACAAGAGATTAAACTGTTCTCTAGTGCCACCTGGTCTTGGGAATTTAAAAAATTTCATGGTATTTTTCTAGCCATTTTTCAAGGATGAATTTGGAGCCACAGAGGGTTATAGTTCATTCAGGAACCATTAAATGTTGTGGAAGCTCATTTCAATGAAAGCTCAGGAGAACTCTCACAGGCAAGGCTACCAAAAGAGTGGCCTAAATGTCATATGAAGCCAGGCCCATTGAGGTTGACAATGTGAGGTCCATGTGTGTTTTGACTCTTAAATATGGCTGCCAAGTCTTTCAGAATAAAATCATGTGATATCCTGGCTGACATTCCCAGTCCTCTGTGGAAAGCCACCCTGGGCTTAAATCTCAGTTTCCAAGGGCAACTCTCATGCGTGGCCTCCTAAAATCCCAACACAATTCATGGCAATACTTCTCTGAGGTCATTTCCAGGACTCAGTTCTAAGGTGAATCAAACCAGAGTTCAAGCCCAGGTGGACCCAGGTTTCTCTTCCAACAGCCAAACAAGTGACCACAATTAAAACCAAAACACTCCCATAAGGCCCTCATCTTCTTCCATATAGATACTCATGATAACCTCTGGCTGGAGGTTTCCATGAGGGGTGAAGCACAAGCCAGTGTCCGAAATAATCTCCCTTGCCCTCATTTGCCTAAAGTCATGGTGGCCTGGACACCCTTTCTGTAAACAAGGAGTGATTTAATAGGCCTGCCACTAATACTGCTCTGCTTCTCCAATTTGAGGACTACTGACTGTCAGGTATTGATTCTTTATGTGATTTGGAGTCATGAGAAAAACCAAGCACCTATGGGCTAGCCTCTGCATGGCTTTGAAGAACTCGTTTAATTCAAAGGATCCCTAAATTCACATGATGGAGGTCAGGAACCTAACAGGGGAAGGCGAGAAACTTCATCTACAATGACTGGTCTTTTTGCCATTTTGGTTTTGGATGAACACATGGGATCTTTCTTTAGATCCTTTAGGTGCTGTGTATCTAAGACACAGCCTCACACACGGCCAAGACTGATTCACACACATCTCTTTCCAAAGCATTTAAGCAAACAGCCAAAGGTGATGCCCATTCATTTCCATTTGAAAACTCTTTTCTTCAGGCTTCATAAGGGGTGGCCTGAGGCAAAGACCTTCCTGATATTCAGGGCAACAGAAGAATAGAGAAGAAAAGACCCAAAGCAGGTTTTCTCCACTGAGACTTTCCTGGTCACACTGATATCTGAGTTTTCTGAGATGCTCCTTTTCCCTTCAGCTATAGAGTACATGGCCATGTCACAGAGGTTGTAAGTGGTACATAACTTGGACACAAAACCATGAGCCTATTCTGGAGAGTGGCCAGATTCAAGAAGAAAACAGGAACTTAGGAAGATAGTAGGTGTTGCCCATCGATAAGGCAAGACGCAGTCCATTCAAAAATTGGGCAGGATAAATGCTGGGAAGCTTTCTACTAGACAGGACACATCCATAGATGAATTCTCTTTTCTAAAGTCTACAACCACGGACACAGAGAGTTAAACAGTCACATTGTCAAAGGAATTACTAGACACAGTTCACTCCAAACCAAACAAACTGCCTTTCCTACCTATTTTCAGAACATGAGAAAAAAACCACAAACTCACTCCCACACCCACAAAGGCACCTCCTTCTCCCAAGTAATTCTGTGACTATCTGGAGTGTCCTCTGACTGGTGGGCCACACTATGTTCCCCCCAAATTGCATGTCCTGTCTCAGATAGGGTCTCCTTGGCTAAATCTCTGAAGTTGTAGGAGCCAGCAGTGGGCAACTACCTTTTTCTCAAAAAAGGCCCCTCTACAGAGCTTTCCTGGCATTTGGCCATCCTCACGTCAGTAGGTTTCAAGAAAGACTGACTCTGTCCTTGGTAAATCCAAACAAGTGAGACCACTGGGACTGGGACTGAGACTCGGGCTGGCTCTGGGTGCCTGGCTTCTGGATCCCAAGTTCAGAGAGTTCCACCACCAAGAAAGAGAGGTGAGGTCACTTACTTCAGGCAGTGAATGATGACAACCTTGGCAAACACTTTGTCCTTACAGTTGCTTACAAGGGTCCCATGAGATGGAGGCTGGCCCTACTTCCTGTGACACTTTCACAAGTTAGAATGGTGTATCAACCATAGGCACCCGGGAACAGCTCTCCACACAGGCCTGGGTTGGTCCATTTGCTCTATATTAAGAACAGAGAGGCTGATTCAGACACAACCCTTCATCCTGACCAGGTTGTTTGCAATGGAAGATGACTTTTGCTCTCTCAGGTCCTTCATAGCTGCCTACATCTTCTCCAGGGATCATTTCTGCATGAGGTTCTCAGTAGGTGGAAGATCCCATACATTCCTGTATCATAAGACCAACACTGTCCCTGCTCTTCTGTCAAGTGAGATTGTGGGAACAGTGTATGTTTAGGGTTAATAACAGTGTATGGTTAGGGTTAATTTGGGTTAGGAATCATTCTGTGGGATGAATAATGGTATTGGGATCCTGTGATATTTATAAAATTATAGACATGAAATATAAGTGTGAAAACAAAAATCTAGGTAAGATTGGAAGCTCAGAAGGGCATTGGGCTCTTGATTGTGATACTTAGCTTTGAATTATGTTCTGCACATATGTCACAGATAAATCGATAATCAATGGCATAGGACCTTGTACCTTGGATGATTGAATGGAGAAGAGAACTTCCACTCAAACAGGGAAAGTCAGTAGGATTAGGAAGATAGTCGGTAGATTTCAGAAGAAGAGTGAGTACAGAATTTGGATCAAAAATTTTTTAGGAATAGGGTTTCCCTTAGAGAGTTCATGTAAATATCATCACATGTGAAGAGTCAATCACATGGTGGACTGGCGAAAATATTTAGGAAAGCGGACATCAATGGAGACATTATGAAATTAGGCAAAGTATAAAGTGAGTGATAAGATTATACATTTTCAACAGTGTTTAGGTTGAAGATATAATCTTAGGAAGAAACAAACACGTAGTCCCAATAGGATTGATATTTGAGACCATTAGGCAACCTGGACCTGGATGTTTTTACTAATCCATGTTCAGTTTCCATTTAGGCTTTGGTACAATCATAAGTGTGACTTTTGCTTTTTGTGTCCAGAATATTACTGTGATAAAATGTATATGTAGATCAGGTGACATGAGTATTTCTTCCACCATTTCTGGGAGCAATATTTTGAAGACGTATAAATTAGTATTCGGGGTACAAAGATGTGTACCCTGTGTCTATGAATATGGAGAATATGCATGAATAGACCATACTGTGAATAAATAATATAACTGGTTCCAACTTTAAATAATGGATTGAATTGAAATGTGAAAATATACAGGAAATCTTATATTGATATACAATCATTCATTCCAACCCATTATACATCTAATGGTAATATGAGGATTATTGTTTATCATGAAGAGTGTGTGAGTTTTGCTTCAAATTGATTATGGAAATCGAAAATAATGTGTTTGGAAAGAAGTCTCATGAAAAGACCAGTCAAGAAACCTGGAGGAATACATGTGTTTTGAAGCAGGAAGTGATTTAAAGTGAAACAAATGCCTATAAATTTGTTGAACTTGTGGATGAAATATATATCCTATGATGTGCGTAAACTGAAGAAATAGTAATGTACCACTGTTGCATAAAAATGAACGTCAAAATACACATCATGTCCTGTCCCATAGGAATCTACTTGCATTGATGTTAAAATGGGTCAGTTACTGTAAAAATATTATGATTTCTATGCACCAGTCACTGAAGTTAGTTTTCAGTAGTAGGAAGCAAATATGTATTTCAGGTGGATGAATATTTCTGAGAATAATCTTGTAATAAGTTGACTATAAACCCACATACATGAACGTGAATGAATTTAGGGAGTGTATAAGAAGACATATATATTTCACATTTTGAAAAATCTGGAGAGTATATATATATATATATATATATATATATATATATATATATATATCACAAAACACACACACGGACATTAAAACGTAGCAATATATATACCAATCGAAATTCATCATGAAATATATATCATCCACAGATCCAAAACTATTTATTTTACTGAAATTGAATTTATGTATAATCTTGTTCAACTAGGAAGCTCACACATAGATTGAATTTTCTGTTCCAGCAGTGTTTAGGAGGAGTGATCACTTTTCACAATTTGTATCTGCCAAGTCAGCCACCTCACCAGACTGTACATGTAATACCAGGTAGGATTCTATGTTGCATATAAAAATACATGTGCTGAATATGCTACAGTAAAAGGGAGACAGGAATTCACATATTTGTTAAATTAAAAACACATGGAGAACTATTTCAATTAAAAATTGACTAGATTTATAACACCAAACCTTTATCACGCAAAATGTAAGTCCAACTATATACAATGCCTCCTCTGAACTGCTTGTATTTCTATCCTGTTTGGGTTATTTTTTTCCATCATATTAGGATTAGTAGTCAGAGTCTTGTAGGGTATGTTTTAGTGTCAGGTTTTCAGTATTTCGAATGGAAAATTAGATAATGAATCCAGTGTGTATGCAAATGTGTCCTACAACAAATTCTTCCCACTCTCATGCTGCACAATGCCTTGACATTACCTTCGCCCTAAGAAAGACACAATTAGAGGAGAAGAGTTATAAAATCTGAGAGTACATTTCTGGAATGGAAAATGCTTAGGATTTCACAACACTGGTGGTGGGAGAGGATATCCAAAAGTAAGGGACAGGTTTGATAGACCCATCCTGATCTTTTATTAAAATTGGGAGGCGTCTTGCAACAAAGCCATGAAAAGATAATTTTGGCTTTACTATAAATTACTGCAAATTCTGAACCTGATTGAAATCCTGCCCGTTTCTTGAACTCACCCATGCCTGGATCTCTGAGCAGATAGAAGCCCTCTCTGAAACTTTAGTGACACATCATAAATTTTGGCCTTCCCTGGCCATGCAACAACCCTCTCTGAGGTTCTAATGGTCCTCATAATTTCTGATGTTGGGGCCAGTAAAAAAATGTAAACTACCCTTAGTGTGATGCTTGTCAAAGTTCTGTTATCTGTAAACCCCCTTTTGTGTAACTTTTTGGGCTATATATCTGGGCTATTGGAAAGGTGGGGTTGCTGTCTTGTTCCCGCCGATTTGGGAGGGAGAGGGAGCCTGGCTGGTTGAAAAAATAAACTTGCCTTAATTTGATTTTAATTGGAGTTAGTGGTCTTTTCTTGCATCCTGGTGTAACATTTTGGAGTTTCCCAGCGAGATGACCCTGCATGACCAGATCACAAGACCAAACTTCTGGAAATTCTGAAGCTGGCCTTCACTCCAGGGCTCTGGACTGTAGAGGGTGTGCAACTTGAGATGTTCCAAGGCCTTGGAGTGAGCCTTCGGTCTGGAAAGCACTGCAGTGAACCACCGCACTAAAACTATTAGCAAGCACCTGGTGGAGGAGGCCTCAATAGGCAAGAGGCGTATTTATAACATTTTATATCCGGTTAAGGGAGATCTCTTCTGATGACAGAGAGGTTCCCTGGGGAGGCTCACATATAATTCTGTCCGGGACAGTAATGAGAATCATTCTGTCCTCTGTTCTGTTCTGTTGGGAATTTCTCTGGAAGGGTAGAGAGGTACAGATGGGTAAGCATGCGCTCCTACCCCGGAGCTTAAGCAAGTCGTTGCAATGCTCCTGGGGTTTTCTGTTTCAGCACTGGGTTACTGTATTTTTGTGTTTTGTTCTGTGTTCTATATGCTTTTTGTTTGTTTGTTTTTGTGCATTTTGTTGTGTGATATCTGTGGTAAAAACTTAAGGATATTTCACGTGAAAATGGGTAATGAAGCAAGTAAGCCTGACACCCCTTTCATTGTGTTTTAAGGTAGTGTGATGAACTTTACCCCCCTTTGTTAAGCAGGATGAGAGAAAACACTAGCTGGCTGCCTGGAGCAAAAACCACTGCGGAGGGCAATGCCTGCTGGGGACCAGAGAACTGAGTGTCTCCCAGGTTAACAAGTGAAACTCCTTTAAAACCCCTTGTGCCTCCAGATCAAGAGAGTCACAACCTTTGGGCATAGTCCCCTGTGTCTCTCCTTTGTTAGGAAAGCAATAAACCTCCCTTTTTCTTTTACTCAAAACCCTGTCCTCATTATAAAATTGGCATTAATTGGCATCAAGGTCAGGAACCCAACTTTAAGTTACAAATTTTGATACCCCCCCATCCCGGAACTTTTTTAGAGGTGACTACTGAAATGTTAGGAGATGGAGCATGCTTGAGGTGGAACCAAACTAGAGGAACTAATCCTGTAAGTAAATGGAGAGACTGAAGCACTCCCAGCAGCTGCCAAAACCTTGTTGCTTCAGAGAATTCCCACCTTTCTTCCCTGCACTGTAAGAATTATGCCACCCCTGTCTTGTTAAAAAAAGAGAAAAAGAAAAAGGGGACACTAAATGCAGTAAAGTCACCATGGAGACTCTTGAGTTTACATTTCAGATTGACCCTCTGTGAAAACATCTGGTCCACTTGTGGAGACATCTATGGTGCCACTGGTGTAGGAGATTTTTCTCTTATCTGCTCTGTTTTAAAAGCTTCTGTCAGCCAGAGTCTGGAGCTCCTTTCTGGCTGTGTTGTGTCTTTGTTTCTGATGCTTTAAGACATGTGCAAAAATGTGTTGATATTATAAATTGTTTCTTGGAAATGATCTTAGCTCAATGTGTGTCTAAATGATGATGTTTTATTTTAACAATCTGGTATCTGAATGGGTTTTTGAAGCATTGCACAATCTTGCAGTTAAAGTCGGGTTTAGGTAATTGTTTAGTTAATGATTTCAGATAATTTATGCCAGAGAACTTAAATACTAAGGATGGAAAAATAGAGAACTCTACTTCCAAGTTGGCAAGTAACTTCCCAATCATTCAGGCTTTTTTTTCACGAATTTTGAATTGGGTAGCCTGGGAAAATGTCACTGTGTGTACCAGTGCATTAATTTGGACAAGGATAGTAAATCATAGTTTTGTATCTGTTGACAAAACAAGATGTAAAGATATAAAATTTTGTGAATTGTATCTTAAACTTGTATCATAATTTTCAACATCCTAACCTGAAAATTATGGTTAAAATGCCTTAGGCCTGAGGTGGATGCTCAGTATAGCAGTTTTTTCCTCCTCCATATAGACCTCAGCCAGGACTTATTTTGAAATGCAAATGAAAGAAGCCTGCAAGCTCAGTAGGAGACAGATCTGAGGCCTAAGGGAAAAATGAAAATGGTAAATTGTATGGTATTTACTAATTACTGGCCAGTCATTTTTTCTAGGACTCTTATTTTTTTCCTTATTTTCTTTATTTTTTTTTATTGAGCTCATGATTTTGAACCTACAGACCTAGGTTAATGTTTTTCTGATCAGTTCTATCTTTGACTAACTGTGGAGTTTTTGAAACATTGCAATGGAGTTTTCACCTGCTAAAAGTTACAAGGCCTTTACTATTATTATGCATGCACACTTTTGTAATGTGTTGTATGTCTATATATATACATATGTCCTTATATATATGATACACAAATTAACATATATAAGGAGCACTCATTAAAAAAGAGCTCATAAAAACAAGTTTTAAAAAATGGATCCAAACATCTTTAATTCACGTGATTTAAATGGTTCAATTTAAATTGAATAAACAGATAAAAATAAATGTCTTTAAATTTAAGCTTACAACTTTTTCTTGGTGTTCAAAAATCTAATAAAATATTAATGTGTAAAAAAGGTCTAATATGCCTTGGTTCTAGGACTTTTCCTTCAACAAAAAATGTTTTACACTGTTCAATGCATTTGTCTAATATTTTTATAAATAAGAAAATAAATCTGATGTGGGATTACTCATTCATGAGTACTTTTGTTAGATACCTAATTGATTTACTAAGGTCTGTATAAGTTTGTACTAAAGTTTGTATAAGATTGTACAAATCAGTCATGTGCTAAAGAAACAACAATTTCTGAAAACATAAGTTTACTCATAATATTGTGTTTATTAAGTTTTATTTTTTCTAGAGCAAGCAACCATAAAAAATAAACAACTGATTAAATAAGAACTGTTATTTTAGAGCATTGTACTGCCATTTCTTTAAAAGCTAAACTTGCTTAATGTAGAAACAACAATGTAATTGTGATGCTATTAATGTGCTCATATCTTCCAGGCATACAAGTCTATAAGGTAGAAACTTTAAAAGAGCATTATATCAAGCTGGTGTTCTGAAGTTGTATGGTAAAAAAATATTTTGGCTATTTATTTACCTGTTATCAATAAGATATGTAAAGTTTTATGTTACTTTTTCCATTGGGGAATAATTTAAATGTATTTTTAAGTTAATGAGAGCCTAATCTATATAAAGGTAAAAAACCTTCAGCCTTTTTTTAATTCATGTTTTAAATGTGATACCATACGTTGTTAGCTAATGTTCATGTGACCTCAAACAATTTATGTAAACTTTGTAAAATTATATAAAAAAACAAAGATCAGCTTTAGAACTAAAACACTTAAGATTTATAAAGAGCCCTGCCTTACCTGAGATAAGGCTCTGTGTCCCATCTTACTACATGTGAGAATGACTACGATAGCAGTAGGTCAGATTTTATTTCTTTTAAAGCTATGTTCAAAAGTTTTTTTTTTTTTCTGTCAAAATTACTAGGATCTCAAACAGAGGACATAATGTATAACTCAGCCAAAAAGTTCAGGGTAGCTATTATGCAAACTAAGTATTTTTACTCTTGTTAATTTTACCTTGTAATTTCCTTATAAGTGATCTAAAGATTTCCTGTTAGTGTTTTACAGAAGTGTTGCTTTAAGAATACAACATGGATAATTTAACATAATAAGTCATCACCTACAAGACAGAATAATACAGATCCCAATTAATAAAAAGACAAATAATTATAAAGTTATAGACATTAAAGCCCAGTACTCTTAATATAAGGCTGTTGAAATTTATTTGCTGGATGTTTAAGATGAGGATTTAAAATTAAAGTTAAATGAAAAGGGCCAAGAAAACAAATATTTGGCTCTTGCCCTCTGAGTCAGTCTGAATCCAGGGAACAGGGGACTTCTCTAAAGAACTTTGCAACTCTGGGCCACATAACCTCCCAATCAGGGAGATTAATGAGACCACTGGAGAACAGAAAGCCAATCAGTGCATTTGCTACAAAAGGAGAGTCATCAGAGAAGGGAGACATCCCTGAAGCTTCCGAGGAAAGCCACATGGTCAAGCAAGACCTGGACCTACCTAGCGCAAGTGGCACTAGCAGAACTGAGAAGCTGCTCTCAAGTTTCCCCTGGAATGACTCCCATAAAATCTCAGCTCACTGTTAACAATAGATAGAAACAAAAGTCAGTTTGACTGCTTCATCTTAAACACTTAGCAAAGACAGTTTAAACCAAAATACAGCCATTCCTGGGCATTTTAAATAATAATAATGATAATGATGATGATAATAATAATAATAATAATAATATTTTAAGATATAAACTTTATGTTATCCTCCCAAAATAAGTAAAACTTTTGTCAACAAAGAAGGATTTTCAGAGAGGAATGCCTGATAACTATGAAAAGAGACTATCAATAGGAGCTGCCAGAGGCAGAAGTTTTTGGTTAAAGGTCTACAGACATTCCTAACCTACATAGGTAGGCTTGGTGTTTGCTAGTACGATTATCCAGCCCTGAGTAATAGAATTAAAGTTTTCTCTATTAGACACAGTCGTCATACTAGTAAAAGAATTTTGCAAGATCAGATGACATTAAATTATTAAATGGTATCCTATGGTGAGGGAAAACTGTAACACTAAAAGTTAAATATTAAGTTGACAGTCCTGATAACTGGGGATATTAAAGACTGGTGAGTAAACTTCTATACAGTGACATGTTCCAGCTGCTGCAACATTTATTCAGTGCTCATGGTTTTTGTTTCTCTCATAGAATAACCCATCCCCAGGTGACTTTACAACCTGTTTTTCCCCAATGAGACTTCAAAATGAACTGACTTCTGAAAGGCAACTCATGTCCCTCAACTGACTTCTAAAAGGCAACTCATGTCCCTCACCCCATGCCCCCTCACGTCACCCTCTCTCAGCTCAGAAGAAGCCAAAATGAGTGACTCCTCTATTCTTACAACAATGGAGCAAAAAATAAATAGACTATCAATATAAGTAATATATTCAGTCATGTAAAATCAGTGAGACTGGTTTTTGGTGAGTTCTAAATATTTGGAGACTGTTACCTGAGTGACTAAAATTTTCTCAATGCTCTTCCCCTACCCTATCAAAGATTTGAAAGGGACACATAAGAAAAGGGGGGAATGATAGACCAAACCTGATCTTTTATTAAAATTGGGAGCCATCTTGTTACAATGCCATGAAAAGATAATTTTGGCTTTACTATAAATTACTGCAAATTCTGAACCTGCTTGGATTGCCTGTCCATGCCTGGAACTCACCCGTGCCTGGTTCTCTGACCAGATAGCAGCCCTTTCTGAAACTTTAGTGACACCTCCTAAATATTTGCCATTCCTGGCCAGTCAATGACCCTCTCTGAGGTTCTAATGGTCCTCAGAAATTCTGATGTTGGGGCTAGCAAAAACAAAATGTAAACTACAATTAGTGTGATGCTTGTCAGAGTTCTCTTATATGTAACCCCCCGTTTGTGTAACTTTCTAGGCTATAAATCTAGGCTGTAGGAATGGTGGATTGCTGTCTAGTTCCCGCCATTGGGGAGGGAGGGGCAGCCTGGCCAGTGGAAATAATAAGTTTGCATTAATTTGAATTTATTTGGAATCAGTGTTCTTTTCTTACGTCCTGGTCTAACAGGTAAACACTCCACAAACATGGAGCTCTGCTGGCCTAAAGACTTCTTGAGAAACTGCCTCTGATGTTGGGCACTTGAAATATATGTTGTTGTCAGAAGCTTTAACTTCCTTTCTAGTGAGACCATCAAACCTGGATCTGCATCTACGTGACTGGAGGACATGGTTTCTTATTTTCCAATGAACGTGAGGCAGCAGTGCTGAATTCTCTCTTTGTAGGTAAACTGTGGCCACTGAAGGCTAAGTGTCTCCCCGTGTGGACTGTGAAGCCATTTGGTCATTCTCCACTTTTTGTGGTGTTTCTTGGTCGTGCACTGGGAATTTGGTATTTGCTTCATGAAATACAAGGAGTTCAACTCGGATATAGTGCTTAAGGGAGTTCTGTCATGTGTGGTGGGTCAGGGCCTGCAGTACAATGCACCAACCAGGATTCTATCCCACATAGCTTGCCCCTCTGAAGATAGCAACCTAATTCTGAACATTACGCTGAAACTTCTCCAAATAACAAGATGCCTTTATATGGAGAGCTTTCAGACATATAAGGCATTCCTGGCTCTACCATGTCAGCCACAAGCCATTTGGAAGTCAATGCCAGATCCACATGGAACCACCATAGATGTTTTATCACACACCTGCACACCACAGCTCTGGGGCACTACTCAGCAGGCTCCAACATACTGGCATCTCTGTTCTACACCATTTTCATGAAACCCAGTTAATCAAGGCACTGTCTGGTACACTCATGATTATCAACAGGACATCCAAAAATTCTCCAGTGCCACCTGGTCATGGGAATTTCAAAAATTTCATGGTATTTATCTAGCCATTTTTCAAGGATGAAGTTGAAGATAATGTGGGTTTTAATTCATTCAGGAATCATTAAATGGTAAGGAAGCTCATTTCAATGAAAGCTATGGAGAACACTCACTGGCAAGGCTTCCCAAAGAGTGGCCAAAAAGTCACATGAAGCCAGGCCCACTGAGGTCTACAATGTGAGGTCCATGTGTGTTTTGACTTTCATTGATGGCTGCAAAGTCTTTCAGAATGAAATCATGTGATATCCTGCCTGAGATTCACAGTGCTCTGTGGAAATCAACCCTGGGCCTAGATCTCAGTTACCAAGGGCCACTCTCATGCGTGGCCTCCTACAATCCTAACAGAATTCATGGCAATTCTTCACTGAGGTCAGTTCCAGAACTCAGTATCTAAGGGGAATCACACCAGAGTTCAAGCCCAGGTGGACCCTGTCATCTCTTCCAACCACCTCACAAATGACCACAATTAAAACCAAAACACTCCCACATTGCCCTCATCTTCTTCCATGTAGACACCCATCATAACCTCTGGCTGGATGTTTCCATGAGGGGTTCAGCCCAAGACAGTGTCCAAAATAAGCTCCATTGCCCCTCATTTGCCTAAAGTCAGGGTGGCCTGGACACCCTACCTGTGAACCCGGAGTGAACAAATAGGCCTGTCCTTAATACTGCTCTGCTTCTCCAATTTGAGGCCTACTGACTGTCCGGTATAGATTCTTTATGTGAATTGGAGTAATGAGAAAACCCAAGCACTTATGAGCTATCCTCTGAAGCACTTTGAAGAACTCATTTGAAACAAAGGATCCATATTCTTACTTGATGGAGGTCAGGAACCTTACAGAGGAAGGGGGAGACTTAATCCACAATGACTGTTCTTTTGGCCATGTTGGTTTTGGAATCACACATGGAATCTTTCTTTATATCCATCAGGTTCTGGCAATCTAAACCACAGCCTCACACAGGGCCAAGAGGCTGATTCAGACACATCCATTTCCAAAGAAATTAAGCAAAGAACCACAGGTGATTCCCATTCATTTCCATTTCAAAAATGTTTTCTTCAGGCTTCACAAAGGGATGGCCTGAGGCAAAGACCTTCCTGACATTCAGGGCAACAGAACAATAGGTAAGCAAATGGCCCAAAGAATGGTTTCTGCACTGAGAGTTTACTGGTCACACTGACATCTCTGTTCTCTGAGATGCTCCAATTCTTTTCAGCTATCAAGTACAAGGCCATGTCACAGAGCTTGGAGGATGTACATATCTTGGACACAAAACCATGAGCCTATTCTGGAGTGTGGCCAGTATTCAAGAAGAAAACTGGAAATTAAGAAGATAGTAGGTGTTTCCCATCCAAAAGGCAAGCCAAATTCCATTCATATATTGGGCAGGATGAGTGCTGGGAACTTTTCTAACAAACAGGACACATCCATTGATGCATTCTCTTTTCTAATATTTATAACCACAAACACAGTTGGATACACAGACATAGAAACACTCACCTTGTAAAACAACTTACTAGAAACAGTCCACTCCAAACCAATCAAAGTACCTTTCCTAAATATTCTCAGAACTTGAGACAAAACCACAAACTCACACCCACACCCACAAAGGCACCTCTTCCCCCAAGTATATCTGTGACTATCCGGAGTGTCCTCTGACTGGTGGGCCATATTATGTTTCCAAGAAATGTCCTTTCCTGTCTCAGATCTGGACTCCTTGGCCAACTCTGTGAAGTTGTCAGGAGTCATGGGTGAGCCACTACCTCTTTTCTCAGGAAAGGGCCCTCTTCCGATATATCCTAACATTTGGCCATCCTCACATCAGTATGTACTAAGAAAGACTGCCTCTGTCCTTGGTAAATCAAACAAGTGAACCCACTGGGACTGGAACTGGAACTGGCTCTGTGTGACTGGCTTTCTGGATCCCAAATTCAGAGAGTTTCATCACCAAGGAAGTTAGTTAGGTCACTTCCTTCAGAAACTGAATGAGGTCACTGCCTTGGCCACCACATTTTCCTTACAGTTGCTTCAAAGGGTCTAATGAGATGGAGGCTGCCCCTAGTTCCTGTGACACTTTTACAAGTTAGAATGGTCTGTCAACCATATGCACCCAGGAAAAATCTCTATACACCGACCTCGTTTGGTACATCTTCTTTACATTAAGAAGTGAGAGGCTGAATCAGATACATCCCTTCATCCTGACCAGGTTGTTTGCCATGGAAGATGACTTTTGCTTTCTCAGGTCCTTCATAGCTGCCTAAATTTTCTCCAGGGATCATTTCTGCATGGACCTTTGAGGTTCTCAGCTAGTGGAAATAACCTCTATTCCTGTATTGTAAGACCAACTCTGTCCTGCTCTTCTCTAAAGTTAGATTGAGGAACAGTGAATTGTTAGTGTTAATGACAGGTTCAATTTGGGTTAGGAATCATTCTACGGGATGAATAATGGTATTGGGAACCTGCGATATTTATAAGAATACATAGGTGTAATATAAGTATGAAAACAGAAAATTATGTAAGATTTAAATCCCATAAGGGCATTGGGCCCTTGATTGGGATTCTTAGCTTTGAATTATGTTCTGCACAGATGTCTCAGTCAAATCGATATACAATGGCATAGTACCATGTACCTTGTTGAAGAGAACATCCAGTCAAAAAGGGATAGTTGGTAGGATCAGGAAGATAGTCGGTCTGTTTAGAAAGAAATGTGAGTATAGGATTTGAACCAAGTGTTCTTTTGCAATAGGGTTTTGGGTAGAGAGTGAATGTAAATGTCAGGACATGTGAAGAGTCAGTCACAACGATGAAATGGGAAAAACATGTAGGAAAGCAGAATCAATTGAGACATTAGGAAATTAGGCAAAGTATAAAGTGAGTTATAGGATTAGACATTTTCAACAGTGTTGTGCTTGAATATATAATCTTTTGAAGAAACCAATATGTAGTCACCAATAGGATTGACATTTGAGAGAAATAGGTATCATCTCCATGGATTTTTTTAATAATCCATACTGACATTCAATTTAGGCTTTGGAACAAACATAAGTGTGATCTTTGCATTTTTTATCCAGAATATTACTGTGATAAAATGTATATGTATGTCTGGTGACATGAGTATTTCTTCCACCATTATGGGGGAGCAATATTTTGAAAACTTATCAATTAGTATTGGGGATACTAATAGTTGTACCCTGTTTCTATGAATATAGAGATAATGCATGAATAGTCCATACTGTGAATAAAAAATATAACTGGTTCCAACTTTAGAATTGGAATAAATTGATATCTGAAAATATACAGGAAATCTTATATTGATATACAATCATTCATTTCAACCAGTTATACATCTAATGGTAGTATTAGGGTTATGGTTTATCATAAAAAGTGTGTGCGTTTTGCTTCAAAATGATTATGGTAATCAAAAATATTGTGTTTGGAAGAAGTCTCTTGTTTAGTCCAGTCAAAAAAAAGAGGAATACATGTGATCTGAAGCAGGAAGTGATTGAAAGTGTACCAAATGCCTTTAAATATGTGAACTGTGGATGAAATGTATTTTCTATGAGGTCCATAAACTGAAGATATAGTAATGTACAAGTGTTGAATAAAATTGAACATCAAAATACACATCATGTCCCATAGGAATCTACTTGCTTTGATGTTAAACTGTGTCAGCTACTGGAGAAATATAAGGATTAGTATGCACCATTCAGCGAAGTAAGTTTTTAGTACTAGAAAACAAATATGTACTTGAGGTAGATGAATATTTCTGAAAATACTCTCGTGAAAAGTTGATTATAAAACCACATACATGAAAATGAATGAATTTAGGGAGTGTATAATAAGACACATATATTTCATATTTTGAAAAATCTAGAGAGTGTAGATTTTTCACAAAACACACACAGAGATATTAAAAAGTAGCAATATATATGCCAATCGAAATTCATCATGAAATACATATCATGCACAGAACCAAAATTATTTATTTCACTGAACATGGATTTATGTATAATGTTGTTCAACCAGGAAGCTCACGCATTGTTTGAATTTTTAGTTCCAACAGCGTTTAGGAGGAGTGATCTCTTCTCACAATTTGTATCTGCCAAGTCAGCCACTTCACAAGAATGTATGTGTGGTACCAGGTAGGATTCTATATGTGCATATAAAAATACATGTGCTGAATAGGCAACAGAGAAAGGGAGACAGGTATTCACATATTTGATACCTTTCAAAACACATGGAGAACTATTTCAATTAAAAATTGACCAGATTTTATTACCTACCCTTTATCATGCAATTAGAGTAGAAGAGTTAGAAAATCTGTGAATACATATCTGGAATGGAAAATGCTCAGGAGTTCACAACCTTGGGAGTTGTAGAGGAGTTTTCAAAATAAGGGACAGGATAAACACTCCACACTCATGGAACCCTGCTGGCCTAAAGACTTTTTGAGAAACTGTCACTGAGGTTAAGCACTTGAAAGATATGTTGTTGTCAGGAGATTTAGCTTCCTTTGTAGTGATACCATCAAAGATGGGTCTGCATTTATCTGACCTGGAGGACATGGTTTTCTATTTTCCAAAGAACTGAGGCAGCAGTGCTGAATTCTCTCTTTGTAGGTAAACTGTGGCCATGGGGGCTAAGTGTCTCCCCGTCTTGACTGTGAAGCCAATTGGTCATCCTACAATTTACGTGGTGTTTCTGCTGTTGCACTAGGATTTTGGTATTTGCTTCATGAAATAAAAGGAGTTCAACAGGGACACAGTGTTGGAGCTAGTTCTGTCACGTGTGGAGGGTCAGGGTCTGCAGGAGAATTCACCAACCAGGCTTTAAAACCACATAGCTTGCCCCCTTGTCCATAGCAAACTGATTCTGAACATTGCCCTGTATCCTCTCCATATAACAAGATGCCTTTACATATAAGTGTCTGCTAGCTGCACCATGTCAGCCACAACCCATTTGGAAGTCAGTGTCAGATCCACATGGCCCCACCATGGATCTTTTATCATACACCTGCACACCACAGCTCTGGGCTCACTTTTCAGCAGGCTCCAACTTACTGGCATCTCTGTTCTACACAATTTTCATGAAACCCAGTCAGTCAAGGCACTGTCTGGTACACTCATGATCAGCAACAAGACATCCAAATGTTCTCCAGTGCCACCTGCTCATGGGAATTTCAAAAATTTCATGGTATTTTTTGAGCCATTTTTCAAAGATGAAGTTGTTGGCACTGTGGATTTCAATTCATTCAGGAACCATTAAATGTTGAGGAAGCTCATTTCAATAAAATCTCTAAAGGACTCTCACAGATAAGGCTTCCAAAAGAGTGGCCAAAAAATACATATATTTCATATTTTGAAAAATCTGGACAGTGCGTATATCTATATCTATATCTATCTATCTATCTGTCTATCTATCTATATATATATATATATATATATATATATATATATATATACATACACACACACACACACACACACAAACACACACAAAAACAGACATTAAAACTAGCAATGTATATGCCAATCAAAATTCGTCGTGAAATATATATCATCCACGTATCCAAAATTATTCATTTTACTGAACATGGATTTATGCATAAAGTTCAACTAGGAAGCTCACCCACAGGTTAAATATTCATTTCCAACAGAGTTTAGGAGGAGTGATCTCTTCTCACAATTTGTATCTGACAAGTCAGCCACCTCACAAGAATGTACATGTGATACAAAGTATGATTCTATAAGTGCATATAAAAATACATGTGCTGAATAGGATACAGACAAATTTGGGAGACAGGAATTCACATATTTGATAAACTTGAAAACACATGGAGTACTCTTTCAACAAAAAACTTGACTAGATTCATAACTCCTACCCTATATAATGAAAAAGGTAAGTCCAACTGTACACCATGCCTCCTCTGATTTGCTTGTATTTCTATTTTGTTTGGGTTATTTTTCTCCATCATATTACGATTAGTAGTCAGAGTCTAGTAGGATATGGGTTACTGTCAGGGATTCAGTATTTCGAATGGAAAATTGGAAAATGAATCCAATGTGAATGCAAATATGTGCTACACAAAAATCTTCCCACTCTCATCCAGAACAATGCCTTGACATTACCTTGGCCCCAAGTAACACCTTTAGAGGAGATGCGTTAGAAAATCTGTGAATACATATGTGGAATTGAATATGCTCAGGAGTTCACAACCTTGGAGGTGGAAGAGGAGTTTCCAAAAGTAAGGGACAGGGTAAACACTACACAAACATGGAGCTCTGCTGGCCTAAAGACTTCTAGAGAAACTCGCTCTGAGGTTGGGCACTTGAAATATATGTTGTTGTCAGGAGCTTCAGCTTCCTTTGTAGTGAGACCATCAAAGCTGGGTCTGCATCTATGTGACCTGGAGGACATGGTTTCTTATTTTCAATGAAAATGAGGCAGCAGTGCTGAATTCTTTCTTTGTGGGTCAACTGTTGCCACTGGGGCCTAAGTTTCTGCCTGTGTGGACTGTGAAGCCATTTGGTCATCCTCCAATTTTCGTGATGTTTCTTGCTGCTGCACTGGAAGTTCAGTATTTGCTTCACGAAATACAAGGAGTTCAACGGGGACACAATGTTGGAGGGAGTTCTGTCATGTGTTGTGGGACAGGGTCTCCAAGAGAATGCACCAACCAGGCTACTGTCCCACATAGCTTCCAACTTCACCATCGCAACATGATTCTGAACATTTCCCTGAAACCTATCCATATAACAAGATGCCTTTACATATAAAGGTCGGCAGGCTGCAACATGTCAGTCACAAGCCATTTGGAAGCCAATGGCAGATCCACATGAAACCACCACAGATGTTTTATCTCAACCTGCCCACCTCTGCTCTAGGCCCACTACTCAGGAGGCTCCAAATTACTGGGATCTCTGTTCTACACTATTTTGGTGAAACCCAGTCAATCAAGGCACTGTGTGGTACACTCATGATCAGCAACAGCATATCCAATGTTTCTCCATTGCCACCTGGTCATGGAATTTTCAAAAATTTCATGGTATTCATCTTGCCATTTTTCAAGGATGAAGTTGGAGGCACTGAGAGTTTCATTTACTTCAGTAACCATTATATGGTGAGGAAGCTCATTTCAATGAAGCTCTGGAGGACTCTCACAAGCAAGTCTTCCCAAAGAGTGGCCAAATGGTCACATAAAGCCAGGCTCATTTAAGTCTACAATGTGAAGTCCTTGTGTGTTTTGACTCTCAAATATGGCTGCCAAGTCGTTCAAAATAAAATCATGTGATGTTCTGGCTGAGATTCCCAGTGCTCTGAAGTAAGCCACCCTGGGCCTATATCTCAGTTTCCAAGGGTGACTCTCATGCGTGGCCTCCTAATACCCCAACAAATTTCATGGCAATACTTCTCTGAGGTCAGTTCCAGAACTCAGTCTCTATGGGGAATCACACCAGAGTTCAAACCCAGGTGGACACAGTCTTCTCTTCCTACCACCACACAAATGACCACAAATAAAACCAAAACACTCCCACATTACCCTCATCTTCTTATATATAGACACTCATTAAACCTCTGGCTGGAGGTGTCCATGAGGGGCTTAGCCCAAGACAGTGTCCAAAATAAGCTCCCATGCCCCTCATTTGCCTAAAGTCAGGGTGGCCTGGACAGCTTCCTGTGAACCAGGAGTGATCAAATAGGCCTGCCTTTTATACTGCTTCACTTCTCCAATTTGAGGCCTAATGACTGTGGGGTTTAGATTTTTTAGGTGAATTGGAGTCATGAGAAAACCCAAGCACCTCTGGGCTAGCCTCTGCAGGGTTTTAAAGAATTCACTTGACCCAAAGGATCCCTATTCTCACATAATGGAAGTCAGAAAACTTACAGAGGAAGGTGAGAGACTCTTCCCACAATGACTGCTATTTTGGCCATGTTGGATTTGGATGCACACCTGGGATTTTTTTTAGATCCATCATGTGCTGCAAATCTAAGCCACAGCCTCACACAGGGCCAAGAGGCTGATTCAGACACATCCCTTTCCAAAGTAATTAAGCAAAGAGCCACAGGTGATGCCCATTCATTTCCATTTGAAAACTATTTTCTTCAGGCTTCACAAAGGTGTGGCCTGAGGCAAAGACATTTCTGACATTCAGGGCAACACAACAATAGATAAGCAAATTCCCAAAGCAGGGGTTCACCACTGAGACATTCTTGGTTACACTGATATCTCAGTTTTCTGAGATGCTACACATTCCCTTCAGCTCTCAAGTACATGGCCTTGTCATAGAGCTTGGATTTGGTACATATCTTGGACACAAAACCATGAGCCTATTCTGGAGTGTAAGCAGAATTCAGAAAGAAAACAGGAACTTAGGAAGATAGCAGGTGTTGCCCATCCTTAAGGCAAGCCACAGTACATTCATAAATTGCACAGGATGAATGCTGGGAAGCTTTCTACTAGACAGGACTCTTCCATTGATGCATTCTCTTTTCCAATGTCTACAACAATGGATACAGTGGGATACACAGACATAGAAACATTCGCCTCATCAAAGGACTTACTAGAAACAGTTCACTTCAAACAAAACAAACCGCCTTTCCTACCTATTCTCAGAACATGAGACAAAACCACAAACCGACACTCATTCCCACAAAGACACCTCCTTCCCCCAAGTAGGTCTGTGACTATCCGGAGTGTCTTCTGACTGGTGGGCCATATTATGTTTCCCCAAAATCGCTTGTCCTGTCTCAGATCTGGTCTCCTTGGCCAACACTGTGAAATTTTCAGAAGACAGTGGTGAGCCACTATCTGCTTTCTCAGGAAATTCCCCTCTTCAGAGCTTTCCTGGCATTTGGCCACCCTCACATCAGCAGTTACCAAGAAAGACTGACTCTATCCTTGGTAAATCCAAACAAGGGAGACCACTGGGACTGGGACTGGGACTGACTATGGGTGCCTGGCTTCCTGGATCCCAAAGTCAGAGAGTTCCATCACCAAGGAACTCCAGTCAGGTCACCTGCACACCAGTGCTCTAGCCCCACTCCTCAAAATACATGAAGAACTATTTCAATTAAAAATTAACTAATTTTATAACACCTACCCTTTTTCATGCAAAAGGCAAGTCCAACTATACAACATGCCTCACATCAGTAGTTACCAAAAAAGAATGACTCTATCCTTGGTAAATCCAAACAAGGGAGACCACTGGGACTGAGACTGGGACTGACTATGGGTGCCTGGCTTCCTGGATCCCAAAGTCAGAGAGTTTTATCACCAAGGAACTCCAGTCAGGTCACCTGCACACCAATGCTCTAGCCCCACTCCTCAAAATACATGAAGAACTATTTCAATTAAAAATAAACTAATTTTATAACACCTACCCTTTTTCATGCAAAAGGCAAGTCCAACTATACAACATGCCTCCTCTGAACTCCTTGTATTTCAATTCTGTTTGGGTTATTTTTCTCATCATATTACGATTAGTAGGCAGAGTCTAGTGGGGTATGGGTTAGTGTTAGGGATTCAGTATTTTGAAAGGAAAATGGGAAAATGAATCCAATGTGTATGCAAATATGTGCTTCACAAAAATCTTCCAACACTCAATCAGAACAATGCCTTGACATTACCTTCACCACAAGTAAGACACAATTAGAGGAGAAGAGTTAGAAAATCTGTGAATACATATCTGGAAAGGAAAGTGCTCAGGATTTCACAACCTTGGAAGTGGTAGAGGAGTTTCCAAAAGTAAGGGACAGGGTTAAAACTCCACAACCATGGAGCTCTGCTGGCCTAAAGACTTCTGGAGAAACTGCCTCTGAGGTTGGGCACTTGAAATATATGTTGTTGTCAGAATCTTTAGCTTCCTTTGTAGTGAGACCATCAAAGCTGGGTCTGCATCTATGTGACCTGGAGGATATGTTTTCTAATTTTCCAATGAACATGAGGCAGCAGTGCTGAATTCTCTCTTTGTAGGTAAACTGTTGCCACTGGGGGCTAAGTTTCTCCCCGTGTGGACTGTGAAGCCATTTGGTCATCCTCCACTTTTCATGTTTTTCTTGCTCCTGCACTGGGAGTTTGGTATTTCCTTCATGAAATACAAGGAGTTCAACTGGGAAACAGTCCTGGAGGGAGTTCTGTCACGTGTGGTGGATGAGCATCTGGGGGAGAATTCAACAACCAGGCTTCTATCCCACATTGTTTGCTCCCTTGACCATAACAACCTGATTCTGAACATTGCCCTGGCACCTCTCTATATAACAAGATGCCTTTACATACAAGGGTCGGCTGGCTGCACCATGACAGCCACAAGCCATTTGGAAGCCAATGACAGATCCACATTAAAAAAAAATGTTTTATCACACACCTGAACACCACTGCTGTAGGCCCACTACTCAGCAGCTTCCAACTTAATGTCATCTCCGTTCTATACCATTTTCATGTAACCCATTCAATCAAGGCACTTTCTGGTACACTCATGTTAAGCAACAGGTAATCCAAAGGTTCTCCAGTGCCACCTGGTCATGGCAATTTCAAAAAACTCATGGTATTTATGTAGCCATTTTTCAAGGATGAATTTGAAGGCAATGTGGGTTTCAATTCATTCAGAATCCATTAAATGTTGAGGTAGCTCATTTCAATAAAAGGTCTGGAGAACTCTTGTAAGGGTCAGGTGAAGCGTGAGAGAAAGAGACCACCAAGTAACCACTCATGCAATTTGCAGAAGAGGATTTATTGAACCAGCATGCTGGGGCTCTGTGCCCACTCAAGAAGGGAAAAGAGCCCAGAGCCCCAAGCAGGGAATGAGCATGGCTTAAGTACACTTTTGAAAGGTCGGGGATTTTACATGTATCACAGTCTCCTTTAACAAATCATTATACACTGTGGGAAAATTCAGCAACAACTCCTAAACATGATTAGTTCATTCATTGGCCGGAACAGGTCAGCGTGGAGTGATAGGTCATTTCTAAACGGGGTACACATTCAAACTGATTGGTTTTAGGGCCTAAAGGACTACATGATCAGTTACACAGAGTCCTGAGTTACTGGACAACTAGGGAGTCAGTGGGAATATTTACTGAGCAGTTCCAGTATTGTCCTAACAGCTACAGGGTTTTCAGGTTCTGCAGGTAGCATAGAAACCTAACACTACCTAATCCTTTACATTTTAACTCAGACCTTGCAGCTTAGAAACTTTACAACACCCGGTCTTTTACCCTTTAACTTTTATGCTTTAACTTCAATTTCTTTTCCCCTTACATTCTCCACTCCTTTTTTCTGAATACTTTTAATCTTAAAAGTAATGCATCATGATTATTGAAGGGTTTCACATTTCATGAGTTGTTTTGCGTTCCCTGGAATCATTTTCAGCATGGCCTCCATTTTAGATTTCACTCATAATTAGACCCCGATTTATGTAACTACACTGACTACCTAACTTGAAATCTGGCTTCATTCCCTCCCTCTAATTTGGAAACACCTTTCTGCTGTAAGGAAGGGGGGGCAAAGAGAATCTTTCTGGCTTCTTCAGGCTGAAAAGGGACGGTGTGGGGCAAACAGTTTGGAGTCCCACTTTAATAATCGGGTCAATCGAGGGGTCCATGATAAAAGTCCAATTGAGAAGTATTAGGCTGGAGGGCCATTCGAATGATGGGTGGTCTATAAAAGAAACAAGAATTTATTAATTTACTGGAACCATATTGATCCAGCAATAAATGTCACAGAACAGAAATATGCCAATGAGTATAATGGCCAAGACTGAGACTAACAATGTTTACCAAGAAGTACCAAGAAGCAGAGGCTAAGATATTGTTTTCATGACAAAGATCCTGAGGACATGGCTTCTATCTGAGCATGTAAATCTTTAAGGATATTTGTCACTTTGCCAGAAATGTTAGGTATGTAAACACAACAACTAACATTTAGGTTTATAGATGTCCTTTCCTTTAAGATATAGTCTAATAATTTAATGTCATCTGATCTTGCAAAATCCTTTTACAAGTATGACCTGTGTGTCTAATAGAGAAATATTTAATTCTGTTAGGGCTGGATAACCATACTAGCAAACACCAAGGCTACATGTGTAGGTTAGGAATATCTGTGGGCCTAAAATTAAAAACTTCTCTGGCAGTTTTTTTTAATAGTTATCAGGCATTCCCGTCTGAGAATCGCTTTTGTAGCCTCCAGTTTATTAGTTTTGGAAGTTACATTTAACTATTATTATCATTTAAAATGTCCAGGAACAACTGTGCTATGGCTTTAACTTTCTTTGCTAAGTGTTTAAGATGAGGCAAGTCAAACTGACTTTTGTTCTTATCAATTGTCAACAGTCAGCTGAGTTTCCCTGGGAGTCCTCGGGGGAACTTTATAGCAGCTTCTCAGTTCTGCTAGTGCCATTTACCTTATGATGGGTCCAGGCCTTGCTTGACCATGTGGCTTCCCTTGGAAGCATCAGGGATTTCTCCCCTTTCTGATGACCCTCATCTTTACAGCAAATGCACTGATTGGCTTTCTGTCCTCCACTAGTCTCTTTAATCTCCCTGCTCAGGAGGTTACGTGGCCTAGAGTTGCAGAGGAGTCCTTTGGAGAAGTCCCCTATTCCCTGATTCAGACTGACTCAGGGGGCAAGAGCCGAATATTGGTTTTCTTGGCCCTTTTAATTTAACTAATTTTAAAAACTTGATCTTAAACATCCAGTAAATAAGTTAACAGCAATATATTAAGAGCACTGGGCTTTAATGTCTATCTCTCTATCCTGTAGGTGATAACTCCTTATCTTATGTTGACCTAGGGTGTGTTCTTAAAGAAATACCTCTTTAAAACATTAATAGGCAATCATTAAACCATCTATAAGCATACTTCAAAACAAAACTAACTAGGGTAAAAAAATATTTAGCTTACGTAATATCTACCTTGAATTCTGGCAGGGTTATACATCATAATTTCCTATTTGAGATCCTAGTAATCTTGGCAAAAACCTACTTTTGGACACAACTTTAACTGTACTGAAATCTGGCTTACTTCTTTAATAGCCACTTTCACATGTAGTGAGATGAGACAAAGTCTTATCTCAAGTAAGGCAGGGCTCTTTATAAATCTCAAGCACTATAGTTCTGAAGTTGATCATTTTACAAAGTTTACATAAATTGTTGTTCAAGTTTACATAAAAATTAGCTAACACAACATAATATCACACCTAAAACATGAATTAAAGAAAGGCTGAAAGCTTTGAACCCTTTTGTAGAAAAGTAGCAAAGTATTTTGGTGTTTTAAAATTGTATCTCAGTGTGAAAAGTAACATGGGACTGTACATATCTTATTGATAACAAGTCCAATTGTAGAACACAAATGATATGAACATGTCTCCAACATGTTTTTTTAAGCCCAGAATTACCATACAACTTTAGAACACCAGGTTGATATAATTTTCTTTTGAAGCTTTTACCTTACAGACTTGTATACCTGGAAGATAAGAACTCATTAATAGCACCATAATTAACCTTGCAAAAGCTGTGTGCTTTCATAGAACTTAGGGGGAGATCTTAGGGCTTAGATAAATGGCAGGCAACCCGTTTATTGGTAAGTTCTTCCAGATAGGCGCCATGTTGGCGTTACCAGCACCTGAAGAAAATCAGAGCGAATAAAAACAGAATGAAGATAAAGATTAAAGCAAAGGTCAATTTTTGGCAGAAGTTCCATGCTGAGGAACTGACAAAAAAGAGACCAAGGGCCATGAGGAAGCTTAGAAGGAAATAAACACTCATGAATCCGGGATGTCAGATTAAGAGGTTCTCCGAACTTGTTGTCTCCCACTGTCTGATTTCTGTTGCATTCCATCGTGCCTGGTAGTGAGCTTCAGCACTTAGTGAACTGTTCTCTTGAAGATGCTGGGGGTTCATCGGTCATCATAGGCTTGTAGTGCCTAAGCAGAAGCTGGTTGAAAGTCTAATTAGAAACTTTCTGCAATTGGTTTTGGAAGGACTTCATTATGCAGAGTAAGAGAGCACAAGAAAAGTACTGAAAAATAACAGTTGTTGTTTAACCAAAGTTGTATAATTTTTATTTTTTTTTTAGGATTACTTGCTCAAAAATTTACACACATAACCAACTTACACAGACCTCTTTTATCACTTACTTAAACCCTCTTCATTACTTAATCACATTGACTCTCTTATCCAGAAACACATTTTCCCTCTATTAAATCCATATCTAGAACCTTTTAGTTTCTCTTTTTCATCTGTTAACATCCTTTTGTTCACACTTTAAAACAATATCTGTAAATTTCTGAATTTAAGGAGATTATTTCATAGACATCAACATTTTATTAGGGTCTTTTTGAACACCTAGAAAAATTTATAAGCTTAATTTAAGACCTCTTTATTTTTATCTCTTTACACAATTTAAATTGAACCATTTGAATCACATGAATCAAAGATATTTGGACATATTTTTAAAATTTTTTTTATGAGCACTCCTCATCTGTCAATTGTGATATCACTGCAGGATATCTGGACATACACACATAAGGACATACCGACATACAACACGTAACACAAGTGTAACACCCTTGTAGCTTTTTCAGGTGAAATCTCCATTGCAACGTTTCAAAACTCCACAGTTGATCAGAAAAACATTAACCTAGGTCTGTAGGACCAAAATCATGAGCTCAAAAAATACAGAATCTAAGAAAAAGCAAGAGTCCTTAAAAAAAGATGACTGGCCAGTAATTAATAAATACCATATAATTTACTTTTTGGTTGGGGTCTAGTTTGAGTTCAGGTAAAAAGACACTGAGGGGAACAGATATCATTTCATAATTTATAATCTTTGCCCAAATTAATGCACTGGAATACCTAATGAAATTTTCTCAGGCTACCCAGTTCAAATTGAAACTTTCTAATTTTTTTATCCTAAATATTTATGTTTTCTATCATGAATTATCTGAAATAAAACTAAACAATTGCTTAAACCGAACTTTTAACTGCAAGATAGTGCAATGCTTTAGAAACCCATTCAGAAACCAAATTGTTACAATTAAAAAATCATCTTTTAGATTCACATTTGGCCAAGATCATCCCCAAGAAACAATCTATAATATCAACACATTACTGCATTTATTGCCCCCTTAGTTAAGTAAACAGAGGTGGGGTAATCCCTAAAGTGCAGGTAAGGAAGGAGGAAACTCCCTAAAGCAAAATGGCTTTGGCAGCTGCTGGGAGCCCCTTAGTTCCACCTTTTACTTATAGGATTAGTTCCTCTGGCTTGGTCTGACCCCAGGCACTAGGCATTTCTCACATCTCCTAACTTTTTAGTAGTCAGATCCCCAAAAAGTTCACCTTCTGCTTGCAGTTTTTTCGAGTTTGAGAAAAGTTTAAGCGAGATATCAAAGTTTTTAGACCCCAGGCATTTCCCTCTGCAGTGGGCGTGCTCAAGCTAACTACGGGAAGAAAATAAAACACTGCTTCCTTAATCTCGCTTAACAAAGGGGGGTAAAGTTTATCAAAATTCTTTAAAACACAGCAAAGAGAGGTGTAAAAGGTGAGAACATAAAAGCTGGCAGTTCTGTTGAATTATGGTCCCTCACAGGAGAAGCATTAGGTTAAAATTTAGCTAAAGTTACTTCCACACATCTAACGCCATTTGGAATTAGGGACTCTTCATCGGTCCAATGTAAAACAATGCCATCACACTTAACAGAGACACAGACAAAAAGATACACAAAGATCATCATGCAGCTCCCGTTCGTTCACAACCACAAGATCTACGTTCTTGTGACTCAGGGAGAATGGAGGGAAAAGGGGGGAGGAGCAGAAATATTGAGTGATAGGATCTTGGGGGAAGGGGTAGAGGTGGAGGCAGGGACCAGGAAAGGCTTCACCCATATGGCAGGAAATTTACAGAGGTCCAGCCAGGTTAAAATATATGGCTGCTGGTCTGGATGGCCACACGGCCCTGGCTGAAAGACAATATCTCTGACTTTGCAGATTAGAGGGAGGTGGAAGGGCCCTCCTGGGGGCCATTCAACTCTAAAGGTGGGCCATTCTGAAGTGCAGAGTGTCTGTCAGGTCCAGCGTTTCACTGAAAAAGAAAGATTCTTGGCCCTTGAGCTGACATCCGCCCAATGATCAAGGGTCAGAGACAGAGGTGTGGAATGGCTTTGTCCCATACTGGGAGTTACTCAAGCAAAGACAGGGACAGGATAATACAAACATGACACTAACACGGACACACAGTAAACGTTTAACACAAGTTCTGAAACAAAGATTAAAGGCAGACAGTACTCAACCTGAGAAGAAAAGTAGCTGGCAAGACCTGATGGGTCTTTTACTCTTTAACTTTTACACTTTAAATTCAATTACTTTTACCCTTACACTCTCACAGGCAAGGCTTCCCAAAGAGTGGCCAAAATGTCACATGAAGCCAGTCCCATTGAGGTCTACAATGTGAGGTCCATGTATCTATTGACTCTCAACTATGGCTGCCAAGTCTTTCAGATTAAAATCATGTGATATCCTGGCTGAGATTCCCAGTGCTTTGGGGAAAGCCACCCTGGGACTAGATCTCAGTTTTCAAGGGAGACTCTCATGTGTGGCCTCTTAAACCCGAATCCATTTCTTGGCAATACTTCTCTGAGATCAGTTCCAAAACTCAGTCTCTAAGGGGAATCACACCTGTATCAATCCAAGGTGAGCCCAGTCTTCTCTTCCAACTTCCACACAAATGACCATAATTAAAACCAAAACACTCCCACATGGCCCTCATCTTCTTCCATATAGACACTCATCATAACCTCTGGCTGTAGGTTACCATGAGAGTCGCAGCCCAAGACAGTGTCCAAAGTAAGCTCACTTGCCCCTCATTTTCCTAAAATCATGGTGGCCTGGACACCCTTCCTGTGAATCAGGAGTGATAAAATAGGCCTGCCAATAATACTGCTCTGCTTCTCCAATTTAAGGTGTACTGACTGTCAGGTATAGATTCTTTATGTGATTTGGAGTCATAAGAAAAACCAAGCTCCTCTGCAGTGGTTTGAAGAACTCATTTAGCACAAAGGATCCCTATACTAACTTGATGGAGGTCAGGAAACTAAAAGAGGAAGGGAAGAGGCTTCATTCACAATGAGTGATCTTTTTCACATTTTGTTTGTGGATACATACATGGGATCTTTCTTTAGATCTATATGGGGCTGAAAATTTAAGCCACCACCTCACACAGGGCCAAGAGGCTGATTCAGACACATCCCTTTCCAAAACAATTTAGCATAGATCCACAGGTAATCCCCATTCATTTCCATTTGAAAACAATTTTCTTCAGGTTTCAAAAAGTATAGCCTGAGGCAAAGACCTTCCTGACATTCAGGGCAACAGAACCATAGGTAAGCAAATGGCCCAAAGCAGGGTTTCTCCAATGAGACTTTCCTGGTCACACTGATATATGTGTTTTCTGAGATGCTTCTATTCTTTTCAACTATCCAGTACATGGTCATGTCAGAGAGATTGGAGGTGGTACATATCTTGGACACAAAACCACGAGCGTATTCTGGAGAGTGGCCAGAATTCAGGAAGAAATCAGGAACTTAAGAAGACAGTAGGTGTTGCCCATCAATAAGGCAAGCCAAAGTCCATTCATAAATTGGGCAGGGTGAATGCTGGGAAGCATTCTACTAGACAGGACAATCCACTGATGCATTCTATTTTCTAATGTGTACATCAACGGACAGAGTTTGATACACACACATAGAATCACTCGCCTTTTCAAATGACTTATGAGAAACAGTACACTCCAAATTAAACAAACTGACTTTCCTTCCTGTTCTCAGAACATGAGACAAAACCACAAACTCCCTCCGACACCCACAAAAGCACTACCTTCCCTCAAGTAGGTCTGTGTCTATACGGAGTGTCCTCTGACTGGTGGGCCATACTATGTTCCCACGAAATGGCCTGTCCTGTCTCAGATCTGGTCTCCTTGGCCAACCCTATGAAGTTGTCAGGAGCCAGCTTTGAGGCACTACCTGCTTTCTCAGGAAAGGCCCCTCTTCAGAGCTCTACTAGCCTTTGGCCATCCTCACATCAGTAGGTACCAAGAGAGACTGACTCTCTCCTCTGTAAATTCGAAAAAGTGAGCCCACTGGGACTGGGACTGGGACTGTCTCTGGTTGCCTGGCTTCCTGGATCCCAAGTTCAGAGAGTTTCATCACCAAGGAAGTGAGGTGAGGTCACATCCATCAGGAACTGAATGAGGTCTCCCCTTGGCAACCACTTTGTCGTAACAGTTGCTTCAAAGGGTCCCATGAGATTGAAGCTGCCCCTAATTCCTGTGACAATTTCACAAGTTAGAATGGTATATCAATCATATGCACCCGGGAACATCTCTCCACACAGGCCTTGTTTGTACCATCTTCTCTACATTAAGAAGATAGAGGCTGATTCAGACACATCCTTTCATGTTGACCAGGTTGTTTGCCATGGAAGATGACTATTGCTCTCTCATGTCCTTCATAGCTGCCTACATGTTCTCCAGGGATCATTTCTGCATGGAAGTTTGAGGTTCTCATCAGGTGGAAGATCCCCTACCTTCCTGTATTGTAAAACCAACTCTGTGCCTGCAATTCATTAAAGTTAGATTGAGGGAACAGTGAATGGTTAAGGTTAATAACAGGTTCAATTTGGGTTACAAATCATTCTGAGCCGTGAATAATGGTATTGGGAACCTGCAATATTTATAAGAATATATATGTGAAATATAAGTATGTAAACATAAATCTAGGTAAGATTTGAAGCCCAGAATGGAATTGGGCCCTTGATTGGGATACTTAGCCTTGAATTATGTTCTGCACAGATGTCTCAGATAAATCGATATACAATGGCATTGAACCTTGTACTTTGGATGATTGAATGTCGAAGAGAACATCCAGTCAAAAAGGGATAGTCTGTAGCATTCGGAAGATAGTCGGTAGGTTTAGGAAGAAGAGTGAATATAGGATTTGGACCAAAGTTCCTTACCAATAGCATTTCGGGTAGAGAGTGAATGTAAATGTCAGATCATGTGAAGGGTCAGTCACAATGATGCACTGGGGAAAATATGTAGGAAAGCAGATATCTATAGAGACATTAGGAAATGAGGCGAAATATAATATGAGTGATAGGATCAGACATTTTCAAGATGCTTGAAGTAGAATATATAATCTCTTGAAGAAACAAATATGTAGTCACCAAAAGGATTGACATATGAGAGCATTAGGCATCATGTACATGGATGTTTTTAGTAATCAATGCTCAATTCCATTTAGGCTTTGGTACAATCATAAGTGTGACCTTTGCATTTTGTTTCCAGAATACTACTGTGGTAAAATGTATCAGGTGACATGAGTATATCTTCCACCATTTCTGGGTGTAATATATTGAAGACGTATAAATTAGTATTGGGGGTACAAATAGGTATATCCTACGTCTATGTGTATAGAGATAATGCATGAATAGACCATATAGTGAATAAATAATATAACAGTTTTCACGTATATAATGGATTGAATTGATATCTGAAAATATATAAAAAATCTTATATTGATATACAATCATTCATTCCAACCAGTTATACATCTAACGGTAATATTAGATTTATTGTTTATCATGAAGGGTGTGTGAGTTTTGCTTCAAAAGAGATTATGGAAATCGAAAAAAGTGTGTTTGGAAAGAAGCCCCATGAAAAGTCCAGTCAAGAAATATGGAGGAATACAGGTGTTCTGAAGAAGGAGATGATTGAAAGTGAAACAAATGCCTATAAATTTTTGAACTTGTGGATGAAATATATATCCTATTATGTGCAAAAACTGATAAAATAGTAATGTACCAATGTTGAATAAAAATGGTCGTCAAAATACATATTATGTCCCAGGAATCTACTTGCATTGATGATAAACTATGTAAGTTACTGTAGAAATATTAGGATTTGTATACACCCTTCACTGAACTGAGTTTTCAGTACAGGAAAAAAATATGTATTTCAGGTGGATCAATATCTTGAGAATAATCTTGTGAAAATTTGATTATAAATCCACATACATGAACATGAATGAATTTAGGGATTGTTTAATAAGACACATTTATTTCATATTTTGAAAAATCTGGAGAGTGTTTATATATATATATATATATATATATATATATATATATATATATATATATATACACACACACACACACACACACACACACATTGACATTAAAAAGTAGCAACATATATGCCAATTGAAATACATCATGAAATATATATCATCCACAAATCCAAAAATCTTCATTTTACTGAACATAGATTTATGTATAATGTTGTTCAACTAGGATGATCACCCATAGTTTGAATTTTCAGTTCCAACAGCGTTTAGGAGGAGTGATCTCTTCTCACAAATTGTATCTGCCAAGTCAGCAACCTCACAAGTATATGTGTGGCACCAGGTAGGATTCTATATGTGCATATAAAAATGCATGTGCTGAATAGGGTACAGAGAAATGGAGACAGTAATTCACATATTTGTTAACTTTAAAAATACATGAAGAGGGGGAGGGTCAGAGCCACCAACCGCACCTGCAAGGTAGCCAGACCTGTGTCTCACCGGTAGAACAGGCCTAGCAGCCCGCCAGCGTGAAAGACACATTGCTCTGGTTGGGGGAGGGGCATAGTCGCCACGTGCCTTCAAGTTATGTGGACCTGCGACCCACAGGCAGAACAGGCCCAGCAGACTTCAGAAGGGCAGAGATGCCTCCCACGCATGCAAAGTAGGCGGACCTGCGAACACCGACAGACCAGGTTCAGGGGACCACCAGGGTGGTAGACACATCGCCCCGGTTTGGGGAGGGGCAGAGCCACCACACGCGCCTGCAATGTAGACAGACCTGCAACCCGCAGACAGAAGAGGCCCAGCAGCATGGAGGGGCAGACCCATTGCCCGCGCCTGCAAGGTAGGCGGACTTGTGACCCGCTGGCAGAACAGGACCATCGCCCGCAGAAGGGTAGAGACGCTGCCTGCTCCTGCAGGTAGGTGGACCTAAGCCAAAGTTAATCAAAGGGATAAAGAGGGACACTACATACTGCTCAAGGGAACCATTCACCAACAAAACAAAAATATCATAAATATATATGCCCCAAATAATGGTGCAGTTATGTTCATCAAACAAACTCTTCTCAAGTTCAAGAGTCTAATAGACCACAATACAATAATCATAAAAGACTTCAAAACACCTCTCTCACTACTGGACAATTCTTCCAAACAAAAGTTGAATAAGGAAACTATAGAACTCAATAACAATTAATAACCTAGACTTAATTGACATATAATTAAATATACCACACAAAATCATGCAGTTAAACTTTTTTTCTCAGCAGCACATGGATATCTCTCAAAAATAGATCATATATTATGTCACAGGGCAACTCTTAGACAATATAAAGGAGTACAGATAATACCAGGCATCTTATCTGGTCATCGTGGAATGAAACTGAAAATCAATGATAAAAGAAAGAAGGAAAAATCATGCATCACTCGGAGAATGAACAATAGGTTACTGAATGATCAACGGGTTTTAGAAGACACCAAGGAGGAAAATAAAAAATTCTAAGAGATAAATGAAAAGACACACACAACATATCGGAATCTATGGGACACTTTGAAAGCAATTCTAAAAGGATAATTCATTGCTTGGAGTTCTTTCCTTAAAAAAAGAAAAAAACAACAAATAAATAATCTCATAGTTCATCTCAATGTCTTACAAAAACATGAGCAAAACAACAGCAAAAGAAGTAGAAGGCAAGAATTAATTAAAATCAGAGCTGAAATTAATAAAATCGAAACAAAAGAAACAATTGAAAAAATTGACAAAACTAGAAGTTGGTTCTTTGAAAAAATAAATAAAATCAACAGACCCTTAGCCATGTTCGCAAAGAGAAGACGAGAGAGAACTCAAATTACTAGCATACGGGATGAAAATGGCAATATCACAACAGAAATATCAGAAATACAGAAGATAATCAGAAATTATTTTGAATCTATATACTCGAATAAATTAGAAGATAGTGAAGGCATCGATAAATTTCTTAAGTCATATGATCTGCCCAGATTGAGTCAGGAGAATATAGACAACCTAAACAGACCAACATCAATTGAGGAAATAGAAGCAACCATCCAAAGACTACCAACTAAGAAAAGCCCAGGACTGTATTGGTATACAGCAGAGTTTTACAAAACCTTTAAAGAGGAACTAACACCAATACTTTTCAAGATATTTCAGGAAATAGAAAAAGAGGAAGAACTTCCAAATTCATTCTATGAGACCAATATCACCCTGATTCCAAAACCAGACAAAGACACTTCAAAGAAACAAAACTACAGACCAATATCTCTAATGAACCTAGATGCAAAAATCCTCAATATAATTCTGGCGAATCAGATACAAAAACATATGAAAAAAATTGTGCAACATGATGAAGTAGGATTCATCCCTGAGATACAAGGCTGGTTCAATATACAGAAATCAATAAATGTTATTCACCACATCAATAGACTTAAAAATAAGAACTGTATGATGATCCCGATAGATGCAGAAAAAGCATTCAACAAAGTACAGCATCCCTTTATGTTCAAAACTCTAGAAAAACTAGGGATAACAGGAACATACCTCAATATTGTAAAAGCAATCTATGCTAAGCCTCAGGCTAGCATCATTCTGAATTGAGAAAAACTGAAGGCATTCCCTCTAAAATCTGGAAACAGATAGGGATGCCCTCTCTCAACACTTCTCTTCAACATAGTTCTTGAAACAGTGGCCAGAAAAATTAGACAAATGAAAGAAATTGAAGGCATAAAAATAGGAAAAGAAGAACTTAAATTATCACTATTTGCAGTTGACATGATTCTATACCTAGCAGACCCAAAAGGGTCTAAAAAAGAAATTATTAGAGCTAATAAATGAACTCAGCAAAGGCAGGAGATAAAGTCAACATGCATAAATCAAAGGCATTTCTGTATATCAGTGACAAATCCTGTGAAATAGAAATGAGGACAACCACTCTCTTCAGAATATCATGAAAAAAAAAAAATAAAATACTTCGGAATCAACCTAACAAAAGAGGTGAAAGACTTATACAATGAAAACTACAGAACCCTAAAGAGAGAAATAGAAGAAGATCTTAGAAGATGAAAAAATATACCCTGTTCATGGATAGACAGAACTAACATTATCAAAATGGCGATATTACCAAAAGTTCTCTAAAGGTTTAATGCAATGCCAATCAAAATCCCAAAGGCATTTCTTGTAGAAACAGATAAAACAATTATGAAATTCATATGGAAAAATAAAAGACCCAGAATAGCAAAAACAACTCTAAGCATGAAGTGTGAATCAGGCGGTATAGCAATACCAGACTTCACACTATACTACAGAGCAATAGTAAACAAAAGAGCATAGTACTGGTACCAAAGCAGGGGGGTGGACCAATGGTACAGAATAGAGGACACAGAAACCAATCCACAAATCTACAACTATCTTATATTTGATGAAAGGGCTAATAGCATGAAATGGAGGAAGGATAGCATCTTCAACAAATGGTGCAGAGAAAACTGGAATTCCATATGTAACAAAATGAAACTGAATCCCTTTCTCTCGCCATGCACAAAAGTTAACTCAAAATGGATCAAAGAGCTTGATATTATATCAGAGACATGGCATCTGATAGAAGAAAACTTTGACTACGATCTACATACTGTGGGGTCGAGCTCCAAATTCCTCAATAGGACACCCATAGTACAGAGTTAATAACTAGAATCAAAAAATGGTACTTACTCAAACTAAATAAGTTTTTCTCAGCAAAAGAAACAATAAGAGAGGTAAATAGGGAGCCTACATTCTGGGAACAAATATTTACTCCTCACACTTCAGATAGAGCCCTAATATCCAGAGTATACAAAGATCTCAAAAATTTAAACAATAAGAAAATGAATATCCCACTCAACAAATTGGCCAAGGACCTGAACAAACACTTCTCAGAGGAGGACATACAATCAATCAATAAGTACATGAAAAAATGCTCACCATCTCTAGCAGTCAGAGAAATGGAAAACAAACCCACCCTAAGATACCATCTCACTGCAGTAAGATTGGGAGCCATTATGAAGTCAAACGACAACAAGTGCTGGCGAGGATGTGGGGAAAAGGGTACACCTGTACATTGCTGGTGGGACTGCAAATTGGAGCAGCCAATTTGGAAAGCAGTATAGAGATTTCTTGGAAAGCTGGGAATGGAACAACCATTTGATCCAGCTATTACCCTTCTCAGTATATTCCCTAAAAATATGAAGAGCATGCTACTGGGACACTGATAAATCGATGATCATAAGAGCACAATTCACAATAGCAAGACTGGGGAACCAACCGAGATGCCCTTCAATAGATGAATGGATAAAAAAAAAATGTGGCATTTATACACAATGGAGTATTACACTGAATTAAAAAATGACAAAAATCATACAATTTGCAGAGAAATGGATGACATTAGAACATATTATGCTAAGTGAAGATAGCCAAACCCTAAAAAACAAATGCCAAATGTTTTCTTTGATATAAGGAGAGTAACTAAGAACAGAGTTGGGAGGAAGAGCATGAGAAGGATTTTAACATTAAACAGGGGTGAGAGGTGGGAGGGAAAAGAAAAGAGAAGGGAAATTGCATGGAAATGGAAGGAGACCCTCATGGTTATACAAAATTAAATACAAGAGAAAGTGAAGGGAAAGGGGAAAAAAACAAGGGAAAGAAATGTATTATAGTAGATGGGGTAGATAGGGAAGATTGCACGGGAGGGAAAGGGAGATAATAGAGGAAAGGAAAGGCAGCAGAATACAACAGACACTAGTATAGCAATATGTAAAACAGTGGATGTGTAACCGATGGGATGCTGCAATCTGTATACGGGGAAAAATGGAAGTTCATAACCCACTTGATTCAAAATGTGAAATATGATATGTCAAGAACTATGAAATGTTTTCAAGAACCAACAATAAAATTTAAAAGAAAAAAAAACGCATGGAGAACTATTTCAATTAAAAATTGACTAGATTTATAACACCTACACTTTATCATGCAAAAGGCAAGTCCAACTAAACACCATGCCTCCTCAGAACTACTTGTATTTCTATTATGTTTGGGTTATTTTTCTCCATCATATTAGGATTAGTAGTCAGAGTCTAGTAGGTTATGCGTTAGTGTCACGGATTCAGCATTTTGAATGGAAATAGGAAAATAAATCCAATGTGTACGCAAATATGTGCTACAAAAAAATCTTCCAACTCTCTTCCAGAAAAATGCTTTGACGTTACCTTCACCCCAAATAAGAAACAATTAGAGGAGGAGATTTAGAAAATCTGTGAATACATATCTGGAATGAAAAATGCTCAGGAGTTCACAAACTTGGAGGTGGTAGAGGAGTCTCCCAAAGTAAGGGACAGGGTAAACCCTCCACAAACATGGAGTTCTGCTGGCCTAAAGCATTCTTGAGAAACTGCCTCTGAGGATGGGCACTTGAAATATATGTTGTTGTCAGGAGCTTTAGCTCCTTTGTAGTGAGACCATCAAAGCTCGGTCTGCATCTATGTGACCTGGAGGACATCGTTTATTATTTTCCATTGAACATGAGGCAGCAGTGGTGATTTCCCTCTTTGTAGGTAAACTGTGGCCACTGGGGGCTAAGTGTCTCCCCATGTGGACTGTGAAGCCTTTTGGTCATCCTCCACTTTTCGTCGTGTTTCCTGCTGCTGCACTGGGAGTTTGGTATTTGCTTCACGAAATACAAGGAGTTTGACTGGGACACAGTGCTGGAGGGAGTTCTGTCACGTGTGGATTTTCAGGGTCTGCAAGAGAATGCACCAACCAGGCTTCATTCCCACATAGCTTGCCCCCTTGTCCATAGCAACCTGATTCTGAACATTGCCATGAAAACCCTCCATATAACAAGATGCCTTTACATATTAGGGTCTGCTCACTGCATCGTGTCAGTGACAAGCCATTTGGAAATCAATGGCAAATCCACATGGCCCCACCACAAATGATTTATCACAGACCTGCACACTATAGCTCTGGGCCCACTAGTCATGAGGGTGCAACTTACTGGCATCACTGTTCTACACCATTTTCATAAAACCCAGACAATCAAGGTACTGTCTGTACACTCATGATCAGTAAAAGGGAATCCAAAGGTTCTCCAGTGCCACCTGGTCATGGGAATTTTAAAAATTTCATGGTATTTATCTACCCATTATTCAAGGATGATGTTGGAGGCACTGTGGGTTTCAATTCATTCAGAAACCATTAAATGGTGAGGAAGCTCATTTCAATGAAATCTCTGCAGAACACTCACAGGCAATTCTTCCGAGAGAGTGGCCAAAAGGTCACATGAAGCCAGGCCCATTGAGGTCTACAATATGAGGTCCATGTGTGTTGTGACTCTCAACTATGGCTGCTACGTCTTTCAGAATAAAATCATGTGATATTCTGGCTAAGATTCCCAGTGTTCTGTGGAAAGCCACCCAGGGCCTAGATCTCAGTTTCTAAGGGCGACTCTCATGCGTGGCCTTCTAAAATTCAAAAACAATTGATGGCAATACTTCTCTGAAGTAAGTTCCAGAACTCAGTCTCTAAGGGAAATTACACCAGACTTCAAGCCAAGGTGGACCCAGTCATCTCTTCCAACCGCCACACAAATGTACACAATTAAAACCCAAACACTCCCTCATGTCTCTCATCTTCTTCCATATAGACACTCATCATAACTTCTGGCTGAAAGTTTCCATGATGGGTGCAGCCCAAGACAGTGTCCAAATAAGCTTCCTTACCCCTCATTTGCCTAAATTCAGGGTGGCCTGCACAGGTTTCCTGAGAACCAAGAGTGATAATATAGGCCTGCTGTTAATTCTGCTATACTTGTATAATTTGAGGGCTACTGACTGTCAGGTATAGATTCTTTTTGTGATTTGGAGACATGAGAAAACCCAAGCACCTATGGGATAGCCTCTGCAGGGCTTTTAAGAACTCATTTGACCCAATGAATCCCTATTCTCAATTGATGGAGGTCGGGAACCTTATAGAGGAAGGCAAGAGACTTCATCCACAATGACTGCTCTTTTTTTTTTTTTTTTTTGTTTTTTAAAAATTTATTTGTTCTAATCAGTTATATGCTAAAACTATTTCTAATAGAATATTTACAATACTTTTATGGAGGAAATTAAAACCTTATTAGAAGGCATCTAGAAGATTGAGATAAATAGAAAGTATTTGTGAACAGAAAGTCTCTCTGATTATATATCCTCAATTAGACCTTTTAATTTATTAAACTAGCTGATTTTAAAATTTATTGGATAGGGCAAGGAGTCAATGGTAGTTAAGTTGTTATTGAAGAACAAAACAAGAGTATATTGTTTACCAGATAGCAAATCTTAAAAACATGATTAGTACAATGATCACTCACCAATTGATTATTGGTGAGTGGATAAATTCAATAGAAATCAGTTTGTTATTTATAGTAAAGTTGTACACGACTAAACCTACACCCACCTTTACCTAGGGAAATTATTAGTTTTTGGTTGCTTATTATAAGGTTGATGTAAATTAAAGATTAAAAACAATATATTTTATTTGCAATTTAATAATGAAGTTGCCATAGCAATGTAAATTTTTTTTTTATTTTTTAAATTTTTTTTTTATTTTTTCATCTTCCATACATTTGATTTAAATGAGTTATGCATTTCCATTTTTACCCCAAATACAGATTGCAGAATCATATCAGTTACACATTCACAATGTTTACATAATACCATATTAGTGACTGTTGTATTCTGCTGACTTTCCTATCCCCTACTATCCCCCCTCCCCTCCCCTCTCATCTTCCCTCTCTATCTCATCTGTTGTTGTTCCATTCTCTCCCTTCCCCCCCTTTCCCCTCACAACCTTGTATATGTGATTTCGTATAAAAATGAGGGTGTCCTTCCGTTTCCATGCACTTTCCCTTCTCTCTCCCTTTCCCTCCTATCACTCGTCTCAGTTTAATGTTAATATTTTCCTCATGCTCTTTTCCTCTGTTCAGTTCTTAGTTGCTCTCCTTAAATCAAAGAAGACATTTGGCATTTGTTTTTTAAGGATTGGCTAGCTTCACTTAGTATAATCTGCTCTAATGCCATCCACTTCCCTGAAAATTCAATGATTTTGTCGTTTTTTATTGCTGCATAGTACTCCATTGTGTATAGATGCCACATTTTTTTTATCCATTCATCTATTGAAGGGCATCTGGGTTGGTTCCACAGTCTGGCTATTGTGAATTGTGCTGCTATGAACATGGATGTGGCAGTATCCCTATAGCACTTTTTGCCATTTTGGTTTTGGATGCACACGTGGGATGTATCTTTAGATCCATCAGGTGCTGACAATCTAAGCCACAGCCGCACACAGGGCCAAGAGTCTGATTCAGATACATCCCTTTCCAAAACAATTAAGCAAAGAGCCACAGGTGATGCCCAGTCATTTCCGTTTGAAAACTGTTTTCTTCTGGCTTTACAAAGGGGTGGCCGAAGGCAAAGACCTTACTGACATTCAGGGAAACAGAACAATAGTTAAGCAAAAGGCCCCAAGCAGGGTTTCTCCACTGAGACTTTCCTGGTCACACCGATATCTGAGTTTTCCGATTTGCTAGCCATTCCTTTCATCTAACCAGTACATGGCCATGTCACAGAGCTTGGAGGTGGTACATAACTTGGACAAAAAAACCATGAGCCTATTCTGGAGAGTGGCCAGAATTCAGGAAGAAAACAGGAACTTAGGAAGTTAGTAGGTGTTCCTCATGGAATAGGCAAACCTCAGTCCATTCATTAATTGGGCATGATGAATGCTGGGAAGCTTTCACCTAGACAGGACACAACCATTGAGCCATTTTCTTTTCTAATATCTAAACCCAAGGACACAGTGGGATACACAGACATAGAAAATTTCTTCTTGTCAAATGACTTACTAGAAATAGTCCACATCAATCCAAATAAACCTCCTTTTTTACCTATTCTCAGTACATGAGACAGAACCACAAACTGACATACACACACACCAAGGCTCCTCCTTCCCACAAGTAGGTCTGTGACTATCCGGAGTCTCCTCTGACTAGTAGGCCAAAAGATGTTCACCAGAAATGGTCAGTCCTGTCTCAGATCTGGTCTCCTTGGCCAATTATGTGAAGTTGTCAGGAGGCAGTGGTGAGCCATTTCCTGCCTTCTCAGGAAAGGACCCTCTTCAAAGCTTTCTTGGCATTTAGAAATCCTCACATCAGTACGTACCAAGAAAGACTGACTCTGTCCTTGGTAAATCCAAACAATTGGGACTGAGACTGGGACTGGCTCTGGGTGCCTGGATTCCTGGATCACAAAATTCACAGAGTTTCATCACCAACGAAATGAGGTGAGGTCACTTCTTTAAGAAAATGAATGAGGTCACTGCCTTGGCCACCACTTTGTTCTAACAGTTGCTTCCTAGGGTCTCATTAAAAGAAGGCTGCCCCTATTTCCTGTAAAACTTTCACAATTTAGAATGGTAGAGAAACCAAAGGCACCTGGGAAGAGCTCTCCACACAGTCCTGGTTTGATACATCTTTCCTACATTAAGAAGAGATAGGCTGATTCAGACACATCCTTTCATCCTGATCGGGTTGTTTGCAAATGAAGATGACTTTTGCTGTCTCAGGTCCTTCATTGCATCCTACGTCTTCTCCAGGATAATTTCTGTATGGATTTTGAGGTACTCAGCAGGTGGAAAATCTCCTAATTTCCTGTATTGTAATACTAACTTTGTCCCTGCTCTTCTGTAAAGTGAGATTGAGTGAACAGTGTATGGTTAGGGTTAATAGCATGTTCGATTTGGGTTATCAATTACACACATGAGTTCAAGCCCATTTGGACCCAGTCATTTCTTCCAACTGCCACACAAATGACCACAATTAAAATCAAAACACTCCCCACATAGCCCTCATCTTCTTCGATATAGACACTCCTCATAACCTCTGGCTGGAGTTTTCCATGAGGGGCACAGCCCAAGACAGTGCCCAAAATAAGCTCCCTTGCTAATCATTTGCCTAAAGTCAGGGTGGCCTGGGCACCCTTCCTGTGAACCAGGAGTGATCAAATAGTCCTGCAATTAATACTGCTCCACTTCTCCACTTTGAGGCCTTCTTACCGTGGGGTTTAGATTCTTCTTTTTTAAAAACTTTTTGGAATTTTAATTGGAAAGTAAAAAAAAAATTGTGTTGCAGAATATTAAATTTCTTATGGAAAATTCTTCATCTTGTTTGTGAAGGAAACCTTGATGCCTTGCCAATCTGGTTATATGGAGACACTCAAAATTTTCTGTTACATACTACATGGATCAATGTTTACAGCACATAGTTTTTTAAAACTGAAAGGCAGATAACAGCAAGTAAGATAACAAATAAAAGACAATTTTATTTAAAAGTAAAGTTGTAAAATGATTCAATTTTTGGAAATTCAATTCCTTTTTTTTTCTTTTTTTTTTTGGTTGTTCAAAACATTATAAAGCTCATGATATATCATCTTTTATACATTTGACTCAATTGGGTTATGAACTCCCATTTTTACCCCAAATACAAATCGCAGAATCTCATCAGTTACTCACTTACGTTTTTACATAATAGCATATTAGTGATTGTTGTATTCTGCTACCTTTCCTATCTCCTATTATCCCCCCTCCCCTCCCCTCCCATCTTCCCTCTCTACCTCATCTGCTGTTGTTGAATTCTCTCCCTTGTTTCCCCCCCTTTCCCCTCACAATCTCATATATGTAATTTTGTGTAACATTGAGTGTCTCGTACCATTTCCATATGCTTTCTCTTCTCTCTCCCTTTCTCTCCCCTCACTCATCTCTGTTTAGTGTTAATATTTTTCTCATGATCTTCCTCCCTTTTCTGTTCTTATTTGCTCTCTTTATGTCAAAGAAAATATTTGTCATTTGTTTTTTAAGGATTGGCTGGCTTCGCATAGCACAATCTGTTCTAATGCCATCCATTTCCCTGTAAATTCTATGATTTTGTCATTTTTTAATGCTGTGTAATACTCCATTGTGTATAGATGCCACATTTTTTTTTTTATCCATTCGTCTATTGAAGGGCATCTTGGTTAGTTCCACAGTCTAGCTATTGTGAATTGTGCCGCTATGATCATTGATGTGGCAGTATCCCTATAGTGCGCTCTTTTAAGATTCTCAGGGAATAGTCCAAGAAGGGCGATAGCTGGGTCAAATGGTGGATCCATTCCCAACTTTCCCAGGAATCTCCATACTGCTTGACAAATTGGCCTCTCCAATTTGCAGTCCCACCAGCAGTGTACAAGTGTACCCTTTTCCCCACATCCTCGCCAACACTTATTGTTGTTTGATTTCATAATGGCTGCCAATCTTACCGAAGTCAGATGGTGTCTTAGGGTGGTTTTGACTTGCATTTCTCTGACTGCTAGAGATGGTGAGCATTTTTTCATGTACTTTTTGATTGATTGTATGTCCTCCTCTGGGAAGTGTCTGTTCAGGTCCTTGGCCAATTGGTTGATTGGGTTATTTGATATCTCATTGTTTGTTTTTTTTTGAGTTCTTTATATATTCTGGATATTAGGGCTCTATCTGAAGTGTGAGGGGTAAAATTTTGTTCCCAGGATGTAGAGTCTCTATTTACCTCTCTTATTGTTTCTCTTGCTGAGAAAAAACTTTTTAGTTTAAGTAAGTCCCATTTGTTTATTCTTGTTATTAACTCTTGGGATATGGGTGTCCTATTAAGGAATTTGGAGCCCGACACCACAGTATGTACATCGTAGCCAACTTTTTCTTCTATCAGACGCAGTGTCTCTGATTTTATACCTAGCTCCTTGATTCATTTTGAGTTAACTTTTGTGCATGGCGAGTAAAAGGGTTTCAGTTTCATTTTGTTGCATAAAGATTTCCAATTTTTCCTGCACCATTTGTTTAAGATGCTATTCTTCCTCCATTACATGCTTTTAGCTCCTTTTTCAAATATAAGAAATTTGTACTTTTGTGGATTCGTTTCTGTGTCTTCTATTCTGTACCATTGGTCCACCTGCCTATGTTGATACCAGTACCACGCTGTTTTTGTTACTATTGCTTTGTAGTACAGTTTGAACTCTGGTATCGCTATACCTCCAGATTCACACTTCCTGCTTAGAATTGCTTTTGCTATTCTGGGTCTTTTGTTTTTCCATATGAAATTCATGATTGCTTTATCTATTTCTACAAGAAATGCCATTGGGATTTTGATTTTCATCGCATTAAACCTGTAGAGAACTTTGGGTAATATCGCCATTTTGATGATGTTAGTTCTGCCTATCCATGAACAGGGTACATTTTTCCATCCTCTAACATCTTCTTCTATCTCTCTCCTTAGAATTCTGTAGTTTTCATTGTATAAATCTTTCACCTGTTTTGTTAGGTTGATTCCCAAGTATCTTATTTTCTTTGAGGATATTGTGAATGGGGTGGTTTCCCTCATTTCCATTTCAGAAGATTTGTTGCTGATATACAGGAATGCCTTTGATTTATGCATGTTGATATTATATCCTGCCACTTTGCTGAATTCATTTATTAACTCTAGCAGTTTCTTTGTAGACCCTTTTGGGTCTATTAAATATATTATCTTGTCATCCACAAACAGCGATAATTTAAGTTCTTCTTTTTCTATTTTTATGCCTTTAATTTCTTTGGTCTGTCTAATTGCTATGGCTAGTATTTCAAGAACTAAATTGAATAGAATTGGTGATAGAGGGCATCCCTGTCCTTTTCCAGATTTTAGAGGGAATGCCATTAGTTTTTCTCCATTTAGGATGATTCTAGCCTGAGGTTTAGCATATATAGCTTTTACCATGTTGAGGTAAGTTCCTCTTATCCCTAGTTTTTATAGTGTTTTGAATATAAAGGGATGCTATACTTTTTCGAATGCTTTTTCTGCATCTATCGAGATGATAATATGGTTCTTGTTTTTAAGTCTATCGATGTAGTGTATTACATTTATTGATTTCCATATATTGAAACAGCCATGCATCCCAGGGATGAATCCTGCTTGATCATGAAGCACAATTTTTTTGATATGCTTTTGTATTCGATTCACAAAGATTTTATTGAGAATTTTTGCATTCAAGTTCATTAGAGATATTGGTCTGTAGTTTTCTTTCTTTGAAGTGTCTTTGTCTGGTTTTGGGATCAGGGTGATGTTGGCCTCATAGAATGAATTTGGAAAAACTCCTTCTTTTTCTATTTCTTGATATATCTTGAAAAGTATTGGTATTAATTCTTCTTTGAAGGTTTTGTAGAACTCTGCTGTATACCCATCCAGTCTAGGGCATTTTTTGGTTGGTGGTCTTTTGACGGTTTCTTCTATTTCTTCCTTTGTTATTGGTCTATTTAAATTGTGTGTGTCTTCCTGACTCAATCTGGGCAGATAATATGACTTAAGAAATTTATCAATATCTTCATTATCTTCTATTTTATTGAAATATAGGGTTTCAAAATACTTTCAAATTATCTTGTGTATTTCTGTAGTGTGTGTTTTGATATTGCCTTTTTTAACCCATATGTCAGTAATTTGAGTTCTCTCTCTTCTTCTCTTCTTTTGCATGGCTAAGGGCCTGTCAATCTTATTTACTTATTCAAAGAACCAACTTTTATTTTTTTATCAATTTTTTCAATTTTTTTTGGGTTTCAATTTCGTTGAATTCTCCTCTAATATTAATTATTTTTTGTCTTCTAGTACATTTGCTATTGTTTTGCTCTTCCTTTTCGAGGTTTTTGAGGTGTAGTGTGAGTTCATTTATTTGTTGTTTTTTTCTTTTTTTGAGGAAAGAATTCCAAGAAATGAATCTCCCTCTTAAAACTCCTTTCATTGGGTCCCATGGAATCCAGTATGTTGTTTCTAAATTGTCATTTGTCTCTAAGAATTTTTTATCTCCTTCTTTATGTCTTCTGTAACGTATTGATCATTCAGTATCATACTGTTCATTTTCCATGTTATGTAGAATTTTCCCTTCCTTCTTTGCTCATTGATTTTCAGTTTCATTCCCTTATTCAGATATGGTGCATGGTATTATCTCCATACCTTTATATTTATTAAGAGTTTTTCTACGGCATAACATATGGTCTATATTTGAGTAGGATCAATGTGCTGCTGTGAAGAACGTGTATCCACTTGACGATGGTTGATATATTCTATATATGTTGGTTAAGTCTAGGTTATTGATTGTGCTATTGAGTTATATACTTTCTTAATTCAGCTTTTGTCTAGAGGATCTGTCTAATGTCGAGAGCTGTGTTGAAACCACCCCAAATTATTGTGTTATAGACTATTTGACTCTTGAACTTGAGGAGAGTTTGTTTTATGAACTTTGCAGCACCATTGTTTGGTGCATACAAATTGATAATCGTTATCTCTTGTTGGTGAATGGTACCTGTTAACAGTATATAGTGTCTTCTTTATCACTTTTTATTAAGGAGGTTTGAAGTTGATTTTATTCGATATGAGTATGGCCACTCCTGCTTGCTTCTGAGGGCCAACGATGGCTGCCAAGTCTTTCAGAATAAAATCATGTGATATTCTGGCTGAGATTCCCATTGCTCTGTGGAAAGCCACCTTGTGCCTAGATCTCAGTTTCAAAGGGCGACTCTCATGCGTGGTCTCCTAAAAACCAACACAATTCACAGAAATACTTCTATGAGGTCAGTTCCAGAACTCAGGCTCTATGGGGAATCACACCAGAGTTCAAGTCCAGGTGGACCCAGTCATCTCTTCCAACTCCCACACAAATGACCACAATTAAAACCAAAACACTCCCACATGGCCCTCATCTTCTTCCATATAGACACTCATCATAACTCCTGGATGGAGGTTTCCATGAGGTTCGCAACCCACGACAGTGTCCAAAATAAGCTTCCTTGCCTCTCATTAGCCTAAAGTCAGGGTAGCCTGGACACCCTTCCTGTGAACCAGGAGTGATCAAATAGGCCTGCCTTTAATACTGTTCTGCTTCACTAATTTGAGTCCTACTGAAAGTCACGTATAGATATTTTATGCAATTTGGAGTCATGAGAAACACAAGCACATCTGCAGAGCATTGAAGAACTCATTTGACCCAAAGGATCCAATTCTCACTTGATGGAGGTCAGGAACCTAACAGAGGAAGGCAAGAGTCTTCATCCACAATGACTGCTCTTTTTGCCATTTTGGTTCTGGAACCACACATGGGATCTTTCTTTAGGTCCATCAGGTGCTGAGAATCTAAGCCACAGCCTCACACAGGGCCAAGAGGCAGATTCAGACACATTCCTTTCCAAAGCAATTAAGCAAAGAGCCACAGGTGATGCCCATTTATTTCCATTTTAAAACTGTTTACTTCAGGCTTTACAAAGGAGTAGCCTGGGGCAAAGACCTTCCTGACATTCAGGGCAACAGAAGAATAGGTAAGCAAAAGGCCCAAAGCAGGGTTTCTCCACTGAGACTTTCTTGGTCACACTAATATCTGAGATTTCTGAGATACTCGCCATTCCCATCAGCTATCCAGTACATGGGCATGTCACAGAGCTTGGAGGTGGTACTTATCTTGGACACAAAACCATGATTGTATTCTGGAGAGTGGCCAGAATTTAGGAAAAAAACAGAAACTTGGGAAGATGGCAGGTGTTGCCCATCCATAAGGCAAGCTGCAGTCCATTCATAAGTTGCGCAGGATGAATGCTGGGAAGCTATCTAGTAGACAAAACACATCCATTGATGCATTCTCTTTTCTAATGTCTACAACCACGGACACAGTGGGATATATAGATACAGAAACACTCTCCTTCTCAAAGGACTTACTAGCAACAGATCACTCCAAAACAAAGAAACTACTTTTCCTACCTATTCTCAGAACATGAGACAAAACCACAAACTCACACTCACACCCACAAAGGCACCTCCTTCCCCCAAGTATGTCTGTGACTATCCGGAGTGTCCTCTGACTGTTGGACCATACTATGTTCCCCCGAAATGGCATGTCCTATCTCAGATCTGTTCTCTTTGGCCAACTCTGTCAAGTTTTCAGGAGCCTGTGGTGAGCAACTACCTGCTCTCTCTGGAAAGACCAGTCTTCAGAGTTTCCAGGCATTTGGCCCTCCTCACATCAGTAGGTACAAAGAAAGACTGACTCTGTCTTGTTAACTCCAAACAAGTGAGCCCACTGGGACTTGGACTGGGACTGACTTTGGGTGCCTGGCTTCCTGGATCCCAAGATCACAGAGTTCCATCACCAAAAATGTAAGGTGAGGTCACTTCCTTCAAGAACTGAATGAAGTCACTGCCTTAGAAACAACTTTGTTTTAACAGTTGCTTCCAAGGGTCCTATGAGATAGAGGCTGCCCCTACTTGCTGTGACTCATTCATTAGTTAAAATGGTGTATCAACTATAGGCACCAAGGAACAGCTCTCCACACAGGCCTGGTTTGGTCCATCTTCTCTGCATTAAGAAGAGAGAGGCTGATTCAGACACAACCCTTCATGCTGAGTAGGTTGTTTGCCATGGAAGATGACTGTTGCTCTCTCAGGCCCTTAATAGCTGCCTACATCTTCTCCAGTGATAATTTCTGCATGGTCCTTTTAGGTTCTCAGCAGGTGGAAGATCCCCTATATTCCTGTATTGTAAGACCAACTCTGTCCCTGCTCTTCTGTAAATTAGATTGAGGGAAAAGTGTATTATTATTGTTAATAACATGTATGATTTGGGTTTGAAATCATTCTGTAGAATGAATAATGGTATTGGGAACCTGCAACATTTATAAGTATACATACGTGAAATACAAGTATGAAAAGAGACATCTATTTAAGTTTTGAAGCCCAGAAGTGCATTGAGCGCTTGATTGGGATACTTAGCTTTGAATGATGTCCTGCACAGTTGTCTCAGATAAATCCATATACAATGGCATTGAACCTTGTACCATGGATGATTGAATGTGGAAGAGAACATCCGGTCAAAAAGGGATAGTCGGTAGGATTAGGAAGATAGTGGGTAGGTTTAGAAAAAAGAGTGAATACAGGATTTGGTCCAAAAGTTTTTTAGCAATAGGGTTTCGGGTAGAGGGTGAATGTAAACGTCATCACATGTGAATTGTCAGTCACAATGATGAACTGGAGAAAATATGTAGGAAAGCAATATTTGAAGACGTATAAATTAATTGGGGGTAAAAATAGGTGTACCCTGTGTCTATGAATATAGAGATAATGAATGAATAGACCATACTGTGAATAAATAATATAACTGGTTCCAACTTTAAATAATGGATTGAATTGATATCTGAAAATATACAGGAAACCTCATATTGATATACAATCATTCATTCTAATCAGTTATACATCTAATGGTGATATTTGGTTTATGATTTATCATGAAGAGTGTGTGAGTTTTGCTTCAAAATTGATTATAGAAATCGAAAATAATGTATTTGGAAAGAAGTCTCATAAAAAGACAAATCATGAAACCTGGAAGAATACATGTGTTCTGAAGAAGGAAGTGATTGAAATTGAAACAAATGCCTATAAATTTGTGAACTTGTGGATGAAATATATATCCTAAGTTGTGCAAAAACTGAAGAAATAATAATGTACCAGTGTTGAATATAAATGAACATCAAAATACACATCATGACCCATAGGAATCTACTTGCATTGATGTTAACCTGGGTCAGTTAATACAGAATATTAAGGATTTGTATCCACCATTCACTGAAATTAGTTGTCAGTAAAAGGAAATAAATATGTATTTCAGGTGGATGAATATTTCTGAGATTAATCTTGTGAAATTTGATTATATTTCCTCATAAATGAACATTAATGAATGTAGAGAGTGTATATAAGACACATATATTTCATATTTTGAAAAATCTGGAGAGTGTATGTGTGTGTGTGTATGTATGTATATATATATATATATTTATATATATATATATATATATATATATATATATATATATATATATATATATATATCACACGGACATTAAAAAGCAGCAATATATATGCCAATCGAAATTCATAATGAGATATATAACATCTACTGATGCAAAAATATATATTTTACTGAACATGGATTTATGTATAATGTTGTTCTACTAGGAAGCTCACCCATAGGTTGAATTTTTAGTTCCAACAGCGTTTAGGAGGGGTGATTTCTTCTCACAATTTATATCTACCATGTCAGCCACCTCACAAAAATGTACGTGTGATACCAGGTAGGATTCTATAAGTGCATATAAAAATACATGTGCTGAATAGGCAACAGAGAAAGGAAGACAGGAATTCACATATTTGTTAACTTTAAAAACACATGGAAAACTTTCAAATAAAAATTGACTAGATTTATAACACCTACCTTTATTATGCAACAGGCAAGTCCAAAAATACACCATGCCTCCTCTGACCTGCTTGTATTTCTATTCTGTTTGGGTTATTTTTCCCATCATATTAGGATTAGTAGTCAGAGTCTAGTAGGTTATGTGTTAGTGTCAGGGATTCAGTATTTCAAATGGAAAATAGAAAAAAGAATTTAATGTCTATCAAATATGTGCTACCCCAAAAATTATCCAACTCTCATCCAGAACAATGCCTTGACATTACCTTCGCCCCAAGTAAGACACAATTAGAGGAGAGGAGTTAGAAAATCTGTGAATATATATCTGGAATGGAAAATGCTCAGGAGTTCACAAACTTGGAGGTGATAGAGTAGTTTCCAAAAGTAAGGGACAGGAGAATGCACCAACATGGCTTCTATCCCACATAGCTTACCCCCTTGTTCATGCAACCTGATTCTTAACATTTCCCTGAAACCTCTCCATATAACAAGATGCCTTTACAAATAAGGGTATGCTGACCTCACCATGTCAGTCACAAGCCATTTGGAAGCCAATGGCAGATCCAAATGGCCACATCAGAGATGTGTTATCACAAACCTACACACCACTGCTCTACGCACACTTCTCACCAGGCTCCAACTTACTGGCATCTCTTTTCTACATCTTTTTCATGAAACCCAGTAAATCAAGGCACTGTCTGTTATACACATGATCAACAACAGGACATTTAAAGAGTCTCCAGTTCTACCTGGTAATGGGAATTTCAAAAAATTTTGGTATTTATTTAGCCATTTTACAAGGATGAAGTTGGAGGCATTGTGGGTTTCAATTCATTCAGGAACTATTAAAGGGTGAGGAGGGACATTTCAATGAAAGCTGTGGAGAACTCACAGAGGCAAGTCTTTTCAAAGAGGGGCCAAAAGTCACAGGAAGCCATGCCAAATGAGGTCTCCAATGTAAGATCCATGTGTGTTTTGACTCTCAACTATGGCTGCCAAGTCATTCAGAATAAAATCATGTGATACCCTGACTGAGATTCCCAGGGCTCTGTGGAAAGCCACCTTGGTATCAGTTTCCAAGTGTGACTCTCAAGCATGGCCTCCAAAAATCCCTACACATTTCATGGCAATACTTCTCTGAGGTCAGTTCCAGAAATCAGTCTCTAAGGGGAATCACACCAGAGTTCAAGCCTAGGTGGACACAGACATCTCTTCCAACCCCCACACAAATGACCACAATTAAATCCAAAACAGTCCCACATGGCCCTCATCTTCTTCGATATAGACACTCATCAAAACCTCTGGCTGGAGGTTTCCATGAGGGCGAAGCCGAAGACAGTGTCCAAAATAAGCACCCTTGCTACTCATTTGCCTAAAATCAAGGTGGGCTGGACATCCTTCCTGTGAACCAGTAGTGATCAAATAGGCCTTCCATTAATACTGCTCTGCTTCTCCAGTTTGAAGCCTACTGACTGTCAGGTATAGATTATTTATTTGATTTGGAATAATGAGAAAACCCCAGCACATCTGCAGGGTTTTGAAGAACTCATTTGACCCAAAGGATCCCTATTCTCACTTGATGGAGGTCAGCAACCTAAGAGATGAAGACAAGAGACTTCATTCACAATGACTGATCTTTTTGATACTTGGATGTGGATGCACATATGGGATCTTTTTAGATTCATCAGGTACTGAGAATCTAAGCTACAGCCTCACACAGGGCCAAGAGTCTGATTCAGACATATCCCTTTCCAAAGCTATTAAGCAAAGAACCACAGGTGATGCCCATTCATTTCCATTTTAAAACTGTTTTCTTCAGGTTTCAAAAAGGGGTGACCAAAGGCAAAGACCTTCCTTACATTCAGGGTATCAGAACAATAGGTAAGCAAATTGCCCAAAGTAGTGTTTCTACACTGAAACTTTAGTGTTCACACTGATATCTGAGTTTTCTGAGATGCTAGCCATTCCCTTCAGCTATCAAGGACATGGCCATGTCACAGAGCTTGGAGGTGGTACATATCTTGGACACATAATAAAGAGCATATTCTGGAGAATGGTCAGAATTCAGGAAGAAAACTGGAACTTAGGAAGGTAATAGGTGTTGCCCATCAATAACTCAGGCCACAGTCCTCTCATAAATTAGGCAGGATAAATGCTGGGAAGCTTTCTACTAGACTGCACACATCCATCTTTTCTAATGTCTACAATCATGGTCACAGTGGTATACACAGACACAGAAACACTCGCCTTTTCAAATGACCTACTAGAAACAGTCCAATCCAAACCAAACAAACCGCCTTTCCTACCTATTCTTAGATCATGAGACAAAACAACAAACCCACAACCCCACCCACAAAGTCACCTCCTTGCTCCAAGTAGGTCTGTGACTATCTGGAGTGTCCTCTGACTGGTGGGCCATACTATGTTCCCCCGAAATGGCCTGACCTGTCTCAGATCTGGTCTCCTTGTCCAACTCTGTGAAGTTGTTAGGAGCCAGAAGTGAACCACTACGTGCGTTCTCAGGAAAGGACACCCTTCAGAGCTCTCCTGGCATTTGGCCATCATCCCTTAAGTAGGTACCAAGAAATACTGACTCTCTCCTTGGAAAATCCAAAGAAGTGTGAACACTGGGACTAAAAGTTGGACGGGCTCTGGGTGCCTGGCTTCCTGGATCCGAAGTTCAGAGAGTTCCATCATCAAGGAAGTAAGGAGAGGTCACTTCCTTCAGGAACTGAATGAGATCACTGCCTTGGCAACATCTTTGTCCTAACAGTGTCTTCCAAGGGTCCTATGAGATGGAGGCTGCCACTTTCTTCTGAAACTTTCACAAGTTAGACTGGTATATCAACCATAGATACATGGGAACAGCTCTCAACACAGGTCTGGCTTGGTCCACCTTCTCTGCATTAGAAGAGGGATGCTGACTCAGAAACAAACCTTTATCCTGACCAGGTTGTTGGCCATGGTAGACAACTTTTGCTCTCTCACGTCCTTTATAGCTGCCTGCATTCTTCTCCAGTGATCATTTCTGCATGTACATTTGAGGTCTCAAAAGGTGGAAGATCCCCTTCATTCCTGTATTGTAAGGCCAACTCTGTCCCTGTGCTTCTGTAAAGTTAGATTGAGGGAACAATGTATGGTAACGCTTAATAACATGTTCGATTTGGGTTAGGAATCATTTTGCTGGCTGAATAATGGTATTGGGAACCTGGGATATTTATAAAAATATAGAGGAGAGTCCCCTTCCATTTCCATGCAATTTCCCTTTTCTCTCCCTTTCCCTCCCACTTCATGACTCTGTTTAATGTTAATCTTTTCCTCCTGCTCTTTCTCCCTTCTCTGTTCTTAGTTGCTCTCATTATATCAAAGGAGACATTTGGCATTTTTTTTTAGGGATTGGCTAGCTTCACCTAGCATAATCTGCTCCAATGCCATCCTGTGAGGGGAATGGGAAAAATATAAGGTGAGAAATGAATTACAGTAGATGGGGTAGAGAGAGAAGATGGGAGGGGAGGGGAGGGGGGATAGTAGAGGATAGGAAAGGTAGCAGAATACAATAGTTACTATTATGGTATTATGTTAAAATGTGGATGTGTAACCGATGTGATTCTGCAAACTTTGTAATGTTTTGAGTAACCAATAAAAAATAAATAAATAAATAAATAAATAAATAAAAATATAGAGGAGAAATATAAGTATGAAAACAGAAATCTAGGTAAGATTTGAAGCCCAGAGGGGCATTGGGCACTTGATTGGAATACTTAGCATTTAATTACGCTCTGCACAGATGCCTCAGATAAATCAATATACAATGGCTTAGGACCTTGTACCTTGGATGATTGAATGTGGAAGAGAACATCCAGTCAAATGTGATAGTCGGTAAGATTAGAAAGATAGCCGTTAGGGTTAGGAAGAAGAGTGAGTATAGGATTTGGACAAAAAGTTCTTTAGCAATACGGTTTCGGGTAGAGAGTGAATGTAAATGTCAGCACATGTGAAGAGTCAGTCACAATGATGAACAGGGGAAAATATGTAGGAATGCATATATCAATAGAGACATTAGGAAATCAGGTAAAGTATAAAGTGAGTGATAGGATTAGAAATTTTCAGCAGGGTTGAGTTTGAATATATAATCTTAGGAAGAACCAAATATGTAGTCATTAATAGGATTGATATTTGAGAGCATTAGGCAACCTGGACATGGATGTTTTTAGTAATCAGTGTTCACTTTCCATTCAGTCTTTGGTACAATCATAAGTGTGATCTTTGCATTTTGTGTCCAGAATATTACTGTGATAAAATGTATATGTAGATCAGGTGACATAAGTATTTCTTCCACCATTTCTGGGAGCAATATTTTGAAGATGTATAAATTAGTATTGGGGGTAAAAATAGGTGTACGCTGTGTCTATCAATATTGAGAAAATGCATGAATTTACCATACTGTGAATAAATAATATAACTGGTTTCAACTTTAAATAGTGGATTGAATTGATAGCTGAAAATATACACGATAGCTTATGTTGATATACATACATTCATTCCAACCATTTATACATCTAATGCTAATATTAGGATTATGGTTTATCATGAAGAGTGTGTGAGTTTTGCTTCCAAAGTGATTATGGAAATCGAAAATAATATGTTTGGAACGAAGTCTCATGAAAAGTCCAGTCAAGAAACCTAAAGGAATACATGTATTCTCAAGAAGGAAGTGATTGAAAGTAAAACAAATGCGTAAAAATTTGTGAACTTGTGGATGAAATATATATCCTATGATGTGCAACAATGAGGAAATAGTATTGTACCAGTTTTGAATGAATATGCACGTCAAAATATACATCATTTCCCATAGGAATCTACGTGCATTGATGTTAATCTGGGTCAGTTCCTGTAGAAATATTAGGATTTGTATGCACCATTCACTGAAAGTAGTTTTTAGTATTAGGAAACAAATATGTATTTCAGGTGGATGAATATTTCTGCGTATATTCTTGTGAAAAGTTGATTATAAATTCACATACAAGAACATGAATGAATTTAGGGAGTTTATATAAGACACATATATTTTATATTTTAAAGAATTTGGAGATTGTGTGTATATATATATATATATATATATATATATATATATATATATATATATACACACACACACACACACACACACACACGGACATTAAAAGATAGCATTATATATGCAAATCCAAATTCATCTTGAAATATATATCATCCACAAATGCAAAAATGTTCATTTCACTGAACATGGATTTATGTATAATATTGTTCTACTAGGAAGCTCACACATAGGTTGTATTTTCAGTTCCAACAGCGTTTAGGAGGAGTGATCTCTTCTCATAATTTATATCTTCCATCAGCCACCTCACAAAATGTAGATGTGATACCAGACTGGATTCTATATGTGCATATAAAAATACATGTGCTGAATAGGCTACAGAGAAAGGGAGACAGGAATTCACATATTAGTTTACTTTAAGAACACATGGAGAACTATTACAATTAAAAATTGACTAGATTTATAACACCAACCATTTATCATGCAAAAGGTAAGTCCAACAATAGAGCATGCCTCCACTGAACTTCTTATATTTTTATTCTGTTTGGGTTAATTTTCTCCATCATATTAGGATTAGTAGTCAGAGTCTAGTAGGTTTTGTGTTCGTGTCAGGGATTCAGTATTTCAAATTGGAAATAGGAAAATGAATCCAATGTGTATGCAAATATGTGCTACAAGAAAATCTTCTCATTCGCATCCAGAACAATGCCTTAACATTACCTACACCCCAAGTAACACACAATTAGAGGAGAAGAGTTAGAAATCTGTGAATACATATCTGGAATGAAAAATGTTGAGAAATTCAAAAGCTTGGAGGTAGCAGATGAGTTTCCAAATGTAAGGGACAGGGTAAACACTCCACAAACATGGAGCTCTGCTGTCCTAAACACTTCTTGAGTAACTGTCTCTGAGGTTGGGCACTTGAAATATATGTTGTTGTCAGGAGATTTAGCTTCCTTTTTAATGAGACCATCAAATCTGGGTCTGCATCTATGTTACCAGGAGGACATGGTTTCTTATTTTCCAATGAACATGAGGCAGCAGTGCTGAATTCTCTCTTCATAGGTAAACTATGGCCACTGGGGGCTTAGTGTCTTCCCGTGTGGACTGTAAAGCCATTTGGTCATCCTCCACTTTTCAGGGTGTTTCTTGCTGCTACACTGGGAGTTTGCTATTTGCTTTACAAAATAAAAGGAGTTCAAATGGGTCACAGTGCTGGAGGGAATTCTGTCATGTGTGGTGTGTGAGGGTCTTCAGGAGAATGCATCAACCAGGCTTCTATCCCATATAGCTTGCCCACTTGTACATAGCAACCTGATTCTTAACATTGCCCAGAAACCTCTCCGCATAACAAGATACCTTTTCATGTTAGGGTCTTCTTGCTGCACCATGTCAGTCACAATCCATTTGGAAACCAATGGCAGATACACATGGCCACACCACAGATGTATTATCACACACCTGCACATCACTGCTCTAGGCCCACTTCTCAGAAAGCATCAACTTACTTGCATCTCTGTTCTCAACCATTTTCATGAAACCCAGTCAATCAAGACACTGTCTAGTACACTCATCATCAGCAATAGGACATCCAAAGTTTCTCCAGTGCCACCTGGTCATGGGAATGACAAAATTTCATGTTTTTTTCTCGCCAATTTTTCAAGGATGAAGTTGGAGGCACTGTGGATTTCCCATTCATCCAGGAACCATAAAATTTGAGGAAGATCATTTCAATGAAAGCTCTGGAGAACTCTCACAGGCAAGTCTTCCCAAAAGGGGCCAAAAGATCACATGAAGCCAGGCCCTTTGAGGTCCACAATGTGAGATCCATGTGTGTTTTTTCTCTTAACAATGGCTGCCAAGTCGTTCAGAATAAAATCCAGTGATATCCTGGCTGAGATTCCCAGTGCTCTGTGGAAAGGCACCCTTGACCTAGATCTCAGTTTCCAAGGGCGAATCTCATGCATGGTCTCCTAAAATCCCAAGAGAATTCATGGCAATACTTCTCTGAGTTCAGGTCTAGAATTCAGTCTCTAAGGGGAATTCCAACAGAGTACAAGCACTGGTGGACCCAGTCTTCTCTTCCAACCACCACACAAATTACCAGAATAAATCCAAAACACTCCCACATATCTCTCATTTTCTTCCATATAGACACTCATCATAACCTCTGGCTGGAGGTTTCCATGAGGGGCACAACCCAAGACAGTGTCCAAAATAAGCTCTCTTTCCCCTTATTTGCCTAAAGTCTGGGTGGCCTGGACAACCTTCCTGTGATCCAGGAGTGATCATATAGGCCTGCTCTTAATTCTGCTCCACTTCTCCAATTTGAGGCCTAATGGCTGTCGTTTACAGATTCTTTATGTGAATTGGAGTCATGAGAAAACCCAAGCACCTATGGCCTATCCTCTGCATGGTTTGAAGATACCATTTGACCCAAAGGATCCCTATTCTCACTTGATGGAGGTCAGAAATCTAACAGAGGAAGGCAAGAAAATTCATCCTCAATGACTGCTGTTTTTGCCCTTTTGGTTTTGAATGCACACATGGGATCTATTTTAGATCCATCACGTGCTGAGAATCCAAGCCACAGCCTCACACAGGGCCAAGAGGCTGATTCAGACACATCCCACCGTGTCCAAAAAAAGCTCCCTTGCCCATCATTTGCCTAAATTCAGGGTGGCCTGGACACTTTTCCTGTGAACTAGGAGTGATCAAATAGGTCTGTCGTTAATACTGGTCCGCTTCTCCAATTTGACAACTACTGAATGTGGGGTTTAGATTCTTTTAGTGATTTGGAGTCATGAGAAAACACAAGCACCTATTGGCTAGCCTCTGAATGGCGCTGAAGAACTCATTTGACACAAGGATCCCTATTCTCACTTGATGGAGGTCAGGAAACTTACAGAGGAAGGCAAGAGTTTCTCCAGAATGACTGATCTTTTTGCCATTTTGGTTTTGGATGCACACATTGGATCTTTCTTTAGATCCATCTGGTGTTGAGAATCTAAGCCACAACCTCACAGAGGGCCAAGTGTCTGATTTAGACACATCAGTTTCCAAAGCAATTAAGCAAAGAGCCACAGGTGATGCCCATTCATTTCCATTTGAAAATTACTTTCTTCAGGCTTCACAAAGAAGTGCCCTGAGGCAAAGACCTTCCTCACATTCAGGGCAACAGAAAAACAGATAGGCAAAAGGCCCAAAGCAGGGTTTCTTCATTGAGACTTTCCTGGTCACACTGATATCTGAGTTTTCTGAGATGCTTGCCATTTCTTTCAGCTATCCCATATATGGCCATGTCAAAGAGCTTGGAGGTGGTACATATCTTCAACACATAACCATGAACCTATTTTGGAGAGTGGCCAGAATTCAGGAAGAAAACAGGAACTTCAGAAGATTGTAGGTTTTGCCCATTGATAAGGCAAGCCACAGTGCATTCCTAAATTGGGCAGGTTGAATGATGGCAAGCTTTCTACTAGAAGGACACATTCATTGATGCATTCTCTTTTCTAATGTCTGCAACCACAGGCACAGTGGGATACACAGACTTAGAAAAACTCGCCTTGTCAAATGACTTACTAGAAACAGTCCCTTCCAAAACAAACAAACTGCCTTTCCTAACTTTTCTCAGAAAATGAGACAAAATCACAAACTCACACCCACACCCACAAAGGCACCCCCTTCCCCCAGTAGGTCTGTGACTATCTGGAGTGTCCTCTGACTGGCGGTCCACACTATATTCCCAAGAAATGGCCTGTCCTGTCCCAGATCTGGTCTCCTTGGCAAACTCTGTGAAGTTGTCAGAAGCCAGCGGTGAAGCAATACCTTCTTTCTCAGGAAAGGCCCCTCTTCAGAGCTCTCCTGGCATTTGGCCATCCTCACATCAGTAGGTACCAAGAAAGACTGACTCTGTCCTTAGTAAATCCAAACAAGTGAGCCCACTGGGACTGGGACTTGGACTGGTTCTTGGTGCCTGGCTCCCTGGATCCCAAGTTCAGAGAGATCCGTCACCAAGTAAGTGAGGTAGGTCAGTTCTTTCATGAACTGAATGAGGTCACTGCCTTGGCAATCACTTTGTCCTAACAGTTGCTTCCAAGTGAACCATGAAATGGAGGCTGCCCCTACTTCCTATGACAAATTCTCAAGTTATAATGGTATATCAACCATAGGCCCCCCGGGAACAGCTCTCCACACAGGTGGTTTGGTCCATCTTCTCTACATTAAGAATAGAGAGGCTGATTCAGACTCATCCCTTTATCCTGACCAGGTTGTTTGCGAAGGAAGAAGACTGTTGATCTCTCAGGTCGTCCACAGCAGCCTACATCTTCTCCAGGGATTATTTCCGCATGGTCCTTTGAGGTTCTCAGCACGTGGAAAATCCCCTACATTCCTGTATTGTAAGACCAACTCTGTCCCTGCTCTTCTGTAAAGTTAGATTGAGGGAACAGTGTATGGTTAGGGTTAATAACATGTGCGATTTGGTTTAGGAATCATTCTGATATATGAATAATGGTATTGGAAACCCGTGATATTTACAAGAATATATAGGTGTAATATAATTATGAACACAGAAACCTAGGTAAGATTTGAAGCCCAGAAAAACATTGGTCCCTTGATTGGGATACTTAGGTATGAATTATATTCTGCAGTGTTGTTCCAATAAATTGATATACAATGGCATAGGACCTTGTACCTTGGATGATTGATTGTCAAAGAGAACATCCAGTCAAAAAGCGATACTTGGTAGGATTAAGAAAATAGTCGGTAGGTTAAAAAGAAGGGTGAGTATAGGATTTGGACCAAAAGTTCTGTAGCAATAGTCTTTTGGTTAGAGAGTGAATGGCAATGTCATCACATGTGAAGGGTCATCCTCAATAATTAACTGGGGAAAATATGTAGGAAAACAGATATCAATAGAGACATTAGGAAATCAGGCAAAATATAAAGTTTGTGATAGGATTAGACATTTTCAACAGGGTTGAGGTTGAATATATAATATTAGGAAGAAAGAAATATGTAGTCACCAATAGGATTGACATATGAGAACATTAGGCAAAGTGGACATAGATGTTTTAGTAATCCATGTTCACTTTCCATTAAGGCTTTGGAACAATCAGAAGTGTGACCTTTGCATTTTGTGTCCAGAATACTACTGTGATAAAAAGAATATGTAGATTAGGTGACATGAGTATTTCTTCCAGCATTTCTGGGAGCAATATTTTGAAGACGTATAAATTAGTATTGGGGGTACAAAAAGGTGTACCTGTGTCTATTAATGTACAGATATTGCATGAACAGAAAATACTGTGAATAAATAATATAACTGGCTCCACATTAAATAATGGATTGAATTTATATCTGAAAATATATAAGAAATATTATATTGATGTACAAACATTCATTCCAACCAGTTATTCATCTAATGATAATATTATAGTTATGGTTTATCATGACGAGTGTGTGAGTTTAGCCTCAAAATTGATTATTGAAATCGAAAATAATGTGTTTGGAAGAAGTCTCACAAAAAAAAACAGTAAAGAAATGTGGAGGAATACATGTGTTCTGAAGCAGGAAGTGATTAAAAATGAAAAAAAATGTCTATAAATTTGTGAATTGTGGATGAAATATATATCCTATGATGTGCAAAACCTGAAGATATAGTAATGTACCAGTGTTGAATGAAAATGAACGTCAAAATACACATCAAGTCCCATAGGAATCTGCTTGCATTGATGTTAAACTGGTCCGTTACTGCAGAAATATTAGGATTTGTAACCACCTAGTACCAAATTTAGTTTAAAGTACTAGGAAACAATTATATATTTAAGGTGGATGAATGTTTCTGAGAATAATCTTGTGAAAAGTTGATTATAAATCCACATACATGAACATGAATGAAATTAGGGAGTGTATATAAGACACATATATTTCATATTTTGAAAAATCTGGAAAGTGTGTATATATATATATATATATATATATGTATATACACACACACACACACACACACACACAGAGACATTAAAAATAGCAATATATGCCAATCAAAATTCACCATGAAATATATATCATCCACAGATCAAAAAATATTCATTTTACTGAAGATGGATTTATGTATAATGTTTTCAACTAGGAAGCTCATCGATAGGTTTAATTTTCAGTTCCAACAGCGTTTAGGAGGAGTGATCTCTTCTCACAAATTGTACCTGCCAAGTCAGCCACCTCACAAGAATGTACGTGTAGTACCAGGTAGGATTCTCTATGTGCATATAAAATTATATGTGCTGAGTAGGCTACAGAGAAAGGGAGACAGGAATTCACATATTTGTTATCTTTAAAATCACATAGAGAACTATTTCAACAAAGAATTGTCTAGATTTATAACTCCTTCATTATATAATGCAAAAGGCAAGTCCAACTATACACCATTCCTTCTCTGAACTGCTTGTATTTCTATTCTGTTTGGGTTATTTTTCTGCATCATATTAGAATTAGTAGTCAGAGTCTAGTAGGTTATGGTTTAGTGTCAGGGGTTCAGTTTTTCGAATGGAAAATTGGAAAATGAATCCAATGTGTATGCAAATATATCCTACACAAAAGTATTCCCACTCTCATCCAGAAAATTTTTTTGACTTTACCTCGCCCCATGTAGGACACAATTAGAAGAGAAGAGTTAGAAAATCTGTGAATACATATCTGGAATGGAAAATGCTCAGGAGTTCACAACCTTGAAGGTGGTAGAGGAATTTTCAAAAGTAAGTGACTGGGAGAACACTCCACAAACATGGAACTCTACTGGCCTAAAGACTTCTTGAGAAACTTCCTCTGAGGTTGGACATTTGAAATATATTTTGTTTTCCGGAGCTTTAGCTTCATTTCTAGTGAGACCATCAAAGCTGGGTCTGCATCTATGTGACCTTGAGGATATCGTTTCTTATTTTCCATTGAACATGAGTCAGCAGTGGCGATTTCTCTCTTTGTAGGTAAACTGTTGACACTGGGGGCTAAGTGTCTTCCCGAGTGGACTGTGAAGCCATTAGGTCATGCTCCACTTTTCTTGCTGTTTTCTGCTGCTGTACTGGAAGTTTGGTATTTGCTTCACAAAATACAAGGAGTTCAACTGGGATATAGTGCTGGAGGGAGTTCTGTCACGTGTGTTGGGTCAGGGACTGCAGGAGAATGTATCAACCAGGTTTCTATCCCACATAGCTTGCCCCCTTGACCATAGCAACATGATTCTGAAAATTGCCCTGAAACCTCTCCATATTACAAGACACCTTTAGATAAAAGGGTCTGCTGGCTGCACCATGTAGGCCACAAGACATTTGGAAGTCAATGGCAGATCCACATGGCCCCACCACAGATGTTTTATCACACACAGGCACACCACACCTCTAGGCCCACTACTCAGCAGGCTCCAACTTACTGGCATCTCGTTATACATCATTTTCATGAAATCCAGTCAATTATGGCACTGTCTGGTACACTCATGATCAGAAACAGGACATGCAAAGTTTCTCCAGTGCCACCTGGTCATGAGAATTTCAAAAATTCCCTAGTATTTATCTAACCATTTCTGACGAATAAAGTTGGAGTCCCTGTGGGTTTCAATTCATTCAGGAACAATTTAATGGTGAGGAAGCTTATTTCAATGAAAGCTCTGGAGAACTCTCACAGGCAAGGCTTCCCAAAGAGTGGCCAAAGGGTCAAATGAAGCCAGGCACATTGAGATCTACAATGTGAGGTCCATGTGTGTTTTGACTCTCTACTATGACTGCCAATTCTTTCAGAAAAAAATCATGTGATATCCTGGCTGAGATTCCCATGGCTCTGTGAAATGTCACCCTGGGCCTAGATCTCAATTTCCAAGGGCGAATCTTATGCGTGGCCTCCTAAAATTTCAACACAATTCATAGCAATACTTCTCTGAGGTCAGTTCCAGAATTCAGTCTCTAAGGGGAATCATACCTGAGTTCCATCCCAGGTGGACCCAATTATCTCTTCCAAAAGCCCACAAATTATCGCAATTAAAACCAAAACACTCCCACATGGCCCTCATCTTCTTCCATATACACACACATTATAACCAATGGTTGGTGGTTTTCCTGAGGGGAGCAGCCCACGAAAGTGTCCAACATAAGCTCCCTTGCCCTTCATTAGCCTAAAGTCGGGGTGTCCTGGACACCCTTCCTGTGAATCAGGAGTGATAAAATAGGCCTGCCATTAATACTGCTCTGCTTCTCCAATTTGAGGCATACTGACTGTCAGGTATAGATTATTTACGTGATTTGGAGTCAGGAGAAAACCCAAGCTCCTCTGCAGTGGTTTGAAGAACTCATTTGACCAAAAGGATTCCTATTCTCACTTGATGGAGTTCAGGAACCTTACAAAGGAAGGCGAGAGTTCATTCACAATGACTGATCTCTTTGCCATTTTGGTTTTGGATGCACACATGGCATTTTTATTTAGATTCATCAGGTACTGAGAATGTAAGCCACAGCCTCACACATGGCCAAGAGTCTGATGCAGACACATACGTTTCCAAAGCAATTAAGCAAGGAGTCACAGGTAATGCCCATTCATTTTCCATTTGAAAACTGATTCTTCCGGCTTCACAAAGGTGTGGCCTGAGGCAAAGACCGTCCTGACATTCAGGGCAACAGAACAATAGGTAAGCAAAAGGCCCAAAGCAGGGTTTCCTCACTGAGACTTTTCTGGTGACACTGATATCTGAGTTTTCTGAAATGCTCGACATTCCTTTCAGCTACCCAGTACATGGCCATGTCACAGATCTTGGAGGTGGTTCATAACATGGACACATAAACGTGTGCCTATTCTAGAGATTAGCCAGAATTCAGGAAGGAAACAGGAACGTCGGAAGATCATAGGTGTTGCCCAACCTTAAGGCAAGCCGCAGTCCATTCATAAATTACGCAGGTTGAATGCTGGGAAGCTTTCTACTAGACAGGACACATCCATTGATTCATTCTCTTTTCTAATGTCAACAACCACGAACACAGTGGGATACACAGACATAGAAACACTCTCCTTTTCAAACGACTTACTAGAAACAATCCACTCCAAAACAAACAAACTGCCTTTACTACCTATTCTCAAAACATGAGACAAAACCACAAACTCACACCCAAACAAACAGAGGCACCTCCTTCCCCCAATTAGGTCTGTGACAATCTGGAGTGTCCTCTGACTGGTGGGCCATACTATTTTACACCCAAATGGAATGTCCTGTCTCAGAAATGGTCTCCTTGGCCAACTCTTTTAAGTTGTCAGGAGCCAGCAGTGAGTCACTCACTGCTATCTCAGGAAAGAACCCTCTTCAGAGCTATCCTGGCATTTGGTCATCCTCACATCAGTAGGTACCAAGAAAGACTGACTCTGTTCTTGGTAAATACAAACAAGTTAGCCCACTGGGACTGGGACTGGGACTGGCTCTTGGTGCCTGGCTTCCTGGATCCCAAATTCAGAGAGTTCCATCACCAAGGAAGTTAGGTAGGTCACTTCCTTCAGGAACTAAAAGAAGTCACTGCCTTGGCAACCACTTTGTCCTAACAGTTGCTTCCAAGGGTCCCATGAGGTTGAGGCTGCCCCTACTTCCTGTGACACTTTCACAAGTTCGAATGGTATATCAACCATTGGCACCTGGGAACAGCTCTCCACACAGGCCTGGTTTGTCCATCTTATCTACATTAAGAAGAGAGAGGTTGATTCAGACACATCCCTTCACCCTGACCAGGTTGTTTGCCATGGAAGATGACTTTTGCTCTCTCAGGTCCTTCATTGCTGCCTACATCTTCTCCAGGAATCATTTCTGAATGGACCTTTTGTGTTCTCAGCAGGTGGAAGATCTCCTACCATCCTGCATTGTAAGACCAAATCTGTCCCTGCTCTTCTGTAAAGTTAGATTGAAGGAACAGTGTATGTTTAGGTTTAATAGCATATTCGATTTGGGTTAGGAATGATTCTGCTGGATGAATAATTATATTGGGAACCTGTGATATTTTAAGAATATAGACGTGAAATATAAGTATGAAAAAAGAAATCTAGGAAAGATTTGAATCCCAGAACGGCATTGGGCCCTTGTTTGGGATACTTAGCTTGAATTATGTTCTGCACCAAGGTCTCAGATAAATTGATATACAATGGCATAGGACCCTGTACCTTGGATGATTAAATATAGAAGAGAAAATCCAGTCAAAAAGGGTTAGTCCATAAGATTAGAAAGATAGGCAGTAGGTTTAGGAAAAATAGTGAGTCTATGAGTTGGAGAAAATGTTCTTTAGCAATAGGGTATCGGTTAGAGACTGAATGTAAATGTCAGCACATGTGAAGAGTCAGTCACAATGATGAACTGGTGAAAATATGTGGGAAAGCAGATATCAATAGGGAACTTAGGAAATCAGGTAAAGTATAAAGTGAGTGATAGGATTAGACATTTTCAATGGGGTTGAGGTTGAATATATAATACTAGGAAGAAACAAATATGTAGTCACCAATAGGATTTACATGGAGAGCATAAGGCAACCTGAACATGGATGTTTTTAGTAATCCATGCTCACTTTCCTTATAGGCTTTGGTGCAATCATTAGTGTGACCTTTGCATGTTGTGTCCAGAATATTACTGTGATAAAATGTATATGTAGATCAGGTGACATAAGTATTTCTTCCACCATTATGGGGAGCAATATTTTGAAAACTTATAAATTAGTATTGGGCATACAAATAGTTGTACACTCTGTTGATTAATATAGAGATGATGAAAGAATAGACCATAATATGAATAAATTATATAACTATTTCCAACTTTAAATAATGGATTGAATTGATATCTGAAAATATATAGGAAATCTTATATTAATAAACATACATTCATTCCAACCAGTTATATACCTAATGGTAATATTAGGGTTATGGTTTATCATGAATAGTGTGTGAGTTTTGCTTCAAAAATGATTATGGAATCGTAAATAATGTGTTTATAAAGAAGTCTAGTGAAAAGACCATAAAGAAACATGGAGGAAACATGTGTTCTCTGAAGGAAGTGATTGAAAGTGAACCAAATGCCTATAAATTTGTCTACTTCTGGATGAAAAGATATATCCTATGATGTCCATCAACTGAAGAAATAGTAATGTACCAGTGTTGAATAAAAATGAACTTCAAAATACACATCATGTCCCATAGGAGTCTACTTGCATTGATGTTAAACTGGGTCAGTTACTGTAGAAATATTAGGATTGGTAAGCACCATTCACTGAAGTTAGTTTTCAGTACTAGAAAACAAATAGTTATTTCAGGTTGTTGAATATTTTTGAGAAGAATCTTGTGAAATGTTGATTATAAATCCACATACATGAACATGAATGAATTTAGGGAGTGTTTAATAAGATACATATATTTCATATTTTGAGAAATATATATATATATCTCATGGAGAAATATTACAATGAAAATTTGACAAGATTTATAACACATACCCTTGATAAAGCAGAAGGAAAATCCAAGTGTACACCGTGCCTCCTATGAAAGGCCTTTATTTCTATACTGTTAGTTTTCTTTTTATCCATCATATTAGGATTAGTAGTCAGAGTTTAGTAGGGTATGAGTTAGTGTCAGGGATCAGTATTTTAAATGGAAAATAGGAAAATGAATTTAATGAGTATTCAAATATGTGCTACACTAACATCTTGCCACTCTCATCCAGAACAATTACTTGGCATTAACTTCGCTCCAAGTAAGACACAATTAGTGGAGAGGAGTCCGAAAACCTGTGATTACATATGTGGAACTGAAAATGTTCAGGAGTTCACAACATTGGATATGGTAGAACAGTTTCCAAAAGTAAGGGAGAGGTTAAACACTCCAAAAACATGGAGCTCTGCTGGCCTAAAGACTTCTTGAGAAACTGCCTCTGAGTTTGGGCACATGAAATATACATATTTTTTTCAGGAGATTTTGCTTCCTTTGTAGTGACACCATCAAATCTGGGTCTGCATCTATGTGACCTGGATGAAATGGTTCCTTGTTTTCTAATGAACATGAGGAAGCAGTTCTGAATTCTCTTTTTGTAGGTAAACTGTGGCCACTGGGAGTTAAGTGTCCCCCCGTGTGGTCTGTGAAAGCATGTGGTCATCCTACATTTTCGTGGTGTTTCTTACTGCTGCACTGGGAGTTTGTTATTGGCTTAATGAAATACAAGGAGTTCAACTGGGACAGAATGCTGGAGGGAGTTCTGTCACGTGTGGCTGTTCAGGGTCTTCAGGAGAATGTTCAAAACACGGGTCTATCCCACATAGATTTCCCCCTTGACTATAGATACCAAATTCTGAACATTGCCCTGAAACCTCTCAATATAACAAGATGCCTTTACATATAAGGGTCTGATGGCTGCCCCATGTCAGTCACAAGCCATGTGGAAGCCAATAGCAGATCCACATGGCCCCAACACAGATGTTAATTCACAAACCTATAGTCCACTGCTCTACGCCAACTATTCAGCAGGCTACAACTTACTGGAATCTCTGTTCTACACCATTTTCATGTAACCCAGTCAATCAACACACTGTCTGGTGCACTCATGATCAGCAACAGGACATCCAAAGGTTCTCCAGTGCCACCTGGTCATGGGAATTTCAAAAGTTTCGTGGTATTTATCTAGCCATTTTTCAAGGATGAAGTTGGAGGCACTGTGGGTTTCAATTCATTCAGGAACCATTAAATGGTGAGTAAGCTCATTTCAAAGAAAGCTCTGGAGAACTCTCACAGGCAAGTATTCCCAAAGAGTGGCCAAAAGGTCACATGAAGCCAGGCCCATTGAGGTCTACAATGTGAGGTCCATGTGTGTTTTGAGTCTCAACTATGGCTGCCATGTCTTTCAGAATTAAATCATGTGATATCCTGGCTGAGATTCACAATGCTCTGTGGAAAGCCACACTGGGCCTAGATCTCAGTTTCCAAGGGTGACTCTCATGCATGGCCTAATAAAATTGCAACAAAATTCATGGTAATACTTCCCTGAGGTCAGTTCCAGAACTCAGTCTCTAAGGGGAATCACACCAGGGTTCAAGCCCAGGTGGACCCAGTCATCTTTTCCAACTGCCAAACTAATAACCACAATTAAAACCGAAACACTCCCACATGGCCCTCATCTTCTTCCATATAGACACTCATTATAACCTGTAGCTGGAGGTTTGCATGAGGGGCACAGCCAAAGACAGTGTCCAAAATAAGCTCCCTTGCCCCTCATTTGCCAAAAGTCAGGTGGCCTGAACACCTTCCTGTGAACCAGGCTTGATCAAATAGGCCTGCAGTTACTATTGTTCTGCTTCTCCAATTTGAGGACTACAGACTGTGGGGTTTAGATTCTTTATGTGAATTGGAATCATGAGAAAACCAAAGCACCTATGGGCTTGCCTCTGCAGGGTTTGAAGAACTCATTTGACCCAAAGAATCCCTATTCTCACTTGATGGAGGTCATAAGCCTTACAGAGGAATGTGAGATACTTCATCAACAATGACTGCTCTTTGGCCATTTTGGTTTTGGATGAACACATGGGAAACATCAGGTGCTGAGAATCTAACAACAGCCTCACACAGGGACAAAAGGCTGATTCAGACACATCCATTTTCAACGCAAATAAGCAAAGAGCCACAGGTGATGCCCATTCTTTTCCATTTGAAAACAGTTTTCTTCAGGCTTCACAAAAGAGTGGCCTGAGGTAAAGACCTTCCTGAAATTCAGGGCAACAGAACAATAGGCAAGCAAAAGACCCAAAGCAGGGTTTTTCCACTGAGACTTCCCTGGTCAAAGTGATATCTAAATTTTCTGAGATGCTCGACATTCCCTTTATCTATCCAGGACATGGCCATATCACAGAGCTTTTAGGTGGTACATATCTTGGACACAAACCATGAGCCTATTCTGGAGAGTGTTCAGAATTCAGAAAGAAAACAGACACTTAGGAAGATAGCAGGTATTGCCCTTCGATAAGGCAAGCAGCAGTTGATTCATAAATTGGGCAGGATGAATGCTGGGAAGCTTTCTAATAGACAGGAAACATCCATTGATGCATTCTCTTTTCTAATGTCTACAATCACGGACAGCGTTGGATACACAGACATAGAAGCACTTGCCTTGTGAAACGACTTACTAGAAACAGTCCATGCCAATTCAAACAAACAGCCTTTCCTACTTATTCTCAGAATATGAGACAAAACCACAAAAACACACCCACACCCACATCCACAAGGCACCTCCTTTGCCCAAGTAGGTCTGTGAGATCCGGAGTTTCCTCTGAATGGTGGGACACACTATATTCCCCCAAAATGGCCTGTCCTGTCTCAAATATGGTCTCCTTGGCTAACTCTGTGAAGTTGTCAAGAGCCATGGGTTAGCCACTACCTACTTTCTCAGGAAAGGCCCCTCTTCAGAGCTTTCCTGGCATTTGGCCATCCTCACATCAGAAAAACTGACTCTGCCCTTGGTAAATTGAAACAATTGAGACCACTGGGACTGGGACTGTGACTGACTCTGGGTGCCTGTCTTCCTGGATCCAAAGTTCAGAGAATTCCATCACCAAAGAAGTGAGGTGAGGTCACTTCCATCAGGAACTGAATGACATCACTGCCTTGGCAACCACTTTATCCTAATAGTTACTTCTAAGGTTCCCATGAGATGGAGGCTGTCCCAACTTCCTGTCACACTTTCACAAGTTACAATGGTATAACAACCATAGGCACCTGGGGACAGCTCTCCACACAGGCCTGGTTTGGTCCATCTTCTCTACATTAAGAAGATAGAGGCTGATTCAGACACATCCCTTCACCCTGATCAGGTTGTTTGCCATGGAAGATGACTTGTGCTCTCTCAGGTTTTTCATAGCTGCCTACATCTTCCCCAGGTGTCATTTCTGCATGGACCTTTGATGTTCTCAGCAGGTGAAAGATCCCCTACATGCCTGTATTGTAAGACCAACTCTGTCCCTCCTCTTTTGAAAAGTTAGATTGAGAGAACAGTGTATGTTTTAGGTTAATAACATGTTCGATTTGGGATAGGAATCTCTCTGCCTGATGAATAATAGTATTGGGAACCTGTGATTTTTACAAGAATATATAGGTGAAATATAAGTATGAAAACAGAAATCTAGATAAGATTTGAATCAAAGAAGGGCATTGGGTCCTTGAGTGGGATACTTAGGTTTGAATTATGTTCTGCACATATGTCTCAGATAAATTGAAATACCATGGCACAGGACCGTATACCTTGATTGATTGATTGTCAAAGAGAACATCGACTCATAAAGGGGTAGTCAGTAGGATTAGGAAGATAGTAGGTTTAGAAAGAAGAGTGAGTATAGGATTTGGACCCAAAGTTCTTTAGCAATAGGGTTTCGGGTAGAGAGTGAAGGTAAATGTCAGCATATGTGAAATGTCAGTCACAATGATGAATTAGGGAAAGTATGTAGGAAAGCAGATATCAATAGAGATATTAGGAAATCAGGCACTGTCTGGTACACTCATGATCAGCAACAGGACATGGAAAGGTTCTTCAGTACCACCTGGTCATTGGAATTTCAAAAATTTCATGGTATTTATGTAGCTAATTTTCAAAGATGTAGTTGGAGGCACTGTGATTTTCAATTCATTTAGGATGCTCATTTCAATGAAAGTTCTGGAGAACTTTCACAGGCATGTCTTCCCAAAGAGTGGCCAAAATGTCACATGAAGCCATCCCCATTGAGGTCTACAATGTGAGGTCCATGTATCTTTTGACTCTCAACTATGGCTGCCAAGTCTTTCAGAATAAAATAATGTGATACCCTGGCTGAGATTCCCAGTGCTCTGTTGAAAGCCACCTGGGACTAGATCACCAATACCAGCTTTCTCACGAAAGGCCCCTCTTCAGAGCTCTTCTGGCATTTGGCATTCCTCATATCAATAGGTACCAAGGAAGACTGACTCTGTCTTTGGCAAATGCAAACAAGTGAGCCCACTGGACTGGGACTGGGACTGGCTCTGGTTGCCTGGCTTCCTGGATCCCAAGTTCAGACATTTCCATCACCAAGGAAGTGAGGTGAGGTCACTTCCTTCAGGAACTGAAGGAGGTCACTGCCTTGGCAACCACTTTGTTCTTACAGTTGCTTCCAAGGGTCCCATTAGATAGAGGCTGCCCCTACTTCCTGTGACACTTTCACAAGTTAGAATGGTATATCATCCATAGGCACCTGGGAACAGCTCTCCACACAGGCATGGCTTGATCAATCTTCTCTACATTAAGAAAGGAGAGGCTGATTCAGACACATCCCTTCATACTGAGCACGTTGTTTTCCATGGAAGATGACTTTTGCTCTCCTAGGTCCTTCATAGCTGCCTGAAACTTCTCCAGGGTATCATTTCTGCATGGACCTTTGATGTTCTCAGCAGGTGGAAGATAACCTACATTACTGTATTGTAAGACAAACTCTGTCCCGGCTCTTCTGTAAAGTTAGTTTGAGGGAACAGTGTATAGCTAAGGTAATAACAGGTTCAATTTGGTTTAGGAATAATACTGAGGAATGAACAATGGTATTGGGAACTTGCGATATTTACAAGAATATATAGGTGAAATATAAATATGAAAACAGAAATCTAGATAAGATTTGAATCCAAGAAGTCCATTGGACTGTTGATTGGGATACTTAGCTTTTAAATATGTTCTGCACAGATGTCTCAGATAAATCGATACACAATGGCATAGGACCTTAGACCTTGGATGATTGATTGTCAAAGAGATCATCCAGTCAAAAAGGGATAGTCGGTAGGATTAGGAAGATAGTCGGTAGGTTTAGAAAAAAGAGTGAGTATAGGATGTGGACCAAAAGTTCTTTAGCAATAGGCACTCGGATCGAGAGTGATTGTAAATGTCAGTACATGTGAAGGGACAGTCACAATGTCGGGAAATGACAGTCACAGAACTCGGGAAAATATGTAGAAAAGCAGATATCAATAGAGACATTAGGAAATCAGGCAAAGTATAAAGTGAGTGATAGCATTAGTCATTTTCAACAGGGTTGAGGTTGAATATATAATCTTAGGAAGAAACAAATATCCAGTCACAAATAGGATTGATTTTAGAGCATTAGGCAACCTGGACATGGATGTTTGAGTAATCCATGCTCACTTTCCATTTAAGTTTTGGTGAAAGTTTAATAAAATATGTAATTGTCACTTCCTGTTTTTCTGTATGCTTAACAAAACACTGTTGAAATCTTGAGGACTGTTTGCTAAACTTGTTCCCAGAATGTGCTGTCCCCAACTGCCAAACTGCAGAATGTACTCCCTCACCCCTTTGCATGCAAACTGCCCACTTGCTCTGACCCATCAATAAACTTTCCTCCCTGCCCTCTCCAAGGAAAGTATATAAGCTCTGCTTTAGCTGTTCTCATTGCTCTCTGCTCTATTCAGGTGAGCTCTGAGCCCCAGAATGCTGGAATCCCAATAAACCCTTTACTGTTGCATGAGACATTCTCGTGGTGGTCTCTTCCTCTGACGCTCGCCCGACCTTTACATCTGGTTGCCCCAGCGATATCCGGCAGTGGCGGACGAAAGACCACCAATGGGCTACTCTCAGGGTACGTAAGGCGCCTCTTTCTGGTTTCAGGTTTCAGGTTAGGGCTTGGCAAAATGGCTATCGGTGATGAGCGTGAGCTTACTCTGACGGTGGCTGACAGACGTGTCACAGAGCCACAGGCCATGACCCTGGGGGACGCCCCAGAAGACTCAGGAAACCAAGGAACAATAGTCTCCTCCACTCAGTGATATTTTGTTTCGGATTTGGAATTGCCAGCCCATCAGGTTTTGCTGGCTATTCAGTCCTGCTCTCGGTATTGGACGTCCATTGCCTGTTTTTATTGTCTTTTTATTGTCTGTATAGTGTGTCGCTGCTTTCACTGTTTTTGTATCTCTCATTATGGGACAGAGCACTTAAATGCCTCTGTCCCTGACCCTTCATTACTGGACCAAAGTCCGCTTAAGAGCCCAGAATCATTCATTTTCAGTAAAACGCCGGACCTGGCAGACTCTCTGTGCCTCAGAATGAAACACCTTTGGAGTCTAATGGCCCCCAGAAGAAGTTTCTACTTCTCACTAATTCGAAAAGTCAGAGATATTGTCTTTCAGCTGGGGCCAAATAGCCATCCAGATCAACTGCCATGTATCTTAACTTTGCAGGACCTCTGCAAATCTCCTCCTCCATGGATGAAGCCTTTCCTTGTCCCTGTCCTCGCTCCTATTCCTTCCCCCACGATTCTATCTCTCAAACCCTCTGCTTCTCCTCCTACACCCTCTGTTCTCCCTGAGTCTCAAGACTCTACTGGACTCTCCTCCCCCTTCTTATACCCTGCCCTCATTCCCCAACACCCAACAACCTCTAAGTGATTCCCCTGCTGCTGATTCAACCTCTCCACAATTGGAGGAAGCTAGGCCAGCCCAGCGCCCTCCAGATGACTCCCCTGTGGCACACACAGCCCCTCCTTCTCTGGAGGAAGCTGGCCCGGCTAAAAGATCTCAAAGAACTCCCTGGCGTTTTCACACCTGCCTACTTGGGATGACTGCCAACAAATCATAGGGACTATCTACATGACAGAGGAACGAGTGAGAAACCTCCTAGAAGCTAGAAAAAAATATCCTCGGACAAGATGGGTGACCGACAAAACTTCCCAACATAATCAAAGCTGGCTGCCCCTTGAACTGACCCAACTGGGACCCCAACACCTTTGAAGGTAGGGAGCATCTGTCCACTTATTGCCGGACCCTAATAGTAGGTTTCCACGCGGCCGCTAGCGACCAACTTATTTGGCCAAGGTAAGAGAGATTATTCAAGGGCCTGATGAATATCCCTCTATGTTTCTAGAGAGAATTATGGAGGCATATAGGAAATATAGTCCTTTCGATCCTCAGGCAGAGGATCAAAAGGCATCTTTCATGATGGCCTTCATTGGGCAAGCTGCCCTGGATATTAAAAGAAAGTTACAATGCTTAGATGTATTACAAGATATGACTTTGAGAGATTTAGTCAGAGAAGCCGAAAAAGTATACTATAAGAGAGAAAAAGAGAGAAAGAAAGGGAACAAAGGGAGGATGAGAGGTGCAAAAGACAGACTAAGGCATTGACTTAGGTCCTGGTCACAACAATAAATAGGCCAGAAATTAAGAAACAGGGAGACAGCAAGGGATACCTGGGCCCATGCCAGAGGCCACCCCTGGACTCAGATCAATGTGCCTCCTGTAAAGAAAAATGACACTGGGCCAAAGAGTGCCCTAGAAAGAAACAGCCACAGCAGCCAGCCATTCTGACTCTGGAGGATGACTAAGAACGTTGGGGCTCAGATACCTTCTCTGAGCTCAGGGTAACTTTTGAAGTGGAGGGGTCCCCAGTAAACTTTGAAGTGGATACAGGGACAGTATACTCAGCCCTAAAGGCCCCATTGGGCCCTCCATCAAATAAAAGGACTCTAGTTCAAAGGGATAACAGCAGTAAATATCGGACATAGAAAATTAGAGGACCATGGACATGGGGAAAGGTAAAATCCATCACTCCTTCCTAGTAATCCCAGAATGCCTGGCCCCATTGATGGGCAGAGATCTGCTCACCAAGTTCCAGGCCAAAACAACTTTTAACCCCAAAGGTCCCAAAATGAAATTTCTAAATCCTTCAGTAAAAACTCCTTTAGTCACAGCTTTAAATATGTCTGTAGAAGATGAACAGCAACTTTTCACACCCCCCAAGACTGATCAAACAGGTAAGATACCCCAGAAATGGATAACAGATTACACAGATGCCTGGGCAAAAACTGCTGGGTTAGGCCTAGCCATGAAACAACCTCCAATAACAGTGGAGTTAAAAGCCACAGCCTCCCCAATAAATGTCAAAAAATATCTTCTGAGCAAAAAAACTAAAGATGGGATAAGGCCCCATATTCAGATATATCAGACCTTAGATACCTAAGGCCCTGTCAATCAGCCTGGAACACTCCCCTGCTACTAGTAAAAAAGGCCAGGAACCGGGGACTATGCCCCGTTCAAGACCTAAGAAAGATCCACAACAGAGTGCACGACATTCACCCCATGGTACCTAATCCATACAATCTGCTTATCACTCTGAACCCTGAGCGGAAATGGTATACTGTTCTGGACTTAAAAGATGCTTTCTTTTGCTTGCCACTGCATAAAGATACTCAGTTGCAGTTTGCTTGCGAGTGGGTAGACCCAGAAACTGGAATCTCTGGTCAACTCACTTGGACTAGACTCCCACAGGGGTTCAAAAACTCCTCCACTCTCTTTGATGAAGCACTCCACAGAGATCTCAAAAACTTCAGAACTATGCACCACGAAGTCAACCTGATTCAATATGTGGATGACCTGCTACTGGCAGCTAACCCAAAGAAAAACTTTGAATCTGGGACCCAAGCACTATTATTTGAGTTTACTGAACTCAGCTATAGAGCTTCTGCCAAAAAGGCCCAAATTTGCTAGCATGAAGTAATCTTCCTGGGCTATTTCCTTAGGGGCAGTAAACGATGGCTCACTGAGCCCAGAAAACAAACGGTTGTGCAGATACCACCCCCATCTAACAGCAGACAACACAGAGTTTCTTAGGACTGCTGCGTTTTGCAGGTTATGGATTCCTGTGTTTGCATCCTTAACTTCTCCTTTATACCCGCAGTTAAAGGGAGATGCCCAATTCCAATGGACCCCTAAGCACCAGCAAGCTTTAGATAACATCTAAGGACACTGACACTGAACTCCTCAACTTCACTGAGCAAGCCTGCAATTTCAGAAAGCCCTACACTACATTAAAAATGTACATCAATTCACTCACCTTGGTTCAAAGAAACTGCAGGCATTCCTGAAGGATCAAGAACAGAGTTTTCCACTAACCGACTCACAGTGAAAGGAAATAACTGAACGGATAACAAAAGCCTGTCAGTTCTGTCAATTGGTTAATGCTTCCCCTTCCAAGCTTCCTGCAGGAAACCACCTACGAGGAACCAGACCAGGACAATTCTGGGAAGTGGACTTTACTGAAATTAAGCAAGTGAGGTGTGGACTAAATATCTCCTAATCTTTGTAGATACATTTTCAGGATGGATTGAAGCCTTCTCCACAAAAAAAAAAGGCTCAAATGGTTGTCAAGAAGATCCTGAAAGATATTTTTCCGAGATACGGCCTGACTAAGGTAATAGTTTCTGATAATGGACCGGCGTTCATGGCCCAGGTAAGTCAGGGGTTAGCCAGGACCCTGGGGATTAATTGGAAGTTACATTGTGCTTATAGACCCCAGAGCTCAGGACAGGTAAAAAAAAATAAATAGAACCATTAAAGAGACCTTAACGAAATTAAGCTTAGAGAGCGGCATAAAGGATTTGACTATGCTCCTGCCTTATGCACTGTTTCATGCAAGAAATACTCCCTCTGTTTCTTTGTCTAACCTATGAAATTCTCTATGGGACCCCTCCTCCAGTAAGGGACCTAATCCCAACTGTAAGACCTAACGGTCCCTTCCACATCTCCGTGCTTGACTAACTTAAAGCTCTTGAAAGAACTCAGTGATACCTGTGGAAAAAGCTGGCCACTGCCTACTAACCTGGTGAAGATGGGACTCCACATCGATATCACGTAAGAGACTTCATCTACATCAAATGACATCAGGTGTCATCCCTGGAACCCTGCTGGAAAAGACCATATCAGGTGCTACTTATAACACCTACAGTGGTAAAGGTAGATGGAGTCACTTCTGCATCCATGCCTCTCATCTCAAGCCTGTGCCCTGTCCAGACTCTGGCTGGAAACTGGAAAAGACTGGTAACCCTTTCAAATTGCGTACTAGCCATGTGGATAAGGCTATAGACTCTCCCCTTGGCCACCAGTAGTCCTAACCCTCATCAGCCCGTTCAGCAGCGATGGTTGAACACAAATCCTACTAGAAAAGAAGTATGGTATATCTCGCATACAGCCCCTTAGGGACCTGGTGGCCATCTCTCCACCCAGACATTTGTCAGCTGGCTGTACGTCTTTCCTATTAGGATATTCTTTATGTAGGGGATCCCAATAAAATTTCATTAAATCCCTTCCGTACCATAGATAATGGAAACAAACATAATGGATGTAGGGAAACGTGAACTAGATGCAGGTTGGCTAGCCTAGATTACTATGTTTGCCTGGCGGACTATCAAAGCCACAAAAAGCCACGGCTGTGTGGGGGAAAACCAACTTTTTCTGTGAATAATGGGGATGTGAGAATACAGCGGATACCTGGTGGAACCCAAACACCTCATCAAATTCAGTACACAGCATTGGCCAAATTACCAATTAGACAACCAAACCGATGGCCCCCAGAGAGGTCTCTAGATCCTCAATTTCTGCATGACCTTTTCAACTTCGGCAAGTGCTCAAAAGGGTGGAAGGAAATTCCCCTATGTGGAGGCCTTTTCCATCCTTTGCTCACATCCTGAACTATGCTTCTCCAATAGATCCTCACCCTCAGCCTTCTGCTCCAGACTCTCTGCTGTCACTCCCATATCAGCAACCTGATTTCTCTCTCCACCGGTTCTCAGACCATTGCCCCCTTGCGGAGGTAGCAGGTACTGAAGTACCCTTCCAGCCACTCACTAATCTCTTCTCCTTTCAGTGCCCGCACTGGGACCCACCAGGTCCTCTTACCAGCTAACCCAAAGCTCAAACCATCTGAGGAGTGCCCTCAGACGCCTATCCATGATGTAATTAAAATGGCCTTTAAAGTTGCTTTGTCATCACTGAAAACAGGGTACTAAGAATTTAAAGTCCCTCACAGGCTTTTTGGGATACTCACTCCCGTCTTCCCCTCTGCTCTACCTGTTCAACTGCTAAAGTTTTTGTTGCCAGGAAAATCTCAAACCCCTTTCCCATTATTCTTCTATATCACTTTTTCCTCATTCTCAGATGCACGGAGCTGATCTCACCCCACTCCTTCCCCATCTTCCCCTCTGTACCAGGCCCATAGAAAAGTCTTAAATGACCTTCTCTAGAAATCTTCATCATGGCTGACGTTAGAACTTTCAGCAACAGAGTCCCTATAAAAGAGTTCAATGTAGATTAACGTCCTCTTTTCATGTTGCTCTATTCTACTTGGCCACTGGCTGAAAAAATCAGCACTCCTAAGCTAGACACCCCCTTACTAGTTTTTCACAAAATATGTGAACAAGGCCTCTGGCCTTGAGCTGGGGCTTCACAGAGATGGCTACATTTCTAAGATAAAAAAGTTACCAACTGGGCTCCATGGTAACAGCTGGCAAAGAAAAAAAGAGAAGAAAAAAGCTCTCACCCTCCCAGGTGTCCTTAAAATGTTAACTTGCCGAGAGCAGAGGAAAAACAAAAAACAGGAACAAAAACTGCTTTTTGTGAACTTCTGCAGACGGTGAATTTCTGAGTCTCTTCCCTTACATATTGGGTACAAAATTCTGAAACTACCTAAACTTTGGGTTCAGGGGATTTATTGATTACAACAGGAGCAATGCCCTCTAAATTCGGTTGCAAGCAAATAGGACTGTTTCTCTGTCTTCAGTGCTATCTTAGGTGCCATGCCTTGCAGTCACTACAACATTATAATTCTATATAATTAAACATTGTTTATATTTTCATAAAATGGTCAACAGATGTGATTAATTATGTTATGGTGCAGATGTTTCACAGCGTGCTCTATCAGGACGCAGGTACATTTAAAGATCAAATAGAGGGGCATACAACTCATTTCGGCCAGGAACCTGTATCCCTCACTTTAGGCATCCTATTAGGAATAGGAGTTGCTGCAGGGGTGGGCACAGGAACCACTGCCCTAGTCCATGGGACACAATAAATGACCCAATTAGAAGCAGCAATAGACAAAAATTTAAGATATTAAAAACCTCCATCACAGCTTTACAGGAATCTTTAACCTCTCTCTCTGAAGTTGTTTTACAGAACAAGTGAGGGTTCAACCTCCTCTTCATGAGAGAAGGGGCCTTTTTCCTGCATTGAGGGAAGAATGTTGTTTTTATGCCCACCATAATGGAGTTGTAAAAGAATCTAAGATTAAATTAAGAAGACGCCTTGAAGAGCATCAACATAAGAGAGAGGCCCAAAAAGTGTGGTTTTAGTCTTGGTTCACACAGTCCCCCTGGTTAATTATGCTTTTATCAGCCCTGGCTGGTCCATTAATAATCCTCATATTATTGCTAACTGTAGGACCCTGTTTGCTCAGTCGTGTAGTTTCCTTTCTCCAAGCTCAAATTGGACAAGTTAAACTTATGGTAATCAGAGAACAATATACCACACTAGCAGACATAAAATGTGACACCCCCAATGATCACTTTTATGATTAAAATAACCAAAGAAGAAAAGGGGAATGAATGTTTAATTAAATAGGTACTTGTCACTTCCAGTTTTGTGGTATGCTTAACAAAACACTGTTGATATCTTGAGAAGTGTTTGCTAATCTTTTTCCCTGAATGTGCTGTACCCAACTGCAAAACTGCAGAATGTACTCCATCACCCGTTTGCACGCAAACTGCCAACTTGCCCTGACCCATCAATAATCTTCCCTCCCTGCCCTCTCCAAGGAAAGTATATAAGCTCTGCTTAAGCTGTTTTCAGGGCTCTCTGCTCTATTCAAGGGAGCTCTGAGCCCCAGGATGCTGGACCCCTATAAAACCTTGGCTATTTCATGAGACAGTCTCTGGTGGTCTCTTCCTCCGACGCTCGACTGACCTTTACATTGGTAAAATAATAAGTGTGATTTTGCTTTTTGTGTCCAGAATATTACTGTGATAAAATGTATATGTTGATAAGGTGACTTGAGTATTTCTTCCACCGTTTCTGGGAGCAATATTTTGAAAATGTATAAATTAGTATTGGGGGTACAAATAGGGGTAACCTGTGACTATGAATATAGAGATAATGCATGAATAGACCATATGGTGAATAAATAATATAAGGGGTTTCAAATTTAAATAATGGATTCAATTGATACCTGAAAATATACAGGGAATCTTATATTCCAACCAGTTATACATTCATTCCAACCAGTTATATATCTAATGGTAATATTTGGATTATGGTTTATCATGAAGAGTGTGTGAGTTTTGCTTCAAAAGTGATTATAGAAATTGAAAATAATGTGTTTGGAAAAAAATCTTATGAAAAGACCAGTCAAGAAAACTGGAGGAATCCATGTGCTCTGAAGCAGTAAGTGATTGAAAGTGAGACAAATGCCTATAAGTTTGCTAACTTGTGGATGAAATATATATCCTATTATGTGGATAAATTGAAGAAATAGTATTGTACCAGTGTTGAATAAAAACGAACGTCAAAATACACATCATGTCCCATAGGAATCTACTTGCATTGATGTTAAACTGGGTTAGTTACTGTTGAAATATTAGTATTTGTATTTAACATTAACTGAAGTTAGTTTTCAGTACTGGAAACAAATATGTATTTCAGGTGGAAGAATATTTCTGAGAATAATCTTGTGAAAAGTTGATTATAAATCCACATACATGAATATGAATGTATTTAGGGAGTGTATAATACGACACATATATTTCACATTTTGGAAAATCTGGAGAGTATATATATATATATATATATATATATATATATATATATATATATATATACAAAACACACGGAAACATTAAAAAGTAGCAATATATATGCCAATCGAAATTCACGGTGAAATATATATCGTCCACAGATCCAAAAATATTAATTTTACTGAACATGGATTTATGAATAATGTTGTTCAACTAGGAAGGTCACCCACAGGTTGAATTTTAAGATCCAACAGCGTTTATAAGGAGTGATCTCTTCTCATAATTTGTATCTGCCAAGTCAGCTCCCTCACAAGAATGTACATGTGATACCATGTAGGATTCTATATGTGCATATAAAAATACATGTGCTGATAGACTTCAGAGAAAGGGAGACAGGAATTCACATATTTGTTAACTTTAAAAACACATGCAGAACTATTTCAAAAAGAAATTTACTGGATTTATATCACCTACCCTACATAATGCATAAGGCAAGTCCAACTAAACACCATGCATCCACTGAACGGCTTGTATTTCTATTCTTTTTGGGTTATTTTTCTCCATCATATTAGGATTAGTAGTCAAAGTCTAGTAGAGTATGGGTTCGAATCAGGGATTCAGTATTTTGAATGTAAAATTTTAAAATAAATCCAATGTGTATGCAAATATGTGCTACAAAAAATTCATCCCACTCTCATCCACAACAATGCCTTGACATTACCTTCGCCCCAAGTAAGACACAAATAGAGCAGAAGAGTTAAAAAATCTGTGAATACATTTCTGGAATGGAATACGCTCAGGAGTTCACAACCTTGGAGGTGGTAGAGCACGTTCCAAAAGTAAGGGACATGTAAACACTCCACAAACATGGAGCTCTGCCGGCCTATACAATTCTTGAGACACTGCCTCTGAGGTGGGGCACTTGAAATATATGTTCTTGTCAGGAGCTTTAGCTTTTTTTTTAGTGAGACCACCAAAGCTGGGTCTGCATCTATGTGGCCCAAAAGACATGGTTTCTTATTTTCCAATGAACCTGAGGCAACAGTGCTGAATTCTCACTTTGTAGGTAAAATGTGGCCACTGGGGGCTAAGTGTCACCCCATGTGAACTGTGAAGTCATTTGGTCCTCCTCCACTTTTTGTGGTGGTTCTTGCTGATGCACTGGGACTTTGGTATTTGCTTCATAAAATACAAGGAGTTCAACTGGGACACAGTGCTGGAAAGAGTTCTGTCACATCTGGTGGGTCAGGGTCTGCAGGAGAATGCACCAACCAGTCTTCTTTCCCACATAGCTTGCACCCTTGACCATATCAACCTGATTCTGAACATTGCCCTGAAACCTCTCCATATAACAAGATGCCTTTACAAATAACTGTCTGGTGGCTGCACCATGTCAGTCACAAGCCATTTGAAAGCCGAACCACATGGACCCACCACAGATGTTTTAACACAGAACTTCCCACCACTGCTCTAGGCCCACTACTCACCAGGCTCCAACTTACTGGCATCTATGTTCTACATTATTTTAGAGAAACCCAGTCAATCAAGGCACTCTCTGGTATACTCATGATCAGCAACAGCACATCCAAAGTTTCTCCAGTGCCACCTGGCATGGGAATTTAAAAAATTTCATGGTATTTATCCAGCCATTTTTCAAGGATGAAGTTGGAGGCACTGTGGATTTCAAGAACCATTAAATGTTGAGGAAGCTCATTTCAATGTACCTCTGGAGAACTCTCATAGGCAAGGCTTCCCAAAGATTGGCCAAAATGTCACATGAAGATAGGCCCACTGAGGTCTAGAATGTGAGGTCCATGTGTGTTTTGACTCTCAAAAATGGCTACCAAGTCTTTAAGAATAAAATCATGGATATCTTGGCTGAGATTCCCAGTGCTCTGTGGAAAGCCACCCTGGGCCTTGTTCTCAGTTTATAAGGGTGACTGTCATGCGTGGCCTCCAAAAATCCCAACGCAATTCATGGCAATACTTCACTGAGGTCATTTCCAGAACTCAGGCTCTAAGGGGATTCACACCAGAGTTCAAGCCCAGGTTGATCCAGTCATCTTTTCCAACCGCCACACAAATGACCACGATTAAAACCCAAACACTCCCACATGGCCCTCATCTTCTTCCATATAGACACTCATCATAACCTCTAACTGGAGGTTTTTATGAAAGGCGCAGGACAATATAGTGTCCAAAATAAGCTCCCTTGCCCATCATTTGCCTAAAGTCAGGGTGGTCTGAACACCCTTCCTGTGAACCAGGAGTGATCAAATAGGCCTACCCTTAATACTGCTCCACTTCTCCAATTTGAGGCCTACTGACTGTGGGGTTTAGATTCTTTATGTGAATTGGGGTCATGAGAAAACCCAAGCACCCATGGGCTAGCCTCTGCTGGGCTTTGAGGAACTCATTTGACCCAAAGGATTTCTATTGTCACTTGATGGAGGTCAGGAACCTTACAAAAAAAGACGAGAGACTTCATCCACAATGACTGCTCTTTGGCCATTTTGGTTTTGGATGCACACATTGCATCTTTCTTTAGATCCATCAGGTGCTGAGAGTCTAAGTCACAGCCTCACACAGTGCCAACAGACTGATTCAGACACATCTCTTTTGAAGAGCGACAGGTGATGCCCATTCATTTCCATTAGAAAACTGTTTTATTCAGACTTCGCAAAGGAGTGGCCTTAGGCAAAGACCTTCCTGACATTCAGTGCTACAGAACAATAGGGAAGCGAAAGTCCCAAAGCAGGGTCTCTCCACTGAGACTTTGATGGTCACACTGATATCTGAGTTTTCTGAGATTCTCGCCATTCCCTTCAGCTATCCAGTACATGGCCATGTCACAGAGTTTGGAGGTGGTACATATGTGGTCAAAAAACCATGAGCCTATTCGGAAGAGTGGCCAGAATTCAGGAAGAAAACCGGAACTTAGGAAGATAGCAGGACTTGCCCATCAATAAGGCAAGTCTCCTTCCTTTTATAAATTGGGCAGGATGAATGTTGGGAAGCTTTCTCCTAGACAGGACACATCCATTGATTCATTTTCTTTTGTAATGTCTACAACCACGGACACAGTGGGATACACAGACATAGAAACACTCGCCTTTTCAAACGACTTACTAGAACCAGTCCACTCCAAACCAAAGAAACCGCCTTTTCTACCTATTCTCTGAACATGAGACAAAACCACAAACCCACACTTATTCCCACAAAGGCACCACCTTCCCCCGTGTAGGTCTTTGACTATCCGGATATGCTCTGCCTGGTTGGCCATACTATGTTCCCCCGAAATGGCCTGTCTGTTCTCAATTCTGGACTTCTTGTCCAACTTTGTGAAGTTGTCAGGAGCCAGCGGTGAGCCACTACCTGCTTTCTCAGGAAAGACCCATCATCAGATCTTTCCTGGCATTTGGCCATCCTCACATCTGTAGGTACTAAGAAAGACTGACTCTCTCCTTGATAAATCCAAACAAGTGAGACCTCTGTGACTGTTACTGGCCCTGGCTCTGTGTGCCTAGTTTCAGGGATCGCAAGTTCAGAAAGTTCCATCACCAAGGAAGTGAGGTAGGTCACTTCCTTCATGAACTGAATGAGCTCACAGCCTTGAAAACCACTTTGTCTTTACAGTTTCTTCCTAGGGTCCCATGAAATGGAGGCTGCACCTATTTCCTGTGACAGTTTCGTAGGTTAGAATGGTATATCAACCATAGGTACCGGGGGAAAGATCTCCACAAGGGCCTGGTTTGGTCCATTTTCTCTACATTAAAAATTGAGAGGCTGATTCAGACACATCCCTTCATCCCTCCAGGTTGTTTGCCATGGAAGATAACTTTTGCTGTCTCAGATCTTTCATAGCAGTCTACATCTTCTTCAGGGATCATTTCTGCATGGATCTTTGAGATTCTCAGCAGGTGGAAGATCCCCCTGCATTCCTGTAGTGTAAGACCAACTCTGTCCAAGCACTGCTGTAAAGTTAGATTGAGGAAATAGTGTATGGTTAGGGTTAATAACATGTTCGATTTGGGTTAGGAATCATTCTCCTGGATGAATAATGGTATTGGGAACCTGCAATATTTTCAAGAATATATAGGTGAAATATAAGTATGGAAACAGAAATCTAGGGAAGATTTGAAGCCTAGTAGGGCATTGAGCCCTTGAGTGGGATACTTAGCTTTTTATTATATTCTGCACAGATGTCTCAGATAAATCGATATACAATGAAATAGGATTTTGTATCTTGGATGATTGAATAACAAACAGAACATCCAGTCAAAAAGAGATAGTCCATAGAATTAGCAAGATAGTCAGTAGGTTTAGAAAGAAGAGTTAGTATAGGATTTGGACCAAAAGTTCTTTACAATTAGGGTTTCGGGTAGAGAGTGAATGTAAATGTCAGCACATGTTAAGAGTCAGTCACAATGATGAACTGGGGAAAATATATAGGAAAGCAGATATAAATAGAGACATTAGGAATTCAGAAAAGTATAAAGTGTGTAATTGATTTAGACATTTTCAACAGGGTTGAGTCTGAATATATAATCTTAGAAAGAAACAAATATGCAGTACCAAGATTATTGACATTTGGGAGCATTAGGTAACCAGGTCATGGATGTTTTTAGTAATCCATGCTCACTTTCCATTTAGGCTTTGGTAAGATCATAAGTGTGACCTTTGCATTTTGTGTCCAGAATATTATTGTGATAAAATGTGTATGTAGATTAGGTGACATGAGTATTTCTTCCACCATTTCTGGAGCAATATTTTGTAGATGCATAAATTAGTATTTGGGGTACAAATAGGCGTACCCTGTGTCTATGAATATGCAGATAATGCAGGAATAGACCATACTGTGTGTAAATAATATAACTGGTTCCACTTTAAATAATGAATTTGATTGATATCTGAAAATATAAAAGAAATCTCATATTGATATACAATCATTCATTCCAAGCAGTTAAACATCTAATGGTAATATTAAGGTTATGGTTTTTCCTGAAAGGTGTGTGAGTTTTGCTTCAAAAGTGATTATGGAAATCAAAAATAATGTGTTTGGAAAGAAGTCTCATGAAAAGAATAGTCAAGAAACCTCGAGAAATACATGTGTTTTGAAAAAGGAAGTGATTGAACATGAAACGCATGCCTATAAATTTGTTGACTTTTCGATGAAATATATATAGTATGATGTGCATAAACTGCAGAAATAGTAATGTACCTGTGTGGAATAAAAATGAACATCAAAATACACATCAAGACCCATAGGAATCAACTTGCATTGATGTAAATCTGGGTCAGTTAGTGTAGAAATATTAGGATTTTTATGATCAATTCACTGAAGTTAGTTTTCAGTATTAGGAAACACACATGTATTTCAGGTGGATGAATATTTCTGAGAATAATCTTGTGTAAAGTTGATTATAAATCCCCATAAATCACAAAACATTATAAACACAAAACACACACGAACATTAAAATGTAGCAATATATATGCCAGTTGATATTCATCTTGAAATATATATCATCCACTGATCCAAAACTATTTATTTACTGAAATTGGATTTATGTATAATTTTGTTCAACTAGGAAGCTCCCCCAATAGATTGAATTTTCTGTTCCAACAGTGTTTAGGAGGAGTGATCTCCTAAATGTGTATGCAAATATGTGCTAAACAAAATTCTTCCCACTCTCATCGAGAACAATGCCTTGATATTACCCTCACCTCAAGTAAGACACAATTTGAGGAGAAGAGTTTTAAAATCTGTGAATACATATCTGGAATGTAAAATGCTCAGGAGTTCACAACCTTGGAGGTTGTAGAGGAGTTTCCAAAAGTAAGGGACTGGCTTGATAGACCCAACCTGATCTTTTATTAAAATTGGGAGCCATCTTGCCACAAAACCGTGAAAAGATAATTTTGGCATAACAATAAATTACTGCAAATTCTGAACCTGCTTGGAATGCCTGCTCGTGCCTTGAACTCATCAATGCGTGCCTCTCTGACCACATAACAGCGCTCTCTGAAATTTTAGTGACGCCTCATAAATATTGGTCTTTCCTTGCCAGAGAATGACCCTCTTTGAGCCTCTAATGGTCCTCTTAATTCCTGATGTTGGGGCCAGCAAAAAAAAATGTAATCTACCATTAGTGTGATGCTTTCAAAGTTCTGTTATCTGTAACCCGCCTTTTGTGTAACTTTCTGGGCTACATAGCTGGGCTGTAGGAAAGGTGGGGTTGCTGTCTTGTTCCCGCCATTTTGGCAGGGAGACGCAGCTGGGCCGGTGGAAATAATAAGCTTGCTTTAATTTGATTTTAATTGGAGTCAGTGGTCTTTTCTTGCATCCTAGTCCAAAATTTTGGAGTTCCCCAGCGAGATGACCCTGCCCGACCAGATCACAAGACCAGACTGCTGGAAATTCTGAAGCTGGCCTTCCCTCTAGGGCACCGGGCTGGAGATCCACTCTAGAGGGTGCACAACTTGAGATGTTCCAAGACCTTGGAGTGAGCCTTCGGTCTGGGGAGCACTGCAGTGAACCACCGCACTAAAACTATTAGCAAGCACCTGGTGGAGGAGGCCTCCATAGGTAAGTAGCACCTTTATAACATCTGATATCTGGTTAAGGGAAATCTCTTCTGATGACAGAGAGGTGGCCTGGGGAGGCTCACATACACTCCTGTACAGGAAAGTAATGAGAATCGTCCTGTCCTCTGTTCTGTTCTGTAGGGAATTGCTCTGGAAGGGTAGAGAGGTGCCAACGGGCACGCACGCGCTCCTACCCAGGAGCTTTAGCAGGACGTTGCATTGCTCCTCTGTTTTTCTGTTTTGGCACCGGGATTCTGTTTTTTTGTGTTTTGTTCTGTGTTCTATATGTTTTTTTGTTTGTTTGTTTTTGTGCGTTTTGTTGTGTGATTTCTGTGGTAAAAACTTAAGGATATTGGACGTGAAAATGGGTAACAAAGCAAGTAAGCCTGACACACCATTGGACTGTGTTTTAAGGAACTGTGATGAACTTTACTCCCCTTTGTTATGCAGGGTGAGAGAAGCCCCTAGCTGGCTGCGTGGAGCACAACCACTGCAGATGGCAATGCCTGCTGGGGAACGAAGAACTGAGTATCTCCCAGGTTCACAAGTGAAACTCCTTTAAAACCCCTTGTCCCTCCAGATCAAGAGAGTCACAACCTTTGGGAAGAGTCCCGTTGTTTTTCCTTTGTGAGCAAAGCAATAAACCTCCCTTTTTCTTTTTATCAAAACCCTGTCCTCATTATTAAATTGGCTTTAATTGGCTTCAAGTTCAGGAACCGAACATTAAGTTACAAATTTTGATACTCCGCCCCCCCCATCCCGGAACTTTTGGAGAGCTGAGTACTGAAATGTTAGGAGATAGAGCATGCTTGGGGTGGAACCGAAACAGAAGAGCTAATCCTGTAAGTAAAAGGAGGGACTGAGGGATTCCCAGCAGCTGCCAAAGCCCTGTTGCTTCAGAAAATTCCCTCCTTTCTTCCCTGCACTGTAAGGTAATTGTTTAGTTTATGATTTCAGATAATTCATGTCAGAGAACTTAAATACTTACGATGGAAAACTAAAGAACTCTACTTCTAAGTTGGCAAGTAACTTCCCAAGCATTCAGTCTTTTTTTCACCAATTTTGAATTGGGTAGCCTGGGAAAATGTCACTGTGTGTACCAGTGCATTAATTTGGACAAGGATAGTAAATCATAGTATAGTATCTGTTGACAAAACAAGATGTAAAGATATAAAATTTTGTGAATTGTATCTTAAACTTGTATCATAATTTTCAACATCCTAACCTGAAAATTATGGTTAAAATGATTTAGGCCTGAGGTATCTGCTCAGAATAGCAGTTTTTCCTGCTCCTTCCAGTCCTCAGTGAGGACTTATATTGAAATGCAAATGAAAGAAGCCTGTAAGCTCAGTAGAAGACTGATCTGAGGCCTAAGGGGAAAAAAAGGTAAATTGTATGGTATTTACTAATTACTGGCCATTCATTTTTTCTAGGAATCATAATTTTTTCCTTAGATTCTTTATTTTTTTTTTTGAGCTCTTGATTGTGATCCTACATACCTAGGTTAATGTTTTTCTGATCAGTTCTATCTTTGACCAACTGTGGTCTTTATGAAATATTGCAATAAAGATTTCACCTTCCCAAAGCGACAAGGCCTTTACTATTATTATGTGTGCACAATTTTGTTATGTGTTGTATGTCTATATATACATATGTCCGTATATCATATATATGATACACAAATTAACATATATAAGGAGCGCTCATTTAAAAAAAGCGCTCATAAAAATAAATTCTAAAAAGTGAATCCAAAGATCTTTAATTCACGTGATTTAAATGGTTCAATTAAATTGAATAAACAGATAAAAATAAATGTCTTTAAATTTAAGCTTACAAGTTTTTCTAGGTGTTCAAAAATCTAATAAAATATTAATATCTTCAAACTGTCTAAAATGCCTTGGTTCTAGGACTTTTCCTTCAACATAAAGATGGTTTACACTGTTCAATACATTTGTCTAATATTTTGATAAATAAGTAAAGTAAATATGATATGGGATTACTCATTCATGAGTACTTTTGTTAGATATCTGATTGATTTACTAAGGTCTGTATAAGTTTGTACTAAAGACTGAATAAGATTGTAAAAATCAATCATGTGTTAAAAAGACAAAAGATTCTTAAAACATAAGTTTAGCCATAACATTATGTTTATTAAGTTTTATTTTTTCTAGAGCAAGCAACCATAAAAAATAAACAACTGATTAAATAAGAACTGTTATTTTACATCACTGTACTGCCATTTCTTTAAAAGCTTAACTTGGTTAATGTAGAAACATCAATGTAATTGTGATACTATTAATGTGCTCATATCTTACAGGTATGCAAGTCTGTAAGGTAGAAATTTTAAAAGAGCATTATATTAAGCTGGTGTTCTGAAGTTATATGGTAAAAAGTATATATTGGGGATATATTCACCTGTTATCAATAAGATATGTAAAGTTTTATGTTACTTCTTACATTGGGGAACAATTTAAATGTATTTGATGTTAATGAGAGCATAATCTATGTAAAGTTTAAAAACTTTCAGCCTTTCTTTAATTAATGATTTAAATGTGATATTATATGGTGTTAACTAATGTTCATGTGACCTCAAACAATTCATGTAAACTTTGTAAAATAATATTTAAAAAATAAAGATCAGCTTTAGAACTAAAATACTTAAGATTTGTAAAGAGCCCTGCCTTACCTGAGATAAGACTCTGTGTCCCATCTTACTACATGTGAGAATGACTATGAAAGCAGTAGGACAGATTTTATTTCTTTAGAGTTATGTTAAAAATTTGTGTTTTTTTATGTCAAGATTCCTAGGATCTCAAACAGGGGATATAATGTATAACTCAGCCAAAATATTCAGGGTAGCTATTACACGAACTAAGTATTTTTACTCTTGTTAAAAAATTTTATTTTATAATTTTCTTATATGTGATCTAAAGATTCTCTGTTAGTGTTTTACAGAAGTGTTGCTTTAAGAGCACAACATGGGTTAATTTAAGATAGTAAGTCATCACCTATAAGACAGACAGAATGATACAGATCCCAATTAATAAAAAGATAAATAATTATAAAGTTATAGACATTAAAGCCCAGTGCTCTTAATATAAGGCTGTTAAAATTTATTTGATGGATGTTTAAGATTAGGATTTAAAATTAAAATTAAATGAAAAGGGTTAGAAAACCAAATTTGGCACTTGCCCTCTGAGTCAGTCTGAATCCAGAGAACAGGGGACTTCTTTAAGAGCTTTGCAACTCTGGGCCACATAAACTTCCCATCAGGGAGATTAATGAGACCACTGGAGAACATAAAGCCAATCAGTGCATTTACTTCGAAGAGGAGAGTCATCAGAGAAGGGAGATATCCTTGAGCTTCTGAAGGAAGCCACATGGTCAAGCAAGACCAGGACCCACCTAGCACAAATGGCACTAGGAGAACTGAGAAAGTGATCTCAAGTTTCCCCAGGAATGACTCCCATAAAAGCTCAGCTGACTGTTAACAATAGATAGAAACAAAAGTCAGTTTGACTGCTTCATATTAAACACTTAGCAAAGACACTTAAAACCAAAATACAGCCATTCCTGGGCATTTTAAATAATAATAATAATAATAATAATAATAATAATAATAATAACAATAATAATATTATAAGGTATAAACTTTATTTTAGCCTCCCAAATAAGTAAGACTGGAGGCTACAAAGAAGGATTCTCGGACAGGAATGCCTGATACTTATAAAAAGAGACTATCAAGAAGAGCTGCCACAGGCAGAAGTTTTCAGTTTAAGGCCTACAGATATTCCTAACCTACACAGGTAGGCTTGCTGTTTGCTAGTACGATTATCCAGCGTGAGTATCAGAATTATAGGTTTCTCTATTAGACACAGAGGTCATACTAGTAAAAGGATTTTGCAAGATCAGATGACATTAAATTATTAAACTGTATCTTATGGGGAGGGACAACTGTAACACTAAAAGTTAAATATTAAGTTGACACTCTTGATAACTGGGGATATTAAAGACTGGTGAGGGAACTTCTATACAGTGACATGTTCCAGCTGCTGCAACATTTATTCAGTACTCATGGTTTTTCTTTCTCTCATAGAATAACCCATCCCAAGATGACTATACAACCTGTTCTTCCTCAACCAGACTTCAAACTGAACTGACTTCTAACAGGCAACTCATGTTCCTCAACTGACTTCTAAAAGGCAACTCATGTCCCTCAAATCGTGCCCACTCACATCACCCTCTCCTAGCTCAGAAGAAGCAATAACGGGTGACGCCTCTTTTCTTACATCAATGGAGCCAAATATAAATAGACTATCAATATAAGTAATTAATTAAGTCAGGTAAAATCAGGGAGACCAGTTTCGTGTGAGTTCTAAAAATTTGGAGACTGTTACCTGAGGGATTAAAATTTCCTCAGTGCTCTTCCCCTAATCTATCAAAGATTTGAGAGGGACACAGAGAAAAGGGGGGAATGATCGACCCAATCTGATCTTTTATTAAAATTGGGAGCCATCTTGCCACAAAGCCATGAAAAGATAATTTTGGCTTTACCATAAATTACTGAAAATTCTGAACCTGCTTGGAATGCCTGCCAGTGCATTGAACTCACCCATGCCTGGTTCTCCGACCTGATAGCAGCCCTCTCTGAAACTTTAGTGACACATCATAAATATTTGCCTTCCCTGGCCACACAAAAACCCTCTCTGAGGCTCTAATGGTCCTCATTAATTCTGATGTACGGACAGCAAAAAAATGTAAACTACCATTAGTGTGATGCTTGTCAGAGTTCTGTTATCTGTGACCCCCATTTTGTGTAACTTTCTGGGCTATAAAGCTGGGCTTTAGGAAAACTGGGGTTTCTGTCTTATTCCTGCCGTTTTGGGAGGGAGAGGCAGCACGGCCGGTAGAAATAATCAGCTTAATTTAATTTGATTTTAATTAGAGTCAGTGATCTTTTCTCGTGTCCTGATCTAACAGGTAAGCACTCCAAAATCATGGAGCTCTGCTGGCCTAAAGACTTCTGGAGACACTTCCTCTGAGGTTGGGCACTTGAAATATATGTTGTTGTAAGGAGCTTTAGCTTCCTTTCTAGTGGGATTATCAAAGCTGGGTCTGAATCAATGTGACCTGGAGGACATGTTTTTTTATATTCTAATGAACATGAGGCAGCAGTGCTGAATTCTCTTTTTGTAGTTAAACTGTGGCCACTGGGTGCTAAGAGTCTCCCCATGTGGACTGTGAAGCCATTTAGTCATCCTCCACTTTTCGTGGTGTTTCTTGCTGCAGGACTGTGAGTTTGGTATTTTCTTCATGAAATACAATGAGTTCAACTGGGACCCAGTGATGGAGGGAGTTCTGTCACGTGTGGTGGGTCAGGGTCTGCAGGAGAATGCACCAACCAGGCTTCTATTCCATAGAGCTTGCCCCCTTTTCTATAGCAATCTGACTCTGAACTTTGCCCAGAAAATCTCCATATAACAAGATACCTTTACATACAAGGGTCAGCTGGCTGCACCATGTCAGTCACAAGCCATTTGGAATGCAATGGAAAATCTTCAGGGCCACACCACAGATGTATTATCACACACCTGCCCACCACTGCAATATGCCCACTACTCAGCAGGCTCAAACTTACTGGTATCTTTGTTCTACACCATTTTCATGAAACCCAGTCAATCAAGGCATACTCTGGTACACTCATCATCAGCAACAAGACATCCAAATGTTCTCCAGTGCCACCTGGTGATGGGAATGTCAACTATTTCATGGTATTTATCTAGCCATTTTTCATGGATGAAGATGGAGGCACTGTGGGTTTCAGTTCATTCAGGAACCATTAAATGGTGAGGAAGCTCATTTCAATGGAAGCTCTTGAGAACTCACACAAGCAATTCTTCCCATAGAGTGGCCAAAAGGTCATATGCATCCAGGCCCATTGAGGTGTACAATGTGACGTCCATTGGTGTTTGTACTCTCAACTATGGATGCCAAATCTTTCAGAATAAAATCATGTGATATCCTGGCTGAGATTCCCAGGCTCTGTGGAAAGCCACCCTTGTCCTTGATCTCAGTTTCGAAAGGCGAATCCCATGCGTGGCCTCCTAAAATCCAAACACAATTCATGGCAATATTTCTCTGAGAGCAGTTCCAGAACTCAGACTCTAAGGATAATCACACCAGAGTTCAAGCCCAGGTAGACCCAGTCATCGCTTCCAACCGCGACACAAATGACCACAATTAAAACCAAAACACTCCCACAAGGCCCTCATCTTTTTCCAAATAGACATTCATTAAAACCTGTGGCTTGGGGTTTCCATGAGGGGCTCAGTGCAAGATAGTGTACAAAATAACCTCCCTTGCCCCTCATTTACCTAAAGTCAGGGTTGCCTGGACATCCTTCCTGAGAAACAGGAGTGATCATAGGCCTGACGTAAATACTGATCTGCTTCTCCAATTTGAGGCCTACTGACTGTCTGGTATAGATTCTTTATGTGAATTGGAGTCAGGAAAAAACTCAACACCTATGGGCTAGCCACTGAAGGGTTTTGAAGAACTCATTTGACACAAAGGATCCCTATTCTCACTTGATGGATGTCAGGAAGCTTACAGAAGAAGGCGAGGAACTTCATTCACAATGACTGCTTTTTTGGCTATTTGGTTTTGGATGTACACATGGGATCTTTCTTTAGATCCATCAGGTGCTAAGAATCTAAGCCACAGCCTCACACACGGCCAAGAGGCTTATTCAGATACATCCCTTTCCAAAGAAATTAAGCAAAGAGCTACAGGTGATGCCCATTAATTTCCATTTGAAAACTGTTTTCGTCAGGCATCACAAAGGGGTGGCCTGAGCCAAAGACCTTTCTGACATTCAGAGCAACAGAATAATAGGTAAGCAAATGGCCCAAAGCAGGGTTCCTCCACTTAAACTTTCCTGGTCACACTGATACCTGAGTTTTCTGAGATGCTCCCAATCCCTTAAGCTATCCAGTACATGGCCATGTCACAGAGCTTGGAGGTGGTACATATATAGAACACAAAACCATAAGCCTATTCTGGAGATTCGCCAGAATTAAGGAAGAAAACAGGAACTTAGGAAGATAGTAGGTGTTGCCCATCCATAAGGCAAGCCACAGTCCATTCATTAATTGGGCAGGATGAATGCAGTGAAGCTTTCTACTAGACAGAACACATCCATTGATACATTCTGTTTTCTAATGTCTACAAGCACGGACAGAGTGGGACACACAGACATAGAAACACTCACCTTCTCAAACAACTTACTAGAAACAGACCACTCCAAACCAAACAAGCCACCTTTCCTCCCTATTCTCAGAACATGAGACAAAACCACAAACTCACACCAACACCAACAAAGTCATGTCCTGCCCCCAAGTAGGTCTGTGACTATCCGGAGTGTCCTCTGACTTATGGGCCATACTATGTTCCCCGGAAATGGCCTGTCCTGTCTCAGATCTGGCCTCCTTGGCCAACTCTGTCAAATTGTCAGGTGTTAGTGCTGAGCCACTACCTGCTTTCTCAGGAAAGGGCCTTCTTCAGACATCTTCTGGCATTTGGCCATCCTCACATCAGTAAATACCAAGAAAGACTGACTCTGTCCTTGGTAAATCCAAACAAGTGTGCCCACTGGGACTGGGACTGGGAGTGGCTCTGAGTGGTTGGCATCCTGGATCCCAAGTTCAGAGAGTTTTTTCCCCAAGGAAGTGAGGTAAGTCACTTCCTTCAGGAACTGAATGAGGTTCAACCACTTTGTCCTAACAGTTTCTTCCATAGGTCCCATGAGATGGAGGCTGCCCCTACTTCTTGTGACAATTTCACAAGTTCAAAAGGTATATCCACCCTACTCAACTGGGAACAGCTCTCCACACTGGCCTGGTTGGCTCCATCTTCTCTACATTAAGAACAGAGAGGGTGATTCAGACACAACCCTTCATCCTGACCAGGTTGTTTGCAATGGAAGATGACTTTTGCTCTCTCAGGTCCTTCATAGCTGCCTACATCTTCTCCAGGGATCATTTCTGCATGGACTTTTCAGGTTCTTAGCAGGTGGAAGATCCCCTACATGCCTGTATTGTAAGACCAACTCTGTCTCTGCTCTTCTGTAAAGTTATATTGAGTGAACAGTGTATGGTTAGGTTTAATAACATGTTCGATTTCGGTTAGTAATCATTCTGTGGGATGAATAATAGTATTGGGAACCTGCCATATTTGTAAGAATATAGAGGTGAAATATAAGTATGAAAACAGAAATCTAGGTAAAATTGGGAGCGCAGAAGAGAATTGGGCCATTGATTGGGATACTTAGCTTTGAATTATATTCTACACAGGTGTCTCAGATAATTCAATATACAATGTCATAGTACCTTGTACCTTGGATGATTGAATGTCGAAGAGAACATCCAGTCAAAAAGGGATAGTCAGTAGGATTAGGAAGATAATCGGTAGGTTTAGAAGGAAGAGTTAGTATAAGATTGGTACCAAAAGTTCTTTAGCAATAGCGTTTCTGGTAGAGAGTGAATGTAAATGTCAGCCCATGTTAAGAGTCAATCACAATGATGAACTGGGATAAATATGTAGGAAAGCAGATATCAATACAGACTTTAGGAAATCAGTGAAAGTATAAAGTGAGTGATAGGATTAGACATTTTCAACAGAGTTGAGGTTGAATATATAATCTTAAGAAGAAACAAATATGTAGTCACCAATATGATTGATATTTGAGAGCACTAGGCAACCTGGACATGGATGTTTTTAGTAATCCATGCTCACTTACCTTTTAGGCTTTGGTGAAAGGTTAATATTATAGGTACTTGTTACTTTCTGTTTTTCTGTATGCTTAACAAACACTGTTGAAATCTTGAGAACTGTTTGCTAATTCTGTTCCCAGAATGTGTTGTCCCCAACTGCCAAACTGCAGAATGTACTCTCTCACCCATTTGCACACAAACTGCCCACTCGCCCTGACCCATCAAAATCTTCCCTCCCTGTCCTCTCCACGGAAGAATATACGTTCTTCTTAAGCTGTTCTCAGGGTTCTTTGCTATATTCAAGTGAGGTCTGAGCCCCAGCATTCTGGACTCCCAATAAACCCTTTACTGTTGCATGAGACAGTCTCTTGGTGGTCTCTTCCTCCGATGCTCACCCGAACTTTACATTCGGAACCCCCAGTTAGATCCAGCAGCAGCGGACGAAAGACCCCCAACGAGCTCCTCTCAGGATAAGTAAGGTACCTCTTTCGTGTTTCAGGTTTCAGCTTAGGGCTTTGCAAAATGGCTATTGGTGATGAGCATGAGCTCTCTCTGATGGTGGCTGACAGATGTGTCACAGAGCCACAGGTCACGTTCCTGGGAGATGCCCCAGAGGACTCGGCAAATCGAGGAACAATAGTCTCCTCGACTCAGTGATATTTTGTTACGGATTCGGTATTGCCAGCCCATCAGGTTTTGCTAGCGACTCAGTCCTGGTCTCAGTATTGGACGTGCATTGCCTGTCTTTATTGTCTTGTCTTGTCTGTGTCATGTGTCGTTGCTTTCACTGTTTGTATATCTTTCATTATGGAACAGAGCATTTCAATGCCTCTGTCCCTAACTCTTATTTAATGGACCAAAGTCCACTTAAGGGCTCAGAATCTTTCTTTTTCAGTAAAATGCCGGACCTGGCAGATTCTCTGTGCCTCAGAATGACCCACCTTTGGAATCAGATCGCCCCCAGAAGAATCTTTCTACTCCCCAATAATTCGAAAAGTCAGAGATATTGTCTTTCAGCCGGGGCCACATAGCCATCCAGATCAACAGCCATATATCTTAACTTTGCAGGACCTCTGCAAATCTCCTCCTCCATTTGTGAAGCCTTTCCTTGTCCTTGCCCCCACTCCTACTCCTTCCCCCATGATTCTATCTCTCAAACCCTCTGCTCCTCCTCCTCCACCCTCTGTTTTACCTTGAGTCTCAAGACCCAACTGGACTCTCCTCCCACTCCTTATCCCTTGCCTTCGTCCCCCAACCCCCATCACACTCTAAGTGATTCCCCTGTGGCTGACTCAGCCTCTCCGCCATTGGAGGAATCTAGGCCAGCCCAGCACCATCCAGATGACTACCCTGCGGCACACAAAGCCCCTCCTTCCCTGGAGTAAGCTGCCTGACTAAAATAACTCAAAGAACTTGCGGGCATTTTCACACCTGCCTACTTGGGATGACTGCCAACAACTCCTAGGGACTCTCTTCATGACAGAGGAATGAGAGAAAAACCTCCTGGAAGCTAAAAAAAAATACCTGTGGGCCAGATGGGCAACCAATACAACTTCCCAACATAATCAAAGCCGGCTTCCCATTGAACCAACCCACCTGGGACACCAACACATTTGAAGGTAGGGAGCATCTGTCGACTTATTGCTGGTCTCTAATAGCGGGTCTCCAATCGGAAGCTCAGGTGGCCAACTAATTTGGCGAAGGTTAGAGAGATTATTCAAGGGCCTGATGAATCTCCCTCTATGTTTCTAGAGAGAATTATGGAGGTGTATAGGAGATATAGTCCTTTCGATCCTCAGGCAGAATATCAAAAGGCATCTGTCTTGATGGCCTTTATTGGGCAAGCTGCCCTGGATATTAAAAGAAACTTACAATGCGTAGATGGATTACAAGATGTGACTTTGAGAGATTTAGTCATAGAAGCCTAAAAAGTATACTATAAGAGATAAACTGAGAAAAAGAAGGAACAAAGGAGGAAAAAAGAAGGGGAGCAAAGAGAGGATGCGAAAAGCAAAAGATAGACTAAGGCATTGACTTAGTTCCTGGTCAAAACAAATAATAGGCCAGAAATTAAGAAACAGGGAGACAGGAAGCGATACTGGACCCACGCAAAAAGCCACCCCTGGCCTCAGATCAATGTGCCTACTCTGAAGAAAAATGACACTGGGCCAAAGAATGCCCTAGAAAGAGACAGCCACACCAGGCAGACATTCTGACTCTGGAAGATGACTAAGAAAGTCGGGGCTCAGAACCCCTCCCAGAGCTCAGGGTAACTTTTGAAGTGGAGGGGACCCCAGTAAACTTTAAAGTGGATACAGGGGCAGTATACTCAGCCCTTAAGGCACCACTGGGCCCTCCATAAAATAAAAGGTCTCTAGTTCAAGGGCCTAATGCCATTAAATATCGGGCATAGAAAACTAAGAGGACCATGGACCTGGTATAAGAAAAAATCCATCACTCTTTCCTAATAATTCCAGGATGCCCAGCCTCATTGATGGGCTGAGTTTGCTCACCAAACTCATGTCCAGAATAACTTTTAACTTGAATAACCTTTTAACCCTGAAGGCCCCCACGTGAAATTTATAAATCCTTCACTAAAAACTTTGAAGGTCACGGATTTAACTGTGAGTAGAAGATGAATATCAATTCTTCACACCCCCTAAGACTGATCAAACAGGCAAGCTACACCAGATTTGGAAAACAGACTACCCAGATGCCTGGACAAAAACAGCTGGGTTAGGCCTAGCCATGAAATAACCTCCAATAACAGTGGAGTTAAAAACCTCAGCCTCTCCAATCAATATCAAAAAATACCCTCTGAGCAAAAAAGATAAAGATGGGATAAAGCCCCATATTCAGAAATATATGGCCTTAGGGGTCCTATGGCCCTGTTAATTGGCCTGGAACAATCCCGTGCTGCCAGTAAAAAAAGCCAAGAACCAGGGACTATCACACCGTTCAAGACCTAAAAGAGATCAACAACAGAGTGCAGGACATTCACCCTACGGTACCTAATCCATACAATCTACTTAGCACTATGAACCCTGAGCGGAAATGGTACACTGTTCTGGACTTAAAAAATGCTTTCTTTTGCTTGCCTCTGCATAAAGAAAGTCAGTTGCTGTTTGCTTTCGAGTGGGTAGACCCAGAAACCGGAACATCTGGTCAACTAACTTGGACTAGACTCCCACAGGGGTTCAAAAACTTCCCCACTCTTTTTGATGAAGCCCTCCACAGAGATCTCAACAACTTCAGACTATGCACCATGAAGTCAACCTGATTCAATATGTGGATGACCTGCTACTGGCAGCCAACACAAGGAAAACTGTGAGTCTGGGACCCAAGCACAATTATCCGAGCTTGCTCAACTCGGGTATAGAGCTTCTGCCAAAAAGGCCCAAATTTGCCAGCATGAAGTAATCTTCCTTGGCTATTCTCTTAGTGGTGGTGAAGGATGGCTCACTGAGCCCAGAAAACAAACTGTTGTGCAGATACCACCTGCATCTAAAAGCAGACAACTCAGAGAGTTTCTTGGGACTGCTGGCTTTTGCAGGTTATGGATACCTGGGTTTGCGACACTAGCTGCTACTTTATACCCTGTGCTAAAGGGAGATGCCCATTTCCAATGGACCCCTGAGCACCAGGAATCTTTTGACAAGATCTGAGGACACTGACACTGAATGCCTCAACTTCACTGAGCCCAGCCTGCAATTTCAGAAAGTCCTACACTAAGTAAAAAATGTATATCAACTCACTCACCTTGGTTCAAAGAAATTGCAGGCATTCCTGAAGGATCAAGAACAGAGTTTTCCACTAACCGACTCACAGAGAAAGGAAATAACTAACGGGTAACAAAAGCCGGTCGGGTCTGTCAACTGGTTAATGCTTATCCTTCCAAGCTTCTTGCAGGAAAACAACTACGAGGAACCAGACCAGGACAATTCTGGGAATTGGGAACTGGACTTTACTGAAATTAAGCCAGCAAGGTATGGACTTCAATATCTCCTAGTCTTTGTAGGTACATTTTCAGGATGGATTGAAGCCTTCCTCACATAAAAAAAAGAAAGAAGAAAATAGAGTAAATGGTGGTCAAAATGATCCTGAAATATATTTTTTCAAGATTCGGCCTGCCTAAGGTAATAGGGTCTGAAAATGGACCGGCGTTCATGGCCCAGGTAAGTCAGGGGTTAGCCAGGACCCTGGGGATTTATTGGAAGTTACATTGTGCTTATGGACCCAAGAGCTCAGGCCAGGTAGAAAAAATAAATAGAACCATTAAAGAGACCTTATCAAAATTAAGCTTAGAGACCAGCATAAAAGATTGGACTATGCTCCTGTCTTATGCACTGTTTCATGCAAGAAATACTCTCTCTGTTTCTTTGTCTAACCTCACCCCCTATGAAATTCTCAATGATGCTTCTCCTCCAGTAAGGGACCTAACCCCAACTCTAAGACCTAACGATCCCTTCCACACCCCTTGCTTAACAGGCTTAAAGATCTTGAAAGAACTCAGTGATACTTGTTGAAACACCTGGCCACTGCCTACCAACTTGGGGATGATGGGACTCCACATCGATATCAAGTAAGAAACTTCATCTACTAAAGACGACATCAGGTGTCATCCCTGGAACCCCGCTGAAAAGGACCATACAAGGTGCTACTTATAACACCTACAGTGGTAAAGGTAGATGGAGTCACTTCTGCATCCATCCCTCTCATCTCAAGCCTGCGCCCTGTCCAGACTCTGGCTGGAAGCTGGAAAAGACTGGTAACCCATTCAAATTGTGTGTTTGCGATGTGGATAAGGCTATAGAATCTCCCCTTGACCACCAGTAGTCCTAACCATCATCAGCCCTTTCAGCAGCGATGGCTGATCAAAAATCCTACTAGACAAGAAGTAATGTCTATCTCACATACAGCCCCCTTAGGGACCTTATGGCCATCGCTCCACCCAGACATTTGCCAGCTGGCTATTGGTCTTTTCTATTTTGATAGCTCTGATGAAGAGGATCCCACTAAAATTCCATTAAATCCCTTCCATACCATAGATAATGGAAACAAGCATAATGGATGTAGGGACACACGAGCCAGATGCAGGTTGGCTAGCCTAGTATGTTTGCCCGGCAGACTATCAAAGCCACAAACAGCCACGGCCGTGTGGGGGAAAAGCTGACTTCTTCTGTAAGTCATGGGCATGTGAGCATACAGGGGCTGCCTGCTTGAACCCAAACTCCTCATCAAATTCAGTACACAGCATTGGACATATTACCAATTAGACAACCAAAACCCATGGCCCCCAGAGGCATCTCTAGATCCTCAAATTCTGCATGACATTTTCAACTTCAGCAAGTGTTCAAAAGGGTTGAAGGAAATTCCCCTATGTGGAGGCCTTTTCCCTCCTTTGCTTACATCTTGTACTATGTTTCTCTAATAGATCCTCACCCTCAGCCTTCTGCTCCAGACTCTCTGCTGTCACTCCAACCTCAGCAACCTGATTTCTCCCCTGTAATTACAAGATTAAAAACCCAAACCTCCACCGCTTCTCAGACCATTGCCCCCTGCTGAGGTAGCAGGTACTGAGGTACCCCTCCACGCAGACACTCCTCTCTTCTCTTGTCAGTGCCCACAACGGGTCGCACCAGGTCCTCTTAGCAGCTAACCCAAAGCTCAAACCAGCTGAGGACATCCCTCAGATCCCTATCCAAGGTGTAATAAAAATGGCCTTTAAGGTAGCTTTGTCATCACTGAAAACAGGTGACTAACAATTTAAAGTCTCTCACAGGCTTTTTTTTTAGAGATCAAATAGGGGGGCATACAACCTGGTTCCACCAGGAACCTGTATCCCTCATTTTAGCCATCCTATTAGAAATAATAGTACCTGCAGGGGTGGGCACAGGAACCACTGCCCTAGTCCATGGAACATACAAATGACCCAATTAGAAGCAGCAATAGACCAAAACTTAAGATATTGAAAACCTCCATCACAGTTTTACAGGAGTCTTTAACATCTCTTTCTGAAGTTGTTTTACAGAACAGGCGAGGGTTGGACCTCCTCTTCATGAGAGAAGGGGGCCTTTGTGCTGCATTGAGGGAAGAATGTTGTTTTTATGAAAACAATACTGGAGTTGTAAAAGAATCTATGAGTAAATTAAGAAAATGCCTTGAAGAGGGTCAACGAGAGACAGAGGCCCCAAAAGGGTGGTTTGAGTCTTGGTTCACACAGTCCACCTGGTTAACTATGCTTTTATCAGCCCTGGCTGGTCCATTAATAATTCTCATATTATTGCTAACTGTAGCACCCTGTTTGCTCAACCGTGTAGTTTCCTTTCTTTAAGCACAAATGTGACAAGTTAAACTTATAGTAATCAGACAACAATATACCCCACTAGCAGAAATAAAATGTGACACCCCCCAATGATCAATTTTATGATTAAAGGAACCAGACAAAGAAGTGGGGAATGAAAGGTTAATAAAATAGGTACTTTTCACTTCCTGTTTTTCAGTATGCTTAACAAAACACTGTTGAAATCTTGAGAACTGTTTGCTACTCTTGTTTCCAGAATATGATGTCCCCAACTGCCAAACTGCAGAATGTACTCCTTCACTCATTTGCATGCAAACCGCCCACTCACCCTGACCCATCAAATAACTCCCCCCCCCTGTTGTTTCCAAGGAAAGTATATAAGCTCTGCTTAAGCTCTTCTCAGGACTCTGTGCTATATTCAAGTGAGCTCTGAGCCCCAGCCTGCTGGACCCCCAATAAACCCTTTGCTGTTGCATGAGACAGTCTCTTGGTTGTCTCTTCCTCCGACACTCGCCCGACATTTACATTGGTACAATCATAAGTGTGACCTTTGATTTTTGTGTCCAGAATATTACTGTCCTTCACTGTCTAGGGTAAGAAAATTAAAGGCAAATAATTCATGGATAAGGCGATCCCTAGGAGTGGTAAATACAAGGGCGGAAGTCTTAAGGTGGATTAGCCAAGTCTTTAAGGTAAGGTGGGCACATTACAAAATGCCTTTGCCCTGACGGTTGTATGGAATTGCAGTAGTATGACATATTTGCAAGGTAGCACAGAACTGTTTAAACTTGGCACTGGTATGTGCAGAACCATTTTCCGTTTTAATATATATTGGTTTACTCATTACAGAAAAGGATGAAACAAGATGAGAAAGGACATATCTGGTAGCCTCTCCGGAATGTGGTAATTCGAAAATAAAGCCGCTGAAGGTATGTATAGAAATGTGTATATATTTGTTTTTTCTCCAAATTCAGGAAAATGGGTAACATCCATTTGCCAAACCTGATTGGGCAGTAATCCTCGGGGCTTAACTCCCAATTGTTGAATGGGGAGGGAGACAGCAAAACCAGGGCATGCGTTTACTATTTCTCGTGCCTGTTGCCTGGTAATTTTACAAAGTAATCAAAGGCTCTGGGAATTTAGATGGTGAAGATTGTGTAACTCCATGGCCTTTTGAATGGAGCCAACAAAAATTGGAAAGATAAAACGAGTTGCTGCATCAGCTTTGGCATTACTTTTGTTAGAGGGCCGGGAAGATCAGAGTGTGCCCACATGTGTCCTAAGAAAAATGGGTGTGTTCTGGCCTGAATTAGCTGCTGAAGCTGGTGAAACAGAAAGGCCGCATTGGAAGAAGTCTTAATGGCGGGTGAAATCTCCAGCAGGGGCACAGAATGAGCAATGTAGGCACGGTCTGTATAAATATTAAAAGGCTTATCAAAAAATGTTATAAAAACTTGTCTTATGGCAAACAATTTCACAAGCTGTGCTGACCTATAGACAGTATCAAAGGTGGTAGGCTGGTTATTGACAATAAAGACCGCATGGCCATTACTGGAACCATGTGTAAAGACAGTAAGGGCTTGAGGAATGGGAGCCTGTTGAGTAATTCGGGGAAAAATAAATGGATGTAATTGGGAAAAATGTAAAAGGGGCCATTGGGGAGGTGGTTATCAATTGTTCCCACAAAGCCTGATAGGGTAATACCCCATTCATCCCCTGTGTGTAGTAAGAAATGTGTTTGGTCCTTAGTATATGAAATTAAAATATTATCAGGGTCTTTGCCAAAATGTTGTCGAGAAAGCTAGCGACTTTTTATAATAATAGAAGCTACCTGAGCAGGATAAACCGTAATAACCTTGGAGGATGTGGTGGGTAAATGGACACAAAGCAAGGGGCAGCCTTTATTTTTAAAATGTGGATCTCACTGCCAAAATATTCCTGTGGGTGTATAAGGAGTGAGTAAAATAACCAGAACCAGAGGAAGGTTATAAGAAATTTGTGTAACAAACTGTTGGGCAATGGCTTCTATGACTTGGTTTAATGCCTGTCATGCCTTGGGAGTAAGCTTTCGAGGGGAGGAGGGGTGGGAATCACCTCTCAAAATATCATTAACAGGCATAAGTACACAAGTGGATAATTTTAAATATGTTCTCAGCCATTGAATATCCCCCAGTAATTTTTGAAAATCATTAAGGGTGTGAAGATGGTCCACACGTAGTTGTATTTTAAGAATTTGGATCTGATTATCTTGAAGTTTAAGGCCCAAATATGTATAAGGGTCCTGTGTTTGAATCTTATCAGGAGCTATCTGTAGTCCCAAGGTTGTGAGGGTTTTGTAAAGGTCCAAGTAACAACTATTAAGGTCATGGGTATTAGGTGCAGCAATTAACAAATCATCCATATAATGTAAAATATAAATTTCTGGCCATTGCTCTCTCACAGGGTCTACTGCTTGAGCAATGTATTTTTGGCAAAGACTAGGGCTGTTGGCCATACCTTGTGAAAGAACCTTCCATTGAAATCTCTGCATAGGGCCCTGGAAATTAATGTGAGGAAGACTAAAGGCAAAATAGGGTCTATCCTCAGGATGTAAATGAATGGTAAAAAAGCAATCTTTTAAGTCAATAACCATTTTATAATAGTTTTTGGGAATTGCCACCGGGGTGGGAATGCCTGGCGGTAGTGCTCCCATCGGGTGCATAACTTTATTAATGGTGCTCAAATCCTGTAAAAGGCAACACTTGACTGATTTTTTCTTGATAACAAAATAAGAGTATTCCATTGTGAGGTTGAGGGCTCTACATGGCCGGGTGCCAGCTGTTCCTGCACTAACATGGAGGCAACCTATAATTTTTTTGGGGTAAGGGGCCACTGATCCACCCACACAGGAGTCTGATCTTCCAAATAATTTTATCTCCATGGGGTACAGGAGGGTCAGGGACCGACACTAAACAGCCAAATACCCAAGTCCATATGTTTTTGTTTTTTGTATGGGTTGTATACGCTCAACCAGTCCTTGTCTCAGTCACCCTAGGCCTGTACCAGAGACAAAATTCATACGAAGCATTTGATGAGTCACCATGGAATTTGGACTGGCAAGAATAACTTCCATTTGACTCAAAATATCTCGGCCCCATAGGTTATCAGGGAGGTCAGGAACAATGAAAGGAGTGACAGTTCCCTTATTACCCTCTTTATCAGTCCAGCTAAGAGCCCTAGAGCTGACAAGAGGATTTTTTGACTGTACTATCCCTTTAAGCTCAGTAAAGGATGGGGTGAGGGGCCAACCTGATGGCCAGTATTTTTGAGAAATAATTGTGGCATCAGCTACAGTATCAAGAATTACTTGGAATTCTTTTCCTTCAATAAGTAAGATAAGGGTGTGTCTATTATGAGAAATGGGCTGAACCCAATACACATCAGAGGAGCCCAAGCTGTCAGTCCCCCAGGGTAGAGTTTGGGCGGTGGAAGTGCATCCTAAATCTAAGGGAAGGAGTATTAATTGTGCAAGACTTGTTCCTGCTGGGATGGCCGCAACTCCATTAATAGCTGTGGCCAGTATTTTTATTTCTCCAGTGAAATCATTATCAATAATGTCAGGGAAGACATGAACACCTTGTAAGGTAGTAGAGGCTCTTCCAAGAATAAAGGCACACATATGAGATGGAGGGGGACCCATAATTCCAGTGGGTAGTATCTGGGGCCCTTGCATTGAGTCTAATATTGAATTGGTGGCGTCACAGAAGTTCAATCCTGTGCTTCCTTGGGTGGCTCCTTGGAGGGAGGCAATTGTGGAGAAGGATTTTGAGGTAGGTTGGAAGTTTGGGAGGGAACAAACCTTATTGCCCCTGGGTCTGTCCTGGGGGAGGTCGGGGTCAGGGGCTGGCCCTGCAGGGAGTTTCCAGAGAAGCGGAAAGAAATAGGCTGTCTGAGGGCATTTGTCTTAGATCTACACTCACTGGCCCAGTGATGACCTTTACCACATCTAGGGCAAAGGGTAGCTGGGGGCGGTTTAGCCCGGGTTTGAGGAGATGCTATTCCTAGGCTTTCTTTGCCTGTCATACACTCATGTGCAAAATAGCCAGGTTGTTTACAAGTAAAGCAAGTATGTGAGCCAGGATTGTGAAAGGCCTTGGTAAAGGCGGCACCTAGGGAGCGACCAATGGCATGGGCTGCACCCACCACTGCCCAGAGTGTAATAAAATCAGAAAGTTCCCCTTTATCCTTATGTGGTCAAAGAACATCCTGACATGCCGGGTTGGCGTTTTCAAAGGCAAGATGTTTTACAAAGGTGCTTTCGCTTTTGCTTGGTCCAAGCAAGCATTCTGCGGCTAGGTTAAGCCGGGCAACAAAGTCGCTATAAGGCTTAGGTCCTTGTCGAATTTTTGCAAGGGAAGTGGTAGCTTTTTCGAGGGAGGCGTCTCCAAGCATGTAAGCCAGCTGTCTGAATCTGCGCCAAAAGTCCAGCAGGGAAATGGGCCTCTTTAGGGTTAGTGTCAAAAGGCTCATTGACAATTAACTTAACATAAGTCCAGGATTTAGAGAAGGCCTTAGTAAAAAAAAATTTGAGCAGTTTCCTGACAGTGCTCTTTCAAATTTGCATTCCATAATAGGAAGTCTCAGGCACTGACAATAGCTCGGGCTAAAAATTTCCCATCATTGAGAGTAAGCCATTGTGTGCTGTGGCTTTCTAATAAAGCCAACGTGTTCGGCCCAGTGGGGCCATAGTGAGCACAAGCGTTTTTAAGTTTTTCAAGAAAACACAGGCTTAAGTTTTTGTAGATACTCTGGGTCCTTCCAGCCTAGGGGTGAACTCCTCATCCTCTGAGTCCTGATCTTCCTTTTGCCCTTCCCCCACTTCGACCCCCTTGATCAATTTTTCCCAGCATCCTCCTCTTGATCCTCCTCTAAGTCTTTGTCCTCAGCTTGGGCAGGCTTTACTATCTGACTGGTGGTGACTGGGAAGGCGAGAACAGGCCGATGGAGCAGCTTAGCCTTTGTATTAGACCACCTTGGGCCAGCTCGCATTAACTCCTTGCCTAAGACTAATGAGCAGAACTCACAGTCAAGGAATATTAATTCTTTTAGAAGTTGGGTCTGTTCCCGTCTATGCTGGAAGGACGCTCGCAAGGGAGCCAGGTTAGGCAAGGGAAGTGGGGAAAAAATATCTGGGGGGGGGCAGTTGGCCCCTGAAGGGCCAGAGCACAAAAGGCAGGATGGATATAGGAGGGAGGTGGATGTGTAAGTCCTATAGGTTGTGGCAGGGTCCTGAGAGGTGGCGGGTCTTCTGAATGGTAGCAAGCTGCTTCCTTTTCCAGGGTAGCCTCCTCCCCAGGGGTCAATGTGTCTCAGGGATTTCAAACTGGATAAAGGCAGTTGGTAACCATTAGAGCCTCATTTATTAGTGTGGGATTTTGAGGGGGACCAGAAAGTTTCCCACGGTCCTGGGGAGACTGAGATGGGTCTATGTGTATATTAACAGATGGGCATGCTGAGGGGGGACGAGAGGTCTTTGCATAGCATCTTCCCCAATCCTGACAAATATTAAGGTACCATTGTCAAAGGGTGAACTTTTAAGAATTTCATTAATTAAGGTCCAGTAAGAAAAGGTGGAAACAGGCACTTTTTCTGGGCCAAAGGATTCATAATAATCTTTTTAACAGTCTCCTAGTCTAAGCCATTTTTTTTCATCAATGGTCCCTTCAAGGGGAAACCATGGACACAATTCTCCTATGTATAAAAAGAATAATTTTAAGTCATTTTTCTTGACATGTGCCCCTCAATCTTGAGGACTCCTTGAGGCCTGACAAAAACAAATCATGTGACAAAACTCCTTGTCCCATGGTGGGTCACCCAACGTGCGTCATCCCCACTCTCCTCCTAGACCTGTCTCTCGGTGGTGTCTGCCAAGGCGATCGCGGGCTCCCCTTGGCCAAGTCTTTCAGGAGGACGGGGTTCCCCCTCAGTCAATGGATCCAGCCCCAGTCAGTGGGCACCAGATGTCTTGTCCGGCAGGACACATCAACGTGGGCGGTGAACCTAGATGGGGAGGAATGAAGGGACAAAAGACACAAGAGATGGCAGCAAGACAGAAATTCTTATCAAGCTGCAAACTTTCACTGTTCACACAGGGTTATTTATATGCTGGGGATGGGAACACTCTCTTATAGGTAGTTCCTGGATTCTTCACAAGGTGAGATAACCTAGGATGTTTCAGGAGACAGAGGGCCGCAGGGTGTCTCAGGGAGACAGATGGCTACAGGATGTCTCCCAGGTAGCATGACTCGCAGGGGGCTTTTTCTTGTGTCAGGCTATTCTATGAAGGAGAACTTCCTTCTACCCCTGACTGTCAGGGATTCAGTATTTCAAATGGAAATTTTGAAAATGAATCCAATGTGTATGCAAATATATGCTACACAAAAATCTTCCCACTCTCATCCAGAACAATGCCTTGACATAATGTTCGCCCCAAGTAAGACACAATTAGAGGAAAAGAATTAGAAAATGTGTGAATACATATCTGGAATAGAAAATGCTCAGGAGTCCACAACCTTGGAGGTGGTAGAGGAGTTTCCAAAAGTAAGGGACAGGAAAAAATGTCAACAAACAAAGAGCTCCGCTGGCCTAAAGACTTCTTGAGAAACTGCCTCTGAGGTTGGGCACTTGAAATATATGTTATTGTCAGGAGGTGTAGCTTCCTTTGTAGTGAGAACCACAAAGCTGGGTCTGCTGGAGGACATGATTTCTGATTTTTCAATGCACATGAGGCAGCAGTTCTGAAATCTTTCTTTGTAGGTAAACTGTTGCCACTGGGAGGTTATTGTCTCCCTGTGTGGACTGTGAATCCATTTGGTCATCCTCGAATTTTCATGGTGTTTCTTGCTGCTGCACTGGGATTTTGGAATTTCCTTCATGAAATACAAGGAGTTTAACTGGGACACAGTGCTGGAGGGTGTTCTGTCATGTGTGGCGGGTCAGGGTCTGCAAGAGAATGCACCAACAAAAATTCTATCCTACGTAGCTTTCCCCCTTGACAATAGCAACTTGTTTCAGAACATTACCTTGTAAACTCTCCATATAACAAGAGGTCTTTACATTTAAGGGTCTGCTGGCTGCACCATGTAAGTCACAAGCCATTTGTAAGCCAAAGGTAGATCCACATGATGTGTTATCCACCAAAGATGTATTATCACACACCTGCAGACCATGCCTCTAGCCCCACTAATCAGCAGGCTCAAACTTACTGGCATCTCTGTTCTACACCATTTTCATGAAACCCAGTCAATCAAGGCACTGTCTGGTACACTCATGATAAGCAACAGGACATCCAAAGATACTTCAGTGGCATCTGGTCATGGGAATTTAAAAAATATCATGGTATTTATTGAGCCATTTTTCAAGGATGAATTTGGAGGCACTGTGGGTTTCAATTTGTTTAGGAACCATTAAATGGTGAGGAGGCTCATTTCCATTAAAGCTCTGGAGAACTCTCACAGGCAATTCTTCCCAAAGAGTAGCCAAAAGGTCACATGAAGCCAGGCCCATTGAGGTCTTTAATGTGAGGTCCATGTGTGTTTTGACTCTTAACTATGGCTGCCAAGTCTTTCAGAATTAAATCATGTGATATCCTGGCTGAGATTCCCAGTGCTCCGTGGAAAGGCATCCTGGGCCTAGTTCTCAGTTTCCAAGGGCGACTCTCATGCGTGGTCTCCTCAAATCCCAACACAATTCATGGTAAAACTTCCCTGAGGTCAGTTCCAAAACTCAATCTATAAGGGGAATCACACCTAAGTTCGAGCCCAGGTGGACCCAGTCATCTCTTTCAACCACCACACAAATGACGATAATAGAAACCAAAATATTCCCACATGACCCTCATTTGCTGCCATATAGATACTCATAATAACCTCTTGCTGGAGGTTTCCATAAGGGGCGAAGCACAAGACAGTGTCCAAAATAAGCTCCCTTATGACTCATTTGTCTAAAGTCAGGGTGGCCTGGACATCCTTCCTGAGAACCAAGATTGATCAAATAGGCCTGTCCTTAATACTGCTCTGCTTCTCCATTTTGAGGCTTACTGACTGTTGGGAATAGATTCTTTGTGTGAAATGGAGTCATGAGAAAATCCATGCACTTATGCCCTAGTCTCTGCAGGGCTTTGAAGAAATCATTTGACCCAAAGAATATCTATTGTCACTTGATAGAGTTCAGGACCTGACAGAGGAATGCAAGAGACTTCTTCCATATTGACTCTTCTTATGGCCATTTTGGTTTTGGATTCACACATGGGATCTTTCTGTAGCTCCATCAATTTCTGAGAATCTAAGGCAACGACTCACACAGGGCCAAGGGTCTGATTCAGACACATCCCTTTCCAAGCAATTAAGCAAAGGGCCACAGGTGATGCCCATTAATTTCCATTTGAAAACTGTTTTCTTCAGGCTACACAAAGGGGTGGCCTGAGGCAAAGACCTTCCTGACATTCAGGGCAAAAGAACAACAGGTAAGCAAAAGGCCCAATGCAGGCTTTCTCCACTGAGACTTTCCTTGTAACACTGATATCTCAGTTTTCTGAGATGTTCCCATTCTCTTCAGCTATCCATTCCATGGCCATGTCACAGAGCTTGGAGGTGCTACATATCTTGGACAAAAAACCATGAGCCTATTCTGGAGAGTGGCCAGAATTCAGAAAGAAAACAGGAGCTTAGGAAGATAGTAGGTGTTGCCCATTCATAAGGCAAGCCGCAGTCCATTCATCAATTGGGCAGGATGAATGTTGGGAAGCTTTTTTCTAGACAGGATACATCCATTGATGCATTCTATTTTTTAATGTCTACTACCATGGACACAGTGTGATACTAGAAATAGAAACACTCGCCTTGTCAAACGACTTACAAGAAACAGTCACCTTTAAACCAAACAAACCGCCGTTCCTACCTATTCTCAGAACATGAGACAAAACCACAAACTCACACCTACACCCACAAAGGCACCTCCTTCCCCAAAGCAGGTCTGTGAGTATCCTGAATTTTAAGACCAACTCTGTCCCTGCTCTTCTGTAAACTTAGATTGAGGGACAGTGTATGGTTAGGGTTAATAACAAGTTCAATTTGGGGTAGGAAACATTTTGTGAAATGAATAATGGTATTGGGTACCTGCAATATTTACAAGAATATACAGTTGAAATATAAGTATGAAAACAGAAATCTAGGTAAGATTTGAAGTCCAGAAGGGCATTGGGCCCTTGATGGGGATACTTAGCTTTGAAACAAATTCTGCCCAGATGTCTCAGATAAATCTATATAGAATGGCATAGGACCTTGTAACTTGGATGATTTAACGTCGAAGAGAACATCCAGTCAAAAAGGGATAGTTGTTTGGATTAGGAAGACAGACTGTAGGTTTCAGAAGAAGAGTGAGTAGAGGATTTGGACCAAAAGTTCTTTAGCAATAGGGTCTTGGATAGAGAGTGAATGTCAATGTCAGCATATGTGAAGGGGCAGTCAAAATAATGAACTGGGAAAAATATGTAGAAAAGCAAATATAATTAAGACATTGGGAAATGACACAAAGTATAAAGTGGGTGATATAATTAGACAGTTTCAACAGAGTTGAGGTTAAATATATAATCTTAGGAAGAAACAAATATGTAATCACAAATAGGATTGACATTTGAGAGCATTAGGCAACCTGGACATGGATATTTTTAGTAATCCATATTTACTTTCCATTTAGTCTTCAGTACAATCATAAGTGTGAACTTTGCATTTTGTGTCCAGAATATTACTCTGATAAATATATATGTAGATCAGGTTACATGAGTATTTCTTCCAACATTTCTGGGAGCAATATTTTGAAGACTTATAAATTATTATTGGGAGTACAAAGGGGTGTACCCTGTGTCTATGAAGATACAGATAATGCATTAAGATACCATACTTGTAATAAATTATATAACTGGTTCCACTTAAAATAATGGATTGAATTGATATCTGAAAATATATAAGATATCATATTTTGATATACTGTCATTCATTTCAACCACTTATACATCTAATGGTATTATTATGGTTATCGTTTATCATGAAGGGTGTGTGAGTTTTGCTTCAAAAGTGATTATGGAAATCAAAAAAAATGTGTTTGGAAAGAAATCTCATGAAGAGAGCAATCAAGAAACCTGGAGGAATACATGTGTTCTGAAGCAGGATTTGATTGAAAGTGAAACAAATGCCTATAAATTTGTGAACTTGTGGATGAAATATATATCCTATGATGTGGATAAACTGAAGAAATAGTAATGTACCGATGTTGAATAACAATGAACGTTAAAATACACATCATGTCCAATAGGAATCTAATTGCATTGATATTAAACTGGGTGAGTTACTGTAGAAATATTAGGATTTGAATGCACCATTCACTGAAGTTAATTTTCAGTACTAGGAAACAAATATGTATTTCAGGTGGATGAATATTTCTGAGAATAATCTTTTGAAAAGTTGATTAGAAATCCACATAAATAAACATGAGTAAATTTAGGGAGTATATAATAAGACACATATTTTCATATTTTGAAAAATCTGGAGAGTATATATATATATATAACCAAACACACACAGAGACATTATAAAGTAGCAATATACATACCAATCGAAATTCATCGAGAAATATATATCATCCACAGTTCCAAAAATATTCATTTTAATGAACATGGATTTATGTATAACGTTGTTCTACTAGGAAGCAATCCCATAGTTTGAATTTTCAGTTCCAACAGCTTTTAGGAGGAGTGATCTCTTCTCACAATTTGTATCTGCCAAGTCAGCCACCTCACAAGAATGTACGTGTGATACAAGTTAGGATTCTATATGTGCATATAAAAACACATGTGCTGAATAGGCTTCAGAGAAAGGGAGACATGAATTCACATATTGTTAACTTTAAAACACATGGAGAAAGATCCAAAATGGTGGCGGGTGTGGAGAGATCATGTTTCTGACCTCTTCAGCTGCTCAGGAATAGGGAGTCATAAACTGTCTAAATGCTGTTTGCTCAGCATCACTAGGCAATGCTGAGGTTACATGAATCTGGGGCAAATAGTCTGGGCCCCTCAGAACACACACCAAGCCTGGATCGGCTGCATTCAACCTCCGGTTTGCCTGGTTCTCGTGACTCAGCACTAAGATCCTGCTGAAATAACGGGTCAGCCCTTCTGAACTTACAGAGGTAAAATTCAACCAAGCCTTCAAAGGCAGTGGCCACAGGATTGAAACGGGGCTTGGGAGAGACAGTCAAGACCCACCCGTTGCATTGGTTACCTTGCAAAGGGAACAAACGGTCACCATTTGCATGGGATACCACCATAGCATACAACTGATGTCACGGGCAGAGGAGATAACTTCATTGAAACCAGCACGACAGACGTGTAATCCCCTAGCCATCTCTCTCCACACAGCAGGAATCGTTAAGGGCCCCTCTCAGCTCTCTGGTAAGGGCCCCTCTCAGCTCTCCCATGAGTGTGATAGCCAGACCAAGGGAATCAGGAGTGGTGCAGGATTCACGGCGCAGAAATCCAGGCTACGCTCCCACCACTGCTGACAACTGAGTTCTCTTGCTCCAGCTAATGGGGGCGTGTCTCCCGGAGGCCAAACAAATTCACTGGGGGTTCTCAGCCCCAAGATCTACAAACTTAGGGTCTGAGGGAGGCAAACAGGGGAAGTGTGCCCAGGTGTTTATGAAAACAGGGCTCCCAGGAGCAGCAGACCTGGCGTGAAGCCAGTATTGTGGTGAGCGTCACAGGTGAGCGGGGCCTGGCTTGAGGAAACACAAGAGAAGGCCCTAGGCACTCAGGATTGTACACCCGACCAGTCTGGGAGGAAGAGCTGCTGCACAGTGGTTGGTTCCCACATATTGAGAGGAGAACCTTGGCCCAGTGGGCACAGCTCCACCTACTGGAAGAAAAGTTAATAGAACTCTATGACTGCATTTATAATTATTATTATCATTTTTTTTTAATTTGGGTTTTTTTGTTTTGGTTTTGGTTTTTTGTTTTTTGTTTTCTTTTGCTTTCATTTTCATTATTTTTGTTGTTTTTGTTCTTTAACATTTTTAATGTTTTTAATTTTTTATTTTATTATTATTATTTTTGAATTTTAATTTTCATTTTTTATTATCATTATTATTTTTTAAAAGTTATTTTCCTTTCTTTCTTAATTTTCTATTTTTTCATTTGTTTTTTTATTTCTTTTGAATTTTCTTATTCCCCCTTCCTTGAATTCTACCTGCCTACTCTCATTCTCTTTAGTGACTTCCTCCTTTTCCTTCTTATATCTTTCCTCCCAAGCATCAAATAAATTTATAAGAGTAAACAGTAACTCAGCAGTCAAACAGAACAAGAAGTAACATGAGCAGCACAAAAAAGCAAGGAAGAAAAGGAGTACAAACAAAGAAGGACAGCCTAAACATTCAGAAGGACCTAGAGTCATCAGAAAAATGGTCATATAAAGAACTCAAGGAATCCCTGAGACAGATGGAATGGAACTTTAAGGAGGATACGAGACAGCAAATCCAAACAGTGAAAGGACACATTGAATATGAAAAACATAAACAGATAAAAAAAGAAGTTATAAGGAGATAAAGATTATAAAAAAAATTAAACAATAATTCTAGAAATGAAGGAAACGATAACCAAATTAAAAACTCAATTGAGAGTATCACTAACAGAGTGGAGCAAGTAGAAGCCTGAATGTCAGAAAATGAAGGCAAAATATATCATCTTGAAAAGAGTCTAGCCAACACAGAAAGGCTTGTAAAAAATCACGAGAAAAACATCCAAGAGATATGGGATAACATAAAAAAACCAAATTACGAGTCATCGGGATAGAGGAAGGTACAGAGATTCATACCAAGGGAATGAGTAACCTGCTGAATAAAATAATTACAGAAAACTTTCCAGAAAAAAAAAAGGACACGGATATAAAAATTGTAGATGCATAGAGGACACTGAGCACACAAAATCACAGTAGATAAATGCCAAGACACATTATTATGAAGATATCTAATATACAGATCAAAGAGAAAATATTGAAAGCTACAAGAGAAAGGAGGCACATTATATTCAGGGGTAAAACAATAAGGTTAAAAACAGAGATTTCATCACAGACGATGAAAGTGAGAAGATCCTGGAACAATGTATTTCAAACACTGAAGACAGTGGATGACAACTAAGAATTCTGTATCCAGCAAAATTAAGCTTCAGGTACGACAACGAAATAAAAATCTTTCATGATCAACAAAAGCAAATAGAATTTGCAGCCAGAAAACCAGCATTGCAAAGAGTCTTGAGCTAAACACTACATGAGGAAGAAATGAAAAACAACCACCAAAACCATCAGTGGGAAGTACCTCGGTAATGCAGAGAGTGAGGGGAAAGATAATTATGGAGAAACAAACTAAATTTTAAAAAAGATAAATAATCAAACATGGCTGGCAGTACAAACCATACATCAATGGAAGCTCTAAACGTTAATGGCTTAAACTCTCCAATAAAGTGACATAGGCTGGTAACTTGGGTTACAAAAACAAATCCAACAATATGTTGCCTCCAGGAGACACATCTGAATGGAAAAGACCTACAGACTGAAGGTGAAAGGTTGGGAAAAAATATACCATGCACACATTCCTAGTAAGCAAGCAGGGGTGGCCATCCTCATATCAAATAAAATCGACTTCAAGACTAAGTTAATAAAAAGGGATAAAGAAGGACATTACATACTGTTAAAAGTAATCATTCACCAACTACACATAACAATTATCAATATTTATGCACCAAATAATGGTGCTGCGATGTTCATAAAACAAATTCTCCTCAAGTTCAAGAAACAAATAGACTACAACATAATAATTATGGGTGATTTCAACACACCTCTCTCACCATTGGACAGATCCTCCAAACAAAAGTTGAATAGAGAAACTATAGAACTCAATATCACAATCAACAACCTAGACTTAACTGACATATATAGAATATATCAACCATCATCAAGTGGATATACTTTTTTCTCAGCAGCACATGGATCGTTCTCAAAAATAGACCATACACTATGCCATTGGGCAACCCTCAGTAAATATACAGGGGTAGAGATAATACCATGCATTTTATCTGACCATAATGGAATGAAACTGGTAACCAATGATAAAAGAAGGAAGGAAAAATCCTACATCACATGGAAAATGAACAACATGTTACTGAATGAACAATGAGTTACAGAAGACATAAAGGAGGAAATCAAAAATTCTTAGAGATAAATGAAAATACAGACACAACATATGGGAATCTATGGGACACAATGAAAGCAGTTTTAAGAGGGAAATTCATTGCTTGGAGTTCATTCCTCAATAAAAGGAAAAACAAAAAATAAATGAGCTCACATTTCATCTCAAAGCCCTAGAAAAGGAAGAGCAAAACAACAGCAAATGTAGCAGAAGGCAAGAAATAATTAAAATCAGAGCAGAAATCAACGAAATTGAAACAAAAGAAACTATTGAAAAAATTAACAAAACTAAAAGTTGGTTCTTTGAAAAAATTAATAAGATCGACAGACCCTTAGCCATGCTAATGAAGAGAAGAAGAGAGAGAACTCAAATTACTAACATACGGGATGAAAAAGGCAATATCACAACAGATGCTACAGAAATACAGAAGACAATTAGAAATTATTTGGAAAACCTATATTCCAATAAAATAGAAAATAGTGTAGACATCGACAAATTTCTTAAGTCATACGATTTTCCCAGACTGACGCAGGAGGATACACACAATTTAAACATATCAATATCAATGGATGAAATAGAAGAAGCAATCCAAACACTACCAACCAAGAAAAGCCCAGGACCGGATGGGTATACAGCGGAGTTATACAAAACCTTTAAAGAAGAATTAATACCAATACTTTTCAAGTTATTTCAGGAAATTGAAAAATAGGGAGCACTGCCAAATTCATTTTATGAGGCCAACATCACCCTGATTCCAAAACCAGACAAAGACACCTCAATGAAAGAAAACTACAGACCAATATCTCTGATGAACCTAGATGCAAAAATCCTCAATAAAATTCTGGCAAATCGAATACAAAGGCACATCAAAAAAATTGTGCACCATGATCAGGTAGGATTTATCCCTCAGACTATTTCTTGAAGACCTTAAAAGAACGTATTTCAGGGAAACTGCTACATCAATGTTCATAGCAACAGAATTCACAATTGCTAGACTGAGGAACCAACCCAGATGCCCTACAATAGATGAATGGATAAAAAAAATGTGGCATTTATACACCATCGAGTATTACGCAGCACTGAAAAATGACAAAGTCATGGAATTTTCAGGGAAATGGATGGCACTAGTGCAGATTATGCTAAGTGAAGCTAGCCAATCCCTAAAAAACAAATACCAATTGCCTTATTTGATATAATGAGAGCAAGAAAGAACAGAGCAAAGAGGAAGAGCAGGAAGAAAAGATTAATATTAAACAGAGACATGAGTTGGGGGGGGGAGGGAGAGAAAAGCAAAGTTGCATGGTAATGAAGGGAGACCCTCATTGTTACACAAAATTACATATAAGAGGTTGTGAGGGGAATGGGAAAATAAACAAGAGAGAAATGAATTACAGTAGATGGGGTAGAGAGAGAAGATGGGAGGGGAGGGGAGGAGGGGATAGTAGAGAATAGGAAAGGTAGTAGAATAAAAAAGTTATTAATAGGGAATTATGTAAAATGTGGATGTGAAACTGATGTGATTCTGCAATCCATATTTGGGGTAAATATGGGAGTTCATAACCCACTTGAATCTAATGTATGAGATATGGTATGTCAAGAGCTTTGTAATGTTTTGAACAACCAACTAAAAAAATAAAATAAAATAAAATGAAAGAAAATAATTGAAAAAAAAACACATGGAGAACTATTTCAACACAAATTGACTAGATTTATAACTCCTACCTTATATAATGCAAAATGCAAGTCCAACTATACACCATGCCTCCTCTGAAATGCTTGTAATTCTATTCTGTTTGGGTAGTTTTTCTCGATCATATTAGGTTTAGTAGTCAGAGTCTTGTAGGGTATTGGTTAGTGTCAGGGATTCAGTATTTCGAATGGAAAATTGGAATGAACCCAATATGTATGCAAATATGTGCTACACTAAAATTTTCCCACTCTCATCCAGAACAATGCCTTGACATTACCCTCGCCCCAAGTAATACATCATTAGAGGAGAAGAGTTAGAAAATCTGGGAATAAATATCTGGAATGGAATATGCTCAAAAATTCACAACTTTGGAGGTGGTACAGTAGTTTCCAAAAGTAAGTGACATGGTAAACACTTCACAAACATGGAGCTTTGCTGGCCCAAAGACTTCTTGAGAAACTGCCTCTGAGTTTGGGCACTTGAAATATATGTAGTTGTCAGGAGCTTTAGCTTCCTTTGTAATGCGACCATCAAAGCTGGGTCGGCATCTATGTGACCTGGAGGACATGGTTTAATATACTCCAATGAACATGAGGCAGCAGTGCTGAATTCAATCTTTTTAGGTAAACTGTGGCCACTAGGGGCTAAGTCTCTCCCCGTGTGGACTGTGAAGCCATTTGGTCATCCTCCACATTTTATGGTGTTTCTTGCTGCTACACTGGTAGTTTGGTATTTGCTCCACGAAATACAAGGAGTTCAACTGAAACACAGTGCTGGAGGGAGTTCTGTCACGTGTGGTGGGTCAAGGTCTGCAGGAGAATGCACCAACCAAGGTTCTATCCCTCAAAGCTTGCCCCTTGACCATAGCAACCTGATTCTGAACATTGCCTGAAACCTCTCTATATAACAAGATGCCATTACATATAAGGGTCTGCTGGCTGCACCACGTCAGCCACAAGGCATTTGGAAACCAATGGCAGATCCACATGGCCCCCCCACAGATATTTTATCACACACCTGCACACCACTTCTCTAGGCCCAATACTCACCAGTCTCCAACTTACTGGCATCTCTGTTCTACACCATTTTCATGAAACCCAGTCAATCAAGGCACTGTCTGGTATACTCATAATCAGCAACAGGATATTCAAAGGTTCTCCAGTGCCACCTGTTCATGAAAATTTAAAAAATTTCATGGGATTTATCGAGCCATTTTTAAAGGATGATGTTGGAGGCAATGTGGGTTTCAATGCATTCAAGAACAATTAAATGCCGAGGATGCTCATTTCAATGAAAGCTCTGGAGAACTCTCAGAGGCAAGTCATCCCAAAACGTAGCCAAAAGGTCACATGAAGCAAGGCACATTGAGGTCTACAATGTTAGGACCATGTGTGTTTTGACTCTCAACTATGGCTGCCAAGTCGTTCAGAATAAAATCATGTGATATCCTGGCTGAGATTCCCGGTGCTCTGTGGAACGCAACCCTAGTCCTAGATCTCAGTTTCCAAGGGCGAATCTCATGAGTGGGCTCCTAAAATCCCAACACAATTCATGGCAATACTTCACTGAGGTCAGGTCCAGAACTCAGTCTCTAAGGGGAATCACACCAGAGTTCAAGCCCAGGTGGATGTAGTCATCTCTTCCAATTGCCACACAAATGACCACAATTAAAACGAAAACACTCCCACTTGACCCTTATCTTTTTCCATTTAAACACTCATCATAACTTCTGGCTGGAGGTTTCCCTGAGGGGCTCAGCCCAAGACAGTGTCCAAAATATTCTCCCTTGCCCCTCATTTGCCCAAAGTCAGGGTGGCCGGGACACCCTTGCTGTGAACCAGGAGTGATCAAATAGGCCTGCCATTAATACTGCTCCGCTTCTCCAATTTGAGTCCTACTGACTGGGGGTTTTAGATTCTTTATGTGAATTTGGAGTCTTGAGAAAACACAAGCACCTATGTGCTACCCTCTGCAGAGGAACTCATTTGACCCAAAGGATCCCTATTCTCACTTGATGGAGGTCAGGAAACTTGCAGTGGAAGGCGAGAGATTTCATCCACAAAGACTGCTCTTCTGGCCAATTTAGTTTTGGATGTACATATGGAATCTTTCTTTAGATCCATCAGGTGCTGAGAATTTAAGCCACAGCCTCACACAGGGCTAAAAGTACCAATAAGACAGATCCTTTTAAAAGCAATTAAGCAAAGAGCCACAGGTGATGCACATTCATTTCCATTTAAAAACTGTTTTCTTCAGGCTTCAAAAAGGGGTGGCCTCAGGCAAAGACCTTTCTGACATTCAGAACAACAGAAAAATAGGTAATCAGAAGGGCCAAAGCAGGGTTTCTCCACTGAGACTTTCCTGGTCTCTGTGATTTCTGAGTATTCTGACATGCTCACCATTCCCTTCAGCTATCCAGTACATGGCTATGTCACAGAGTTTGGAGGTGGTACATAACTTTGACACAAAACCATGAGCCTATTCTGGAGAGTAGCCAGAATTCAGGAAAAAAACAGGAACTTAGGAAGATAGCAGGTGTAGCCCATCGATAAGGCAAACAGAAGTCTATTCATAAATTGGGTAGGATGAATGCTGGGAAGCTTTCTACTAGACAGGACATATCCATTGAGGCATTCTCTTTTCTAATGTCTACAACCACGGACACAGTGGGATTCACAGACATAGAAACACTTGCCTTGTCAAAGGACTTACTAGAAAAGGTTCACTAAATAAAAAAAACCCCGCCTTTCCTACCTATTCTCAGAACAAGGGAAAACCACAAACCTACACCCACACTGACAAAGGCACCTTCTTACCCCAAGTAATTCTGAGACTATCTGGAGTGTCCTCTGACAGGTGGGCCATAGTATGTTCCCTCAAAATTACATGTTCTGTCTCAGATCTGTTCTTCTTAGCCAACTCTGTGAAGTTTTCAGGAGCCAACAGTGAGCAGCTACCTTTTTTTCCAGGAAAGGTCCCTCTTCAGAACTCTCTTGGCATTTTGCAATCCTCACATCAGTAGGTACCAAAAAAGACTGATTCTGTCCTTGGTAAATCCAAACAAGTGAGAACACTGGGACTGGGACTGGGACTGGCTCTGGGTGCCTGCCTTTCTGCATCCCAATTTCAGAGAGTTCCATCAACAAGGAAGTGAGGTGAGGTCACTTCCTTCAGGAACTGAATGAGGTCACTGCTTTGGCAACCACTTTGTCCTAACAGTTGCTTCCAAGGGTCCCATGAGATGCATGCTGCGCCAACTACCTGTGACAGTTTCACAAGTTAGAATGGTATATCAACCATAGGCACAAGGGAACAACTCTTCACACAGGCCTCATTTGGTCCATCTTCTCTACATTAAGAGGAGAGAGGTTGATTCAGACTCAACCCTTCATCCTGTCCAGGTTTTTGCCATGGAAGATGACTTTTGCTCTCTCAGGTCCTTCATAGATGCCTGCATCATCTCCGGGGATCATTTCTGCATGTATCTTTGAGGTTCTCAGCAGGTGAAAGATCCCCTACATTCCTGTATTGTAAGACCAACTCTGTGCCTGCTCTTCTCTAATGTTAGATTGAGGGAAGAGGGTATGGTTAGGATTAATAACATGTGTGATTTGTGTTAGGAATCATTCTGCTGGATGAATAATGGTATTGGGAACCTGCGATATTTATAAGAATATAGAGGTGAAATATTGTAATGGTCGGGTGCGCATAGGACAAAGAGATGACCAAGAGACTCTCTCATGCAACAACAAAGGGATTATTGTGGGTGCAGCATGTTGGGGCTCAGAGCTCACTTGAATAGAGCAGAGAGCCCTGAGAACAGCTTAAGCAGAGCTTATATACTTTCCTTGGTGAAGGTAGGCATGGAAGTTTATTGATGAGTCAGCGCGAGTGGGCAGTTTGCTTTCAACCAGGTGACGGAGTACATTCTGCAACTTGACAGTTGGAGACAGCACATTCTGGGAACAAGATTAACAAACAGTTCTCAAGATTTCAACAGTGTTTTGTTAAGCATACAAGAAAACAGGAAGTGAAAAGTACCTATTTTATTAACCTTTTATTCCCCACTTCTTTTTCTGGTTACTTTTAGTCATAAAAGTGATCTTTGAGGTGTGTTACATTTTATGTCTGCTAGTGGGGTATATTGTTGTCTGATTACCATAAGTTTAACTTGTCCAATTTGAGCTTGGAGAAAGGAAACTACATGGTTGAGCCAACAGCGTCCTACAGTTTGCAATAATATGAAGATTATTAATGGACCGGCCAGGGCTGATGAAAGCATAGTTAACCATATGGACTGTGTGAACCAAGACTCAAACCACCCTTTTTGGGCCTCTCTCTCTCTCTCTCGTTGAGGCTCTTCAAGGCATTTTCTTAATTTACTCATAGATTCTTTTACAACTCCAGTATGGTCGGCATAAAAACAACATTCTACCCTCAAGGCAGCACAAAGTCCCCCTTCTCTCATGAAGAGGAGGTTTTAACCCTCGCCTGTTCTGTAAGACAAATTCAGAGAGAGAGGTTAAAGATTCCTGTAAAGCTGTGATGGAGGTTTTATTATCTTTAAGTTTTGGTCTATTACTGCTTCTAATTGGGTCATTTGTTGTGTCCCATGGACTAGGGCAGTGGTTCCTGTGCCCACTCCTGCAGCAACTCCTATTCCTAATAGGATAGCTAAAGTGAGAGATACAGGTTCCCAGTGGAAATGGGTTGTATGCCCTCCTATTTGATCTTTAAATTGACCTGCATCATCATAGAGCACTCTGGGAAACATCTGTACCATTACATAATTAATCACATCTGTTGACCATTTCATGAAAACATAAACAATATTTAAATATATAGAACCTTTCTGTTGTAGGGATGGACAAGGCAAGGCACCTAAGATAGCACCAAAGACAGGAAAACAGTCCTATTTGGTTGCAAACGGATGTAGAGGGCATTGCTTCTGTTGTAATCAATTAATCCCCTGAACCCCTAGTTTAGGTAGTTTCAGAATTTGTACCCAACATGTAAGGGAATGGGCTTAGAAGTTCACAGTCTGCAGAAGTTCACAAAAAGCAGTTTTTGTTTCTGTTTTTTTTTTTTTTTTTTTTTTTTATCCTCGGTTCTGGGCAAGTTATCTTTTCAAGGACACCTGAAAGGGGGAGAGTTTTTTTTTCTTTTTTTCTCCCTGCCAGCTGTTACCATTGAGCCTAGTTGGTAACTTCTTTATCTTAAAATTGTAGCCATCTCTGTGAAGCCCCTACTCAAGGCCAGCGGCCTTGTTCACATATTTTGTGAAAAACTAGTAAGGGTGTGACTAGCTCAGGAGTGCTAATTTTTTTTTGCCAGTTGCCAAGTAGACCAGGGCAACACGAAAAGAGGAAGTTTATCTACAATGAACTCTTTTATAGGGACTCTTTTGTTGAAAGTCCTAAAGTCAGCCATGGTGAAGACTTCTGTAGCAGGTCATTTCAGACTTTTCTGTGGGCCTGGTACAGAGGGGGAAGATGTGGAAGGCAAGGCTGAGAGCAGCTCTGTGGATCTAAGAAAGAGGAAGGAGGGATGTAAAGGAATATTGGGAAAGGGGTTTGGGAGTTTCCTAGCAACAAATATTGAGCAGTAGAACAGGTAGAACAGAGGGGACAACAGGAGTGAGTATCTCAAAAAGCCTGTGAGGGACTTTTAATTCTTAGTAACCTGTTTTCAGTGATGACAAAGCAACTTTACAGGCCATTTTTATTACATCTTGGATAGGGTTCTGAGGGCTCTTCTCAGCTGGTTTGAGTTTTGGGTTAGCTGGTAAGAGGACTTGGTGGGACCCATTGCAGGCACTGACAGAAGAAGAGAGGAGTGTCTGGGTGGGAGGGGTACCTCAGTACCTGCTACCTCAGCAAGAGGGGCCATTGGTTTTGGTTGTCTATTTGGTAATATGGCCAATGCTGTGTATTGAATTTGATGAGGAGTTTGGGTTCCACCAGGCAGTCCCTGTATGCTAACATCCCCATGACTTACAGAAGTGGTTGGCTTTTCCCACACACAGCCGTGGCTGTTTTTGGCTTTGATAGTCCGCCGGGCAAACATAGTAATCTAGGCTAGCCAACCTGTATCTGGCTTGCCTGTCCCTACATCCATAATGTTTGTTTCCATTATCTATGATACAGAAGGGATTTAATGGAATTTTAGTGGGATCTGCTTTATCAGGGATATCTCAATAGGAAAAACCTATAGCCAGCTGACAAATGTCTCATTGTTGAGATGGCCAACAGGTCCCTAAGGGGGCTGTATGCAAGATAGATCATTCTTCTTGTCTATGAGGATTTGTGATCAGCCATCTCTGCTGAATGGGCTGATGAGGGTTAGGACTACTGGTGGCCAAGAGGAGAGTCTATAGCCTTATCCACATGCCGAACATGCAATTTGAAAGGGTTACCAGTCTTTTCCAGTTTCCAGCAAGAGTCTGGACAGGGCACAGGCATGAGATGAGAGGCATGGATTCAGGAAGTGATTCGGTCTACTTTTACTGCTGTAGGTGTTATAAGTAGCACCTGCTATGTTCCTTTTCAGTGGGGTTCCAGGGATGACACCTGATGTCGTCTTATGTAGATGAAGTCTCTTACTTGATATCGATGTGGAGTCCCCTCGTCCCCACGTTGGTAAGCCGTAGCCAGGTGTTTTAACTGGTATCACTGAGTTCTTTAAAGACCTTTAAGTCTGTCAAGTAAGGGGGTGTGGAAGGGATCATTAGGTCTTAGAGGTCGGGTTAGGTCCCTTACTGGAGGAGGGGCACCATAGAGAATTTCACAGGTGGAGAGGTTACACAAAGAAACAGAGGGTTTATTTCTTGCATGAAACAGTGCATAAGGCAGGAGCATAGTCCATTCTTTTATGCCGGCCTCTAAGCTTAATTTCATTAAGGTCTCTTTAATGGTTCTATTTATTTTTTCTACCTGTCCTGAGCTCTAGGGTTTATAAGTGTAATGTAACTACCAAATAATCACCAGGGTACTGTTTAACCCATGACTTACCTGGGCCATGAACGCTGGTCCATTTTCAGACCCTATTACCTTAGGCAGGCCATATCTTGGAAAAATATCTTTTAGGATCATCTTGACCACCATTGGTGCCATAATTTTTTTTTTGTTTTTGGGAAGGCTTCAATCCATCCTGAAAATGTATCTACAAAGACTAGGAGATATTTAAGTCCATACCTTGCTGACTTAACTTTAGTTAAGTCCACTTCTGAGAATTGTCTTGGTCTGGTTCCTCGAAGGTGCTTTTCTGCAGAAAGCTTGGAAGGGTAAGCATTAACCAATTGATGGACCCGTCAGGCTTTTGATACCCACTCAGTTATTTCCTTTCACTGTGAGTTGGTTTGTGGAAAACTCTGTTCTTGATCCTTCTGGAATGCCTGAAGTTTCATTGAACCAAGGTGAGTGAGTTGATGTACATTTTCTACTGACATTGTTGGAGCTGTGACTATAGGAGTTTTTAGTGAAGGATTTAAAAATTCCACATGGGGGCCTTCAGGGTTAAAAGTTATTTTGGCCCAGAACTTGGTGAGCAGATCTCTACCCATCAATGGGGCCGGGCATTCTGGGATTACTAGGAAGGAGTGATGGATTTTTCCTTTCCTCCGGTGCATGGTCCTCTTAGTTTTCCAAGTCCAATATTTACTGCCATTAGCCCATTGAACTAGAGACATTTGTTTAGTTAGAGGGACCAATGAGGCCTTAAGGACTGAGTATATTGCTCCTGTTTCCAATTCAAATTTTACTAGGGTCCCCTCCACTTAAAAAGTTATTTACTTTCACTGTGAGTTGGTTAGTAAAGTTGGTTAGACTTCATCCACAATGAGTGCTCTTTTGGCCAATTTGGTTTTGGATGCACAAAAGGGATCTTTCTTTAGATCCGTCAGGTGCTGAGAATCTAAGCCACAGCCTCACACAGCGCCAAAATGCTGATTCAGACACATCCCTTTCCAAAGAAATTAATCAAAGAGCCACAGGTGATGTCCGCTCATTTCCATTTGAAAACTGTTCTCTTCAGGCTTCACCAAGGGGTGGCCTGGGTCAAAGACCTTCCTGACATTCAGGGCAATAGAACAATAGGCAAGAAAATGTCCCAAAGCAAGGTTTCTCCACTGAGACTTTCCTGGTCACACTGATATCTGAGTTTACTGAGATGCTCCCATTCCCTTCAGCTGTCCAGTACATGGCAATTTCACAGAGCTTGGAGGTGGTACATATCTTGGACACAAAACCATGAGCCTATTCTGGAGAGTGACCAAAATTCAGGAAGAAAACATGAACTTTGGAAGATAGTAGGTGTTGCCCATCCATAAGTCAAGACACAGTCCATTCATCAATTGGGCAAGATGAATCCTGGGAAGCTTTCTCCTAGACAGGAAACATCCATTGATGCATTCTATTTTATAATGTCTACAACCACGAACAGTGGGATACACAGACCTAGAAACATTGGCCTTGTCAAACGACTTACCAGAAACAGGTCACACCAAACCAAATAAATTGCCTTTCCTTCCTAGTCTCAGAACATGAGACAAAACCACAAACCCACACCCACACCCACAAAGGCACCTTCTTCCCCCAAGTAGGTCTGTGACTATCCGGAGTGTCCTCTAACTTGTGGGCCATACTATGTTCACTGGAAATGGCCTGTCCTATCTCAGATCTGGTCTCATTTGCCAACTCTGTGAAGTTGTCAGAAGCGAGCCGTGAGCCACTACTTGCTTCCTCAGGAAAGACCCCTCTTCAGAGCTTTCCTGGCATTTGGCCATCCTCACATCAGTAGGTACCACGAAAGACTGACTCTGTCCTTGGTAAATCCAAACAAGTGAGACCACTGGGACTGGGACTGGGACTGGCTCTGTGTGCCTGCCTTTCTGGATCCCAAGTTCAGAGAGTTCCAAAACCAAGGAAGTGAGGTGAGGTCACTTTCTTCAGAACTGAATGAAGTCACTGCCTTGGCAACCACTTTGTCCTAACAGTTGCTTCTTATGGTCCCTTGAGATGGAGGCTGTCCCTACTTCCTGTGACACTTTCACAAGTTAGAATGGTATATCAAACATAGGCACCTGGAAACAGCTCTCCACACAGGCCTGATTTGGTCCATCTTCTCTACATTAAGAAGAGAGAGGCTGATTCAGACAAAAACATTTATCCTGACCAGGTTGTTTGCCATTGAAGAAGAATTTTGCTCTCTCAAGTACTTCATAGCTGCATACATCTTCTCCAGGGATTATTTCTGCATGGACCTTTAAAGTTCTCAGCAGGTGGAAGATCCCCTACATTCCGTTATTGTAAGACCAACACTGTCCCTGCTCTTCTGCAAAGTTACATTGAGGGAAGAGTGTATGGTTAGGGTTAATAACAGGTTCGATTTGGATTAGGAATCATTCTGCTGGATGAATTATGCTATTGGGAACCTGTGATATTTACAAGAATATATAGGTGAAATATAAGTATGAAAACAGAAATCTAGGTAAGATTTGAAGCCCAGAAGGGAATTGGGCAATGATTGGGATAGTTAGTTTTGCTTTATGTTCTGCACACATGCCTCAGATACATCGATATAAAATGGCATTGGACTTTGTACCTTGGATGATTGAATGCCGAAGAGAACATCCAGTCAAAAAGGGACAGTAGGTAGCATTAGGAAGATAGTCGGTAGGTATGGAAAAAAGAGTGAGTATAGGATTTGGACCAATATTTTTTAGCAATAGGGTTACGGTTAGAGAGTGAATGCCAATGTTAGCACATGTGAAAAATGAGTCACAATGATGAACTGGGGAAAATATATAGGAAAGCAGATATCAATAGAGACATTACAAAATGACACAAAGTATAAAGTGAGTGATTGGATTAGACATTTTCAACAGGGTTGAATTTGAATACATAATCTTAGGAAGAAATAAATATGAAGTCACTAATAGGATTGACATTTGAGAGCATTGGGCAAATTGGACATGAATATTTCTAGTAATCCATGTTCACATTCCATTTTGGCTTTGGTACAATCATAAGTGCGAACTTTGCATTTTTGTTCCAGAATATTACAGTGATAAAATGTATATGTAGATCAGGTGACATGAGTATTTCTTCCACCATTTCTGGGAGCAATATTTTGTAGACATATATAATAGCATTAGGGGTACAAATATGTGTACCCTGTGTCTATGAATATAGAGATATTTCATGAATAGACTATACTTTGAATAAATAATATAACTGGTTCCATTTTAAATGATAGATTGAATTGATATATGAAAATATATAAAAAATCTTATATTGATATACAATCATTTATTCCAACCAGTTATACATCTAATTGTAACATTAAGGTTATGGTTTATCATGAAGGGTGTGTGAGTTTTGCTACAAAAGTGATTATGAAAAACGAAAATAATGTGTTTGGAAACAAGTCTCATGAAAAGATAGTCAAGAAACATGGAGGAATACTTGTGTTCTGAATCAGGAAGTGATTGAACGTGAAACAAATGCCTATCAATTTGATAATTTGTGGATGAAATATATATCCTATTATGTGCATAAACTGAAGAAATAATAATGTACCAATGTGGAATAAAAATGAACGTCAAAATACACATCATGTCCCATAGGAATCTACTTGCATTGATGTGAAACTGGGTCAGTTACTGTAGAAATATTAGGATTTGTATGAACCATTTACTGAAGATAGTTTTCAGTACTAGGAAACAAATATGTATTTCAGGTGGATGAATATTTCTGAGAGTAATCTTGTGAAAAGTTGATTATAAATCCACATATATGAATATGAATGCATTTAGGGAGTGTATAATAAGACACATATATTTCATATTTTGAACAATTTGAAGAGTGTGTGTATATGTATATATATATATATATATATAAATACACACACACACACACACGCACACACACACACACACACACAGACATTAAAAAGTAGCAATAAATATCCCAATCAAAATTCATCATGAAGTATATATCATCAACAGATCCAAAAATATTCATTTTACTGAATATGGATTTATGTATGTTTTACTAGGAAGGGAACAGTGTATGGTTAGGGTTAATAAAAGTTTCGATTTGGGTTAGGAATCATTCTGCGGGCTGAATAATGATATTGGGAACCTTGGATATTTACAAGAATATATAAGTGAAATATAAGAATGAAAACAGAAATTTAGGTAAGATTGAAGCCCAGAAGGACATTGGGCCCTTGATTGGGATACTTAGCTTTGAATTATGTTCTTCAGAGATGTGTCAGATAAATCAATGTATAATGGCAAGGGCCTTGTACCTTGTATGATGGAATGTCGATGAGAACTTCTAGTCAAAAAGCGATAGACGGTATTATTAGAAATATATTCGGTAGGTGTAAAAAAAAGAGTGAGAATAGGATTTGGACTAAAAGTTCTTTAGCAATAGGGTTTGGGTAGACAGTGAATGTAAATGTGAGCACATATGAAGAGTCAGTCACAAAGATGAACTGGGGAAAATATGTAGGAAAGCAGATATCAATAGACATTAGGAAATCAGGCAAATGATAAAGTGATTGATAGGATTAGACATTTTCAGCAGGCTTGAGGTTGAATATATAATTTTAGAAAGAAACAAATATGTAGTCACCAATAGGTTTGACATTTGAGAGCATTAGGCAACCTAGACATGGATGTTTTTAGTAATGCATGCTCACTTTCCATTAAGGCATTGGTACAATCATAAGTGTGACCTTGCTTTTTGTGTCCAGAATATTACTGTGATAAAATGTATATGTAGATCAGATGACATGAGTATTTTTTCCACCATTTCTGGGAGCAATAATGTGAAGACGTATTAATTAGTATTGGGGTTACTAATAGGTGTACCCTGTGTCTAGGAATATAGAAATAATGTATGAATAGACCATACTATGATAAAAGAATCTAACTTTTTCCAAATTTAAATAATGGATTGAATTGATATCTGAAAATATACAGGAAATCTTATACTGATAAACAATCATTCATTCCAACCAGTTATACATCTAATTTTAATATTAGGATTATGGTTCATCATGAAGAGTGTGTGAGTTTTGTTTCAAAATTGATTTTGGAAATCGAAAATAATGTGTTTGGAAAGAAGTCTCATGAAAATACCAGTCAAGAAACCTGGAGGAATGCATATGTTTTGAAGCAGGAAGAGATTAATTGTGAAACAAATGCCTATAAATTTGTGAACTTGTGGATAAAATATATATTCTATGATGTGCATAAACAGAAGAAATTATAATGTAGCAGTGTTGTAAAAAAATGAACGTCAAAATACACATCATGTCCCATAGGAATCTACACGCATTGATGTTTAACTAGGTCAGTTACTGTAGAAATATTAGGATTTGTATGCAACATTCACGGAAGTTAATTTTCAGTAGTAGGAAACAAATATGTATTTCAGGTGGATGAATATTTCTGAGAATAATCTTGTGAAATGTTTACTATAAATCCACATACATGAACATGAATGAATTCAGAGAGTGAATATAAGACACATATATTTTATATTTTGAAAAATCTGGAGAGTGTATATATATATACACAAAAAAACACACAGACAATAAAAAGTAGCAATATAAATGACAATCAAAATTCATCATTAAATACATATCATCAACAGTTGCAAAAATATTTATTTTAGTAAACATGGATTTATATATAATGATTTTCAACTGTGAAGCTCACCCATAGTTTGAATTTTCAGTTCCAACATCGTTTTGGAGGAGTGATCTCTTCTCACAATTTGTATCTTCCAAGTCAGCCACCTCAAATGTATGTATGTGTGATACCAGGTAGTATTCTATATATGCATATTAAATTACATGTGCTGAATCGGCTACAGAGAAAGGGAGATATTAATTCACATATTTGTTAACTTTAAAAACACATGGAGAACTATTTCAATAGAAAATTTACTAGATTTATAACTCCAACCCTTTATCATGCAAAAGACAAGTCCAACTATACACCATGCCTCCTCTGAACTGCTTGTATTTCTATTCTGTTTGGGTTATTTTTCTCCTTCATAATGGTTCAGTAGTCATAGTCTAGTCGGCTTTTGGTTAGTGTCAGGGATTCAGTATTTCAAATGGAAAATTAGATAATGAATCCAATGTGTATGCAAATATGTGCTACACAAAATTCTTCCTACTCTCATCCAGAACAATGTCTTCACACTACTTTGGCCCCAAGTAAGACACAATTAGAGGAGAAGAATTAGAAAATCTGTGAATACATATCAGGAATGCAAAATCCTCATTAGTTCACAACCTTGGAGTTGGTTGGGGAGTTTCCAAAAGTAAGGGACTGGGTTGATAGATCCAACCTGATCTTTTATTAAAATTGGGAGCCATCTTGCCACAAAGCCATGAAATGATAATTTTGGTTTTACTATAACTTACTGCAAATTCTGAACCTGCTTAGAATTTTTACCAGTGCCTTGAATTCACCCATGCCTGGCTCTCTGACCAGATAGCAGCACTATCTGAAACTTTAGTGACACCTCATTAACATTTTCTTTCCCTGGCCAGACAACGAGTCTCTGAGGCTCTAATGGTCCTCATAATTTATGATGTTGGGGCCAGCAAAAAAAAATGTAAACTACCATTAGTGTGATGCTTGTCAAAGTTCTGTTATCTCTAACCCCCCTTTTGTGTATCTTTCTGGGCTACATAGCTGGGCTGTAGGAAAGATGGGATTGCTGTCTTGTTCCCGCAGTTTTGGGAGGGAGAGGCAGCCTGGCCAGTTGAAATAATAAGCTTGCCTTAATTTGATTTTAATTGGAGTCAGTGGTCTTTTCTTTCATCCTGGTCTAACATTTTGGAGTTCCCCAGCGAGATGACCCTGCCCTACCAGATCACAAGACCAGATTGCTGGAAATGCTGAAACTGGCCTTTCCTCCAGGGCTCCAGGCTGGAGAGACACTCTAGGAAGTGCACAACTTGAGACGTTCCAAGGCCTTGAATTGAGCCTTTGGTCCAGGGAGCACTGCAGTGAACCACCGCACTAAAACTATTAGAAATCGCCTGGTGGAGGAGGCCTCCATAGGTAAGTGGTGCGTATATAACATCTGATATCTGGTTAAGGGAGATCTCTTCTGATGACAGAGAGGTGGCTTGGGGAGGCTCACTTATACTAATCTCCAGGACAGTAATGAGAATCCTTCTGTCCTCTGTTCTGTTCTGTAGGGAATTGCGCTGGAAGGGTAGAGAGGTGCCGATGGTCACGCACGCACTCCTACCCCGGACTTTTAGCAAGATGTTGGATTGTTCATCTGTTTTTCTGTTTCAGCGCCTGGTTTCATTTTTATGTGTGCTTTGTTCTGTGTTCTATATGTTTTTTGTTTGTTTGTTTTTGTGCATTTTGTTGTGTGATTTCTGTGGTAAAAACTTAAGGATATTGGATGTCAAAATGGGTAATAAAGTAAGTAAGCCTGACACCCCTTTGGACTCTGTTTTAAGGAAGTGCGATTAACTTTACCCCCCTTTGTTAAGCAGGATGAGAGAATCCCCTAGCTGGCTGCCTGGAGCACACCCATTGCAGAGGGCAATGCCTGCTGGGGACCTAAGAACTGAATATCTACCAGTTTAACAGGTGAAACTACTTTAAAACCCCTTGTCCCTCCATATCAAGAGACTCACAACCTTTGGGCAAAGTCCCCTGTGTTTCTCATTTGTTAGCAGAGCAATAAACCTCCCTTTTTCTTTTTCGCAAAACCCTGTCCTCATTATTATATTGGCATTAATTGGCTTCAAGGTCAGGAATTAAACTTTAAGTTACAAATTTTGATACCCCCGCCGCCCCAGAAGTTTTTTAGAGCTGACTCCTGAAATGTTATGAGATGGAGTGTGCATGGGGTGGAACCTAACCAGAGGAGTTAATCCTGTAAGTAAAAGGAGGGACTGAGGGACTCCCAGCAGCTGCTGAAGACCTGTTGCTTCAGGGAATTTTCTCCTTCTTTCCCTGCACTGTAAAGATTATGCCACCTCTCTCTTCTTAAAAAACAGAAAAAGAAAAAGGGGACACTAAATGCAGTAAAGTCTCCATGGAGACCCTTGATTTTACATTTCAGGTTGCCCCTCTGTGAAAACATCTGGTTCCCTTGTGGGGACATCTATGGTGCCACTGGTGTAGGAGATTGTTCTCTTATCTGCTCTGTTTTAAAGGCTTCTGTCTGTCAAACATAGTCTGGATCTCCTTTCTGTCTGTCTTGTGTCTTTGTTTCTGGCCCTTTAAGACGTATGCAATAATGTTTTGATATTATAAATTCTTTCTTGGGAATGATCTTAGCTGGATGTGTGTCTAAAGGACGATGTTTTATTGTAACAATCTGGTATCTGAATGGTTTTTTGAATCCTTGAACAATCTTGCAGTTAAAAGTCGGGTTTAGGTAATTATTTACTTTATGATTTCAGATATTTCATGCCAGAGAACTTAAATACTTAGGATGGAAAACTAAAGAACTCTACTTCCAAGATGGCAAGTAACTTCCCAATCATTCAGTCTTTTTTTTCACCAATTTTGAATTTGGTTGCCTGGGAAAATGTCACTGTGTGTACCAGTACATTAATTTGGACAAGGATAGTAAATCATAGTATGATATCTGTTGACAAAATACGATGTAAAGATGTAAAATTTTGTTAATTGTGTCTTAAAATTGTATCATAATTTTCAACATCCTAACCTGAAAGTTATGGTTAAAATGCCTTATGCCTGAGGTGTCAGCTCAGAATAGCAGTTTTTTCAATCTTCTTCCACACCTCAGCCAGGACTTATGTTGAAATGCAAATGAAAGAAGCCTGCAAGCTCATTAGGAGACTGATTTGAAGCCTAAGGAGGAAAAAATGTAAATTGTATGGTATCTACTTATTACTGGCCAATAATTTTTTCTAGGACTCATATTTTTTTTTATTCTTTATTTTTTCTGACCTCATGATTTTAATACTACAGACCTAGGTTAGTGTTTTTCTGAGCAGTTCTCTCTTTGACCAACTGTGGAGTTTTTGAAACATTGCAATGGAGATTTCACCTGTGAAAAGCTACAATGCCTTTACTATTATTATGTGTGAACACTTTTTTATGTGTTGTATGTGTATATATGTATATACATATGTACTTATATCATATATATGATACACAAATTAACATATATAAGAAGCGCTCATAAAAAATGCGCTCATAAAAACAAATTTTAAAAAGTGGATCCAACGTTCATTAATTCACGTGATTTAAATGTTTTAATTTATATTGTATTAACAGATGAATATAAATGTCTTTAAATTTAAGCTTACAAGTCTTTCTAGGTGTTCAAAAATCTAAAAAATATTAATGTCTTCAAAAGTTCTATTATGCCTTTGTTCTAGGACTTTTCCTTCAACAAAAAAATGGTTTACATTGTTCTATACATTTGTTTAATATTTTGATAAATAAGTAAAGTAAATTTCATATGGGATTACTCATTCATGAGTAATTTTGTTTGATATCTGATTGATTTACTAAGGTCTGTATAAGTTTGTACTAAAGTGTGTATAAGATTGTCAAAAATCAGTCATGTGTTAAAGAGACAACAATTTCTGAAAACATAAGTTTACCCATAACATTGTGTTTATTAAGTTTTATTTTTTCTAGAGCAAGCAACCATAAAAATAAACAACTGATTAAATAAGAACTGTTATTTTAGAGCGCTGTACTGCCATTTCTTTAAATGCTAAACTTCGTTAATGCAGAAACATCAATGTAATTGTGATGCTATCAATGTGCTCATATCTTCCAGGTATACAAGTTTGTAAGGTAGAAATTCGAAGAGAGCATTATATCAAGCTGGTGTTCTGAAGTTATATGGTAAAAAAAGTATATCAGGGATTTATTTACCTGTTATCAATAAAATATGTAAAGTTTTATGTTACTTTTTACACTGGGGAACAATTTAAATGTATTTTTCAGTTATTGAGAGCATAATCTATGTAAAGGTTAAAAACTTTCAGCCTTTCTTTAATTCATGTTTTAAATGTGATATCATATGATGTTAGCTACTGTTCATATGACCTCAAACAATTTATGTAAACTTTGTAAAATAATATTTAAAAAACAAAGATCAGCTTTAGAATTAAAACACTTAATATTCATAAAGAGACCTGCATTCCCTGACATAAGGCTCTGTGTCCCATCTCACTACATGTGAGAATGACTACGAAAGCAGTAGGTCAGATTTTATTTTATTTAAAGTTATGTTCAAAAGTTTCTTTTTTTTTTCCTGTCAAGATTACCAGGATCTCAAACAGGGGATAAAATGTATAACTCAGTTAAAAAATTCAGGGTAGCAATTACACGAACTAAGTATTTTTACTCTTGTTAAAATTTTTTATTTTGTAATTTTCTTATAAGTGATCTAAAGATTCCCTGTTAGTGTTTTACAGAAGTGTTGCTTTAAGAACACAACATAGGTTCATTTAAGATAATAAGTCATCACCTACAAGACAGTCAGAATAATACAGATCTCAATTAATAAAAAAATAAATAATTATAAAGTTATAGAGATTAAAGCCCAGTACTTGTAATATAAAGCTGTTAAAATTTATTTGCTGGATGTTTAAGATTAGGATTTAAAATTAAAGTTAAATGAAAAGGGCCAAGAAAACCAATATTTGGCTCTTGCCCTTTGAGTCAGTCTGAATCCAGGGAACAGGGACTTCTCTAAAGAGCTTAGCAACTCTGGGCCACATAATGTTCCGATCAGGGAGATTAATCAGACCACTGGAGAACAGAAAGACAATCAGTGCATTTGTTAAGAAGATGAAAGTCATCTGAGAAGGGAGACATCACTGATGCTTCCGAGGGAAGCCACATTGTCAAGCAAGACCTGGACCCCCTAAGCGAAAATGGCACTATCAGAACTGAGAAGCTGCTCTCAAGTTTCCTCAGGACTGACTCCCATAAAAGCTCAGCTGACTGTTAACAATAGATAGAAACAAAAGTCAGTTTGACTGCTTCATCTTAAACACTTAGCAAAGACAGTTAAAACCAAAATACAGGCATTTCTGATCATTTTAATTAATAATAATAATAATAATAATAATAATAATAATAATATTTTAAGGTATACACTTCATGTTAGCCTCCCGAAATAAGTAAGACTGGAGACTAGAAAGAAAGATTCTCAGACAGGAATGCCTGATAATAATAAAAAGAGACTATCAAGAGGTGCTGCCAGAGGCAGAAATTGTTAGTTTAAGACCTACCGATATTCCTAACCTACACAGGTAGTCTTGGTGTTTGCTAGTACGATTTTCCAGCCCTGAGTAACAGAAATAAAGGTTTCTCTATTAGACACAGAGGTCATACTAGTGAAAGGATTTTGCAAGATCAGATGACATTAAATTATTACACTGTATCTTATGGGAAGGGACAACTGTAACACTAAAATTAAAAGGTTAAGTTGACTGTCCTGATGACTGGGGATACTAAAGCCTGGTGAGGGAACTTCTATACAGCGACATGTTTCAACTGCTGCAACATTTATTCAGTACTCATAGTTTTTGTTTCTCTCACAGAGAAACAAAAACTTTCAGGGCAGCAGTAAAATAGGTAATCAAATGGCCCAAACCAGGGTTTCTCCACTGAGACTTTCATGGTCACACTGATATCTGACTTTTCTGACTTTTCTGACATGGTTGTCATTCGCTTCAGCTATCCAGTACATGGCCATGTCACTGACCTTGGAAGTTGTACATATCTTGGACACAAACCTTAAGCCTATTCTGGAGAGTGGCCAGAATTCAGGAACTTAGGAAGAAAACAGAAACTTTGGAAGATAGCAGGTGTTTCCCATCGACAAGGCAAGCTGCAGTCCATTCATAAATTGGGCAGGATGAATGCTGGGAAGCTTTCTACTAGACAGGACACATCCACTGATGCATTCCCTTTTGTAATATCTACAACCACGGACACAGTGGGATACACAGACATAGAAACACTTGCCTTGTCAAATGACTTACTAAAACAGTTCACTCCATACCAAACAAACTGTTTTCCTACCTATTCTCAGAACATGAGACAAAACCACAAGCCCACACCCACACTCACAAAGGCACCTCCTTCCCCCAAGTAGGTCTGTGACTCACCGGAGTGTCCTCTGACTGGTGGGCCATACTATGTTCACCAGAAATGGCCTGTCATATCTCAGATCTGGTCTCTTTGGCCAACTCTGTGAAGTTGTCAGAAGCGAGCGGATGGGTATACAGCAGAGTTTTACAAAACCTTCAAAGAAGATTTAATACCAATACTTTTCAAGCTATTTCAAGAAATAGAAAAAGAAGTAGCTCTTCCAAATTTATTCTATGAGGCCAACATAACTCTGATCCAAAAACCAGACAAAGACACTTCAAAGAAACAAAACTACAAACCAATATCTCTAATTAACTTAGATGCAAAAATTCTCAATAAAATCCTGGCAAATCGAATGCAAAAGCTTATCAAAAAAATTGTGCACCATGATCAAAAAGATTCATCCCTGGGATGCAAGGCTGGTTCAATATACAAAAATCAATAAATGTTATTCACCACATCAATAGACTTAAAGATAAGAACCATATGATCATCTCGATAGATGCAGAAAAAGCATTTGAAAAAGTACACATCCCTTTATGTTCAAAACACTAGAAAAACTAGGGATAACAGAAACTTACCTCAACATTGTAAAAGCTATATATGCTAAGCCACAGGCTAACATCATTGTAAATGGAGAAAAACTGAAGGCGTTTCCTCTAAAATCTGGAACTAGACAGGTGTACCCTCTCTCACCACTTCTATTCAATTTAGTTCTTGAAATACTAGCCAGAGCAATTAGACAGACAAAAGAAATTAAAGCATAAAAATAGGAAAAGAAGAATTTAAATTATCGCTGTTTGCGGATGACATGATAATATACTTAACAGACCCAAAAGGGTCTACAAAGAAACTGCTAGAGTTAATAAATGAACTCAGCAAAGTGGCAGGATATAAAATCAACACGCATAAATCAAAGGCATTCCTGTATATCAGCAACAAATGGAAATGGAAATGAGGAAAATCATTCCATTCACAATATCCTCAAAAAAAATAAAATACTTGGGAATCAACCTAACAAAAGAGGTGAAAGATTTATACAATGAAAACTACAGAACCATAAAGAGAGATATAGAAGATCTTAGAAGATGGAAAAATGTACCCTGTTCATGGATAGGCAGAACTAACATTATCAAAATGGCAATATTACCCAAAGTGCTCTACAGGTTTAATGCGATGCCAATCAAAATCCCAACGACATTTCTTGTAGAAATAGATAAAGCAATCATGAAATTCATATGGAATAACAAAAGACCCAAAATAGCAAAAGCAATTTTAAGCAGGAAGTGTGAATCTGGAGGTATAGCGATACCAGAGTTCAAACTGTACTACAAAGCAATAGTAACAAAAACAGCGTGGTACTTGTACCAAAACAGGCAGGTGGATCAATGGTACAGAATAGAGGACACAGAAACCAATCCACAAAATTACAACTTTCTTATATGTGATAGGGGCTAAAGACATGCAATGAAGGAAGGATAGCATCTTCAACAAATGGTGCTGGGAAAATTGGAAATCCATATGCAACAAAATGAAACAGAATCCCTTTCTCTCGGCATGCACAAAAGTTAACTCAAAATGGATCAAGGAGCTTGATATCAAATCAGAGACCCTGCACCTGATAGAAGAAAAAGTTGACTCTGATCTACATATTGTGGAGTCAGGCTCCAAATTCCTTAGTAGGACGCCCATAGCCCAAGAGTTAATAACAAGAATAAAAAATTGGGACTTACGTAAACTAAAAAGTTTTTTCTCATCAAGTGAAACAATAAGAGAAGTAAATAGGGAGCCTACATCTTGGGAACAAATCTTTACTCCTCACACTTCAGATTGAGCCCTAATTTCCAGAATATACAAAGAACTCAAAAAATTAAACAATAATATAACAAATAATCCAATCAACAAATGGGCCAAGGACCTAAACAGACACTTCTCAGAAGAGTACATACAATCAATTAATAAGTACATGAAAAAATGCTCACCATCTCTAGCAGTCAGAGAAATGCAAATGAAAACGATCTTAAGATACCATCTCACTCCAGTAAGATTGGCAGCCATTAGGAAGTCAAACAACAATAAGTGCTGGCAAGTATGTGGGGAAAATGGTACACTTGTACATTGCTGGTGGGTCTGCAAATTGGTGCGGCCAATATGGAAAGCAGTATGGAGATTCCTGGGATAGCTGGGAATGGAACCACCATTTGACCCAGCTATCGCCCTCCTCGGACTATTCCCTGAGGACCTTAAAAGAGCATACTATAGGGATACTGCCACATCAATGATCATAGCAGCACAATTCACAATATCTAGACTGTGGAACCAACCTAGATGCCCTTCAATAGATGAAAGGATAAAAAAAAAATGTGGCATCTATACACAATGGAGTATTATGCAGCACTAAAAAATGACAAAATCATGGAATTTGCAGGGAAATGGTTGGCATTAGAGCAGATTATGCTAAGTGAAGCTAGCCAATCCTTAAAAAACAAATGCCAAATGTCTTCTTTGATTTAAGAAGAGCAACTAAGAACTGAACAGGGGGAAAGAGCATGAGGAAAAGATTAACATTAAACTGAGATGAGTGATGGGAGAAAAAGGGAGAGAGAAGGCAAATTGCATTGAAACGGAAGGAAAAACTCATCGTTATACGAAATCACATATCTGAGGTTGTGAGGGGAAAGGGGGGGAGGAAGGGAGAGAATGGAACAACAACAGATGAGGTAGAGAGGGAAGATGGGAGGGGAGGGGAGGGGGGGATTGTAGGGGATAGGAAAAACAGCAGAACACAACAGTCACTAATATGGCATCATGTAAACATTGTGAATGTGTAACTGATGTGATTCTGTAATTTGTATTTGGGATAAAAATGGAAATGCATAACTCACTTGAATCAAATGTATGAAAGATGAAAAAAATAAAATAAAAATAAATTAAAAAAAGAAGAGAGAGACTGATTTAGACACAACCCTTCATCCTGACCAGGTTGCTTTCCATGGAAGATGACTTTTGCTCTCTCAGGTCCTTCATAGCTGCCTACATCTTCTCCAGGGATCATTTCTGCATGGAATTTTGAGCTTCTTAGCAGGTGTAAGATCCCCTACATTCCTGTATTTTAAGACCACCTCTGACCCATCTGTAGGTACCAAGAATGACTGACCCTGTCCTTGGTAATTCCAATCAAGTGAGCACACTGAAACTGGGACTGGGAGTGGCTCTGGATGCCTGGCTTCCTGGATCCCAAGTTCAGAGAGTTGCATCAACAAGGAAGTGAGGTGAGGTCACTTCCTTCAGGAACTGAATGAGGTCACTGCTTTGGTAACCATATGTCCTAACAGTTGCTTCCAAGAGTCCCATGTGATGGAGGCTGCCCCTATTTCCTGTGACACTTTCACAAGTTAGAATGGTGTATCAACCATAGGCATCCTTGAACACCTCTCCACACAGGCCTGGATTGGTCCACCTTCTCCACATTGAGATAGAGTGGCTCATTCAGACCATCCAGATCAAGTTGTTTGCCTAGGATGATGACTTGTGCTCTCTCAGGTTTTTCATAGCTGCATACATCTTCTCCAGGGATCATTTCTGCATGGACCTTTGAGGATCCCCTACATTCCTGTATTGTAAGAACAACTCTGTCCCTGCTCTTCTGTAATGTTAGATTGAGGAAACCGTGTATGGTTAGGATTAATTACATGTTGGATTTGGGTTAGGAATCATTCTGCTGGATGAATAATGGTATAGGGAACCTGCGATATTTATCAGAATATAAAGGTGAAATATAAGTATGAAAACAGAAATCTGGTTAAGATTTGAAGCACAGAAGGCCATTGGGCCCTTGATGGGGATACTTAGCTTTGAATTACGTTCTGCACAGATGTCTCAGATAAATTGACATAAAATTGCATAGGACCAATTACCTTGGATGATTGAATGTAGCAGAGAACATCCAGTCAAAGAGGGATTGTCGGTAGGATTAGGAAGGTAGTTGGTAGATTTTGGAAGAAGAGTGAGTATAAGATTTGGACCAAAATTTCTTTAGCAATAGGGTTTTGGGTAGAGAATGAGTGTAAATATCAGCACATGTGAAGAGTCAGTCACAATGATGAACTGATAAAAATATGTAGGAAAGCAGATATCAGTAGGAACATTAGGAAATCAGGCAAAGTATAAAGTGAGTGATTGGATTAGACATTTTCAACAGGCTTGATTGAATATATAATCTTAGGAAGAAACAAATATATAGTCACCAATATTATTGACATTTGAGAGCATTAGGCAACCTGAACGTGGATATTTTTAGTAATGCGTGCTCACTTTCCGTTTAGGTTCTGGTAGAAGCATAAGTGTGACCTTTGATTTTTGTGTCCAGAATATCACTGATAAAATATATATGTAGATAAGGTTACATGAGTATTTCTTCCACCATTTCTGGGAGCAATATTTTGAGGACGTATAAATTAGTGTTGGGGGTACAAATAGGTTTACCCTGTGTCTATGAATATAGAGATAATGCATGAATAGACCATAATGTGAATAAATAATACAACTGATTCCAACTTTAAATAATGGATTGAATTGATATCTGAAAATATACAGGAAATCTTATATTGATATACATACATTCATTCCAACGAATTATACATCTAATGGTAATATTAGGGTTATGGTTTATCAGGAAGAGTGTGTGAGTTTTGCTATTATGGTTGAAGGGACACGCGAGATGCAGGTTGGCTAGCCTAGATTATTATGTTTACCCGGAATTTATCAAAGCCACAAACAGCCACGGCTGTGTGAGGGAAAAGCCGACTTCTTCTGTAGGTCATGGAGATGTGAGCATATAGGGGCTACCTAGTGGAACCCAAACTCCTCATCAAATTCAGTACACAGCATTGGCCATATTACCAATTAAACATCCAAAACTGATGGCCCCCAGAGGGGTATCTAGATCCTCAAATTCTGCGTGGCCTTTTTAACTTCGGCAAGTGCTCAAAAGGGTGAAAGAAAATTCCCCAATGTGGAGGCTTTTTCCCTCCTTCGCTCAAATCCTGAACTATGCTTTCCAATACATCCTCACCCTCTGCCATCTGCTCCAGATGCTCTGCTGTCAATCCCATCTCAGCAACCTGACTTCTCCCCTCCAATAACTAGACCAAATACCCAAATCTCTTCCAATTCTCAGACCATTGCCCCCTTGCTTGTACCATGTACTGAGGAACTCCTCTCTTCTCCTGTCAGTGTCCGCACCAGGTCCCAACAGGTCCTCTTACCAGCTAACCCAAAGCTCAAACAGGCTGAGGAGAGCCCTCATACCCCTATCAAAGATGTAATAAAAATGGCCTTTAAAGTTGCTTTGTCAACACTGAAAACAGGTCACTAAGAATTTAAAGTCCCTCACAGGCTTTTTGAGATACTCAGTCCCATCATCCCCTCTGCTCTACCTGTTCTACTGCTCAAGTTTCTGTTTCTAGGAAAATCCAAACCCCTTTCCCATTATTCTTTTACATATCTCCTTCCTCATTTTCAGATCCACGGAGCTGCTCTCACCCCCCACCTTCCACGTCTTCCCCCTCTGTACCAGGACCACAGAAAAGTCTTAACTGACCTTCTCCAGAAGTCTTCACCATGGCTGACTTTAGGACTTTCAGCAAAAGAGTCCCTATGAAAGAGTTCAATGTAGATAAACTTCCTCTTTTCTTGTTGCCATGTTCTACTTGCCACTGGCTAGAAAAATCAACACTCCAAAGCTAGACACCCCCTTACTATTTTTTCACAAAATATGTGAACAAGGCACCTGGCCTTGTGGTGGAGCTCCACCGAGATGTCTACATTTCTAAAATAAAGAAGTTACCAAACTGGGCTCCATGGTAACAGCTGGCAGGGAGAAAAAAAAGAGAAGACAAAAGCTCTCCACCTCCCAGGTGTCCTTAAAAAGTTAACTTGCCCAGAACAGAGGAAATAAAACAGAAACAAAAACTGCTTTTTGTGAACTTCTGCAGACTGTAAACTTCTGAGCCCATTTTTTTACCTGTTGGGTATAATATTCTGAAACTACGTAAACTTGGGGTGCAGGGGATTAATTGATTACAACAGAAGCAATGCCCTCTAATTCCGTTTGCAACAAAATCGGAATGTTTCCCTAGCTTCCGTGCTATCTTAGGTGCCTTGCCTTTTCTGTCCCTACAACAGTATAATTCTATATTCTTAAACATTGTTTATGTGTTCATAAAATGGTCAACAGATGTGGTTAATTATGTAATGGTGCAGATGTTTCCCAGAGTGCTCTAGCATCATGCAGGCTCATTTAAAAATCAAATAGGGGGGCATAAAATCCGGTTCCCCCAGGAACCTCTATCCCTCACTATAGCCATCCTATTTAAAATAGGAGTTGCTGCAGGGGTGTGTACAGAAACCACTGCTCTGGTCCATAGAACACAACAAATGACTCAATGAGAAACAGCAATAGACCAAAACTTAAAGATATACGAAACCTCCACCACAGCTTTACAGGAATCTTTAACCTCACTCTGTGAAGTAGTTTTGCAGAACAGGCGACAGTGGGACCTCCTCTTCATGAGAGAAGGGGCCCTTGTGCTGCATTGAGAGAAGAATGTTGTTTTTATGCCGACAATACTGGAGTTGTAAAAGAATCTATGAGTAAATTAAGAAAATGCCTTAAAGTGCGTCAACGAGAGACAGAGGCCCAAAAAGGGTGGTTTGAGTCTTGGTTCACACAGACTCCGTGGTTAACTACACTTTTATCAGCCTTGACCGGTCCATTAATAATCCTCATTTTATTGCTAACTGTAGGGCCCTGTTTGCTCAACCGTGTAGTTTCCATTCTCCAAGTTCAAATTGGACAAGTTAAACTTATGGTAATCAGACAACAATATACCCCACTAGCAGACATAAAATGTGACACCCAACAATGATCACTTTTATGATTAAAAGTAACCAGAACAAGAAGTGGGGAATGAAAGGTTGATAAAATAGGTACTTGTCACTTCATGTTTTTCTGTATGCTTAACCAAACACTGTTGAAATCTTGAGAACTGTTTGCTAATCTTGTTCCCAGAATGTCATGTCCTCGACTGCAAAACAGCAGAATGTACTACCTCACACATTTGCACGCAAACCACCCACTAGCACTGACCCATCAATTAATTTCCCTCCCTGCCCTCACAAGGAAAGTATATAAGCTCTGCTTAAGCTGTTCTCAGGGCTCTCTGCTAAATTCAAGTGAGCTCTGAGCTGAAGCATGCTGGACCTCCAATAAACACTTTGCTCTTGCATGAGACAGTCTTTTGGTGGTCTCTTCCTCCAACGCTCACCCGACCTTTACATTGGTACAATCAAAAGTGTGACTTTGCTTTCTGTGTCCAGAATATTACTGTGATAAAATGTATATGCAGGTCAGATGACATGAGTATTTCTGGGAGGAATATTTTGAAGACATATAAATTAGTATTTGGGGTATAAAGAGGTGTACCCTGTGTCTATTGATATAGAGATAATGCATGAATAGACAATACTGTGAATAAATAATATAACTGGTTCCACTTTAAATAATGGATTGAATTGATATCTGAAAATATATAAGAAATCATATATTGATATACAATCATTCATTCCAACCAGTTATACATCTAATTTTAACATTAGGGTTATGGTTCATCATGTAGGGTGTGTGAGATTTTCTTTAAAAGTAATTATGGAAATAAAAAAAAATGTGTTTGGAAAGAAGTCTCATGAAAAGACCAGTAAAGAAACATGGAGGAATATATGTGTTCTGAAGTAGAAAGTGATTGAAAGTGAAACAAATGCCTAAAACTTTGTGAACTTGTGGATGAAATATATATCCAATTATGTGCATAAACTAAAAAAAATAGTAATGTACCAGTGTTGAAAAAAATGAACTTCAAAATACACATCATGTTCCATAGGAGTCTGCTTGCATTGATGTTAAACTGGGTCAGTTACTGTAGAAATATTAGGATTTGTATACACCATTCACTGAAGTTAGTTTTCAGTAGTAGGAAACAAATATGTATTCCAGGTGGATGAATATTTCTGAGAATAATCTTGTGAAAAGAAGATTATAAATCCACATACATGAATATGAATGAATTTAGGAAATGTATAATAAGACACATATATTACATATTTTGAAAAATCTGGAGAGTATATATATATATATATATATATATATATATATATATATATATATACACAAACACCCACAGATATTAAAAAGTAGCACTATATTCCAATTGAAATTCACCATTAAGTATTATCATTCACAGATCAAAAATATTCATTTTACTGAACATGGATTTATGTGTAATGTTGTTCAGCTAGGAAGCTCACCCATAGGTTGAATTTTCAGTTCCAATGCATTCTCTTTTCTAATATCTACAATGATGGACACAATGGGATACACAGACAGAGAAACACTTGCATTGTCAAATGACTTACTAGAAACAGTTTACTCCAAACCAAACAAACCTCATTTTCTACCTATTCTCAGAACATGAGACAAAAGCACAAACCCACACCCACACCCACAAAGGCACCTCCTTTCCCCAAGTAGGTCTGTGACTATCTGGAGTGTCCTCTGACTGTGGGACATTCTAGGTTACCAAAAAATGCCTGTCCTGTCTCAGATCTTGCGTCCTTGGCCAACTCACTGAAGTTATCAGGAGCCAGCGGTGAGCCACTACTTTCTTTCTCAGGAAAGGACCAAATTCAGAGCTTTCCTGCAATTTGACCATCCTAAAATCAGTAGGTACCAAGAAAGACTGACTCTGTCCTAGGGAAATCCAAAAAGTGAGACCACTGGGACTGGGACTGAGACTGGCACTGCCACTGTTTGACTGGCTTCCTGGATCCCAAGTTCAGAGAGTTCCATCACCAAGGAAGTGACGTGAGGTCACTTCCTTCAGGAACTGAATGAGTTCACTGCCTTTGCAACCACTTTGTCTTAAGAGTTGCTTCCAAGGTTCCAATGAGATGGAGGCTTCCCCTGCTTCATGTGACAGTTTCACAAGTTAGAATGGTATATCAACCATAGGCACCCGGGAACAGCTCTCCACACAGGTCTCATTTGGCCCATCTTCTCTACATTAAGAATAGAGAGGCTGATGCAGACACAACCCTTCACCATGACCAGTGGTTTTCCATGGAATCTGACTTTTGCTCTCTCATGTCCTTCAGAGGTGCCTACATCTTCTCCACGGATTATTTCTGCATGGACCTTTGAGTTTCTCAGCAGGGGGAAGATCCCCTACATTCCTGTATTGTAAGACCAACTCTGTCCCTGCTCTTCTGTAAAGTTAGATTGAGGTAACAATGTATGGTTAGGGTTAATAACGTGTTTGATTTTGGTTAGGAATCATTCTGCTGAATGAATTATGGTATTGAGAACCTGCGATATGTATGAGAATATATTGGTGAAATATATGTATAAAAACAGAAATCTAAGTAACATTTGAAGACCAGAAGGGCATTTGGACCTTGATTGGGATACTTAGGTTTGAATAAATCGATTTACAATGGCATAGAACCTTGTACCTTGGATAATTGAATGTAGAAGTGAACATCCCATCAAAAAGGAAAGTCGGTAGTAAAAGGTTAATAAAATAGGTACTTGTCACTTCCTGTTTTTCTGTATGCTTAACAAAACACTGTTGAAATCTTGAGAACTGTTTGCTAATCTTGTTCCCAGAATGTGCTGTCCCCAACTGCCAAAGTGTAGAATGTACTCCCTCACCCGGTTGCATGCAAACTGCCCACTCGCGCTTACCCATCAGTAAACTTCCCTCCCTGCCCTCTCCAAGGAAAGTTTATAAGCTCTGCTTAAACTGTCCTCAGGGCTCTCTGATCTATTCAATTCAGCTCCGAGCCCCAGCATTCTGGACCCCCAATTAACCCTTTGCTGTTGCATGAGACAGTCTCTTGGTGGTCTCTTCCTTCGATGCTCGCCCGACATTTACATATGGAGGTTCCACCGAGTTCCGGCAGCGGCGGACAAGAGACCCTAACTGGCTCCTCTCTGGGTAAGTAAGGCGCCTCTTTCTAGTTTTAGTTTTAAGGTTAGGGCTTGGCAAAATGGCTGTCGATGAAGATTGTGAGCTCTCTCTGACGGTGGCTGACACACGTGTCACAGAGCCACAGGCCACGTCCCTGGGTGATGCCCCAAAAGACTCAGGAAATCGAGGAACAACAGTCTCCTCGACTCAGGATATTTTGTTTCGGATTCGGTATTGCCAGCCCATCGGGTTTTGCTGGCTACTCAGTCCTGATCTCAGTTTTGAATGTCCATTGCTTGTCTTTATTGACTTGTCTTGTCTGTGTCATGTGCCATTGCATTCACTGTTTTTGTATCTTTCATTATGGAACACAGCACTTCAATGCCCCTGTCCCTGAATCTTGATCACTGGACCAAAGTTCACTTAAGGGCTCAGAATCTTTCTTTTTCACTAAAATGCCGCACCTGCCAGACTCTCTGTGCCTCAGAATGGCCCACCTTTGAAGTCGGATGGCCCCTAAAAGGATCTTTCTACTTCCCACTAATTTAAAAATCAGAGATATTGTCTTTCAGCCAGGCACACACAGCTGGATGAAGCTGTATATCTTAACTTGCAGGACCTCTGCAAATCTCCTCCTCCATGGTTGAAGCCTTTTCTTGCCCCTGCCCCCGCTCATACTCCTTCCCCCATGATCTATTAAACCCTCTGCTCCTCCTCCTCCTCCACCCTCTGTTCTCCCTGAGTCACAAGGTTTGACTCTACTGGACTCTCCTCCCCCTCCTTATTTCCTGCCCTCATCCCCCAACCCCCAACACCCTCTAAGTGATTCCCATGCAGCTGACTCAGCCTCTCCACCATTGGAGGAAGCTAAGCTGTCCCATATAACCCCCGCGGCACACACAGCCCTTCCTCCCCAGGAGGAAGCTGGCCCAGCTAAGGGAACTCGCTGGTGGTGAATGTTTGAAAACCCTGGAACTCCCGTGAATCTCCCCCTATGTCCCTATGGGCCAATGATTGACGAAGGCCATGGGGGGAAAATGCAAGCCTACCAATCTTGGCCTTTCTCCTATTCAGACCAATATAACTGGAAAAATAACAATCCCCCTTTTTCCGAGGACTTCACCCGGCTCACAGGTCTTGTTGAGTCATTGATGTTTTCACACCCATCTACTTGGGATGACTGTCAACAACTCCTAGGGACTCTCTTTATGACAGAGGAACAAAAAAGAATCCTCCTGGAAGCTAGAAAAAAATATCCTCGGACTAGATGTGAGAACGACACATCTTCCCAACATAATCAAAGCCGGCTTTCACTTGAACCAACCCAACTGGGACCCCAACACCTTTGAAGGTAGAAAGTATCTGTCCACTTATCACTGGGTTCTAATAGTGGGTATTCGAGCGACCGCTAGGTGACCAAATAATTTGGCCAAGGTAAGAGAGACTATTCAAGGGCCTGATGAATCTTTCTCTATGCTTCTAGAGAGAATTATGGAGGCATATAGGAAATATACTCCTTTCGATCCTCAGGCAGAGGATCAAAAGGCATCTGTCACAATGGCCTTTATTGGGCAAGATGCCCTGGATATTTAAAGAAAGTTAAAATGCTTAGATGGATTACAAGATATGACTTTGAGAGATTTAGTCAGAGAAGCCTAGAAAGTATACTATAAGAGAGAAACTGAGAAAGAGAAGGGAGCAAAGGGAGGATAAAAGAAACATAAGACAGACTAAGGAGTTGACTAAGGTCCTGGTTACAAAAACAAAAGGTCCAGAAATTAAGAAACAGGGAGACAGGAAGGGATACCTGGGCCCACTCCAGAGGACCCCCTGGCCTTAGATCAATGTGCCTACTGTAAAGAAAAAGGACATTGGGTCAAAGAGTGCTCTAGAAAGAGACAGCCACGCCAGCCAGCCATTCTGACTCTGGAGGATGACTAAGAAAGTCGGGGCTCAGATCCCCTCCCCGAGCTCTTGGTAACTTTTAAAGTGGATTGGACCCCAGTAAACTTTGAATTGGATACAGGGGCAATATACTAAGCCCTTAAGGCCCCATTGGGCCCTCTATCAAATAAAAGGTCTCTAGTTCAAGGGGCTAATGGCAGTAAATATCGGGCTTGGACAACTAAGAGGACCGTGGACCTGAGGAAACAAAAAATCCATCACTCCTTCCTAGTAATCCCAGAATGCCTGGCCCCATTGATGGGCAGAGATCTGCTCACCAAGCTCCGGGCGAAAATAAGTTTTAACCCTAAAGGCCCCCATGTGGAATTTCTAAATCTTTCAGTAAAAACTCCTATAGTCATGGCTCTAACTATGTCAGTAGAAAATGCACAACAACTCACTCACCTTGGTTCAAAGAAACTGCAGGTATTTCTGAAGTATCAAGAACAGAGTTTTCCACTAACAGACTCACTGAAAAAAGAAATAACTCAATGGGTATAAAAAGCCTGCCTGGTCCATCAATTGGTTAATGCTTACCCTTCCAAACTTCCTGTAGGAAAGCACCTGCAAGGAACCAGACATGGACAATTCTGGGAAGTGGACTTTACTAAAATTAAGCCAGAAAGGTGTGGACATAAATATTTTCTTGTCTTTGTAGATACATTTTCAGGATAAATTGAAGCCTTCCCCACAAATAGAAAAAAAAAAGAAAAGTAACAGTGCAAATCGTGGTTAAGAAGATCCTGGAAGATATTTTTCCAAGATACAGCCTGCCTAAGGTAATGGGGTCTGATAATGCACTGGCGTTCATGGCCCAAGTAAGTCAGGGGTTAGCCAGGAACCTGGGGATTAATTGGAAGTTTTATTTTGCTTATAGACCCCAGAGTTCAGGACAGGTAGAAACAATGAATACAACCATTAAAGAGACCTTAATGAAATTAAGCTTAGAGACCAGCATAAAAGATTGGACTATGCTCCTGCCTATGCAATGTTTCATGCAAGAAATACTCCCTCTGTTTTTTTGAGTAACCTCACCCCCTGTGGAATTCTCTATGGTGCACCTCCGCCAGTAAAGGACCTAACCCCAACTCTAAGACCCAACCATCCCTTCCACACCCCCTTGCTTGACAGACTTAAAGCTCTTGAAGAACTCAGCGATAAATGTGAAAACAGCTGGCCACTGCCTTCCAAACTGGTGACGAGGGGACTCCACATCAATATCAAAAAAGAGACTTCATCTACATAAGACAACATCATGTGTCATCCCTGGAACCCAGCTGGAAACGACCATACTAGGTGCTACTTATAATACCTACAGTGGTAAAGGTAGACAGAATCACTTCCTGAATTCATGCCTCTCATCTCAAGCCTGCGCCCTGTCCAGACTCTGGCTGGAAACTGTAAAAGACTGGTAACACTTTCAAATTGCGTATTCGCTGTGTGGATAAGGCTATAGACTCGCCCCTTGGCCACAAGTAGTCCTAACCCTCATTATCCCGTTCCGCAGCCATGGCTGATCATAAATCCTACTGGAAAAGAAGTATAATCTATCTCGAATACAACCCTCTTAGGGCCCTAGTGGCTATCTCTCCACCCAGACATTTGTCAGCTGGCTATAGGTCTTTCGTATTGGGATATCCCTGATGAAGGGGTTTCCACTAAAATTCCATTAAATCCCTTCTGTATCATAGATAATGGAAACAAACATTATGGATGTAGGGACACGTGAGCCAGATGCAGGTTGGCTAGCCTAGATTACTATGTTTGTCTGTCAGACTATCAATGCCACAAACAGTCACGGCTGTGTGGAGAAAAAGCTGACTTCTTCTGTAAGTCATGGGGATGTGAGCATACAGGGGCTGCCTGATGAAACTCAAACTCCACATCAAATTCAGGACACAGCATTGACCATATTACCAATTAGATAACCAAAACCGATGGCCCCCAGAGGGGTCTCTAGATCCTCAAATACTGCGTGACCTTTTTAACTTCTGCAAGTGCTCAAAAGGGTGAAAGGAGATTCCCCTATGTGGAGGTCTTTTCCCTCCTTCTCTCACATCCTGAACTATGCTTATCCAATAGATCCTCACCTTCAGGCTTTTGCTCCAGACTCTCTGCTGTCACTCCCAATTCAGCAACCTGATTTCTCCCCTCCAATTATTTGATCAAAAATCCAAAACTCCGCCGGTTCTCAGATCATTGTCCCCTTGCTTGTAGCAGGTACTGAGGTACCCCTCCACCCGCTCACTCCTCTCTTCTCCTGTCCGTGCCCGCACGTTTATTATTACCAGCTAACCCAAAGCTGAAACAAGCTGAGGAGAGCTCTCACACCCCTATCAAAGATGTAATGAAAATGGCCTTTAAATTTGCTTTGTCATCACTGAATACAGTTTACTAAGAATTTAAAGTCCTTCACATGCATTTTGGGATACTCACTTCCGTCTTCCCCTCTGCTCTACCTGTTCTACTGCTCAAGTTTTTGTTTCTAGGAAAATCCCAAACCCCTTTCTCATTATTCTTTTACATCTCTGCTTCTTCATTCTCAGATCCTCGGAGCTGCTCTCAGCCCCACCTTCCCTGTCTTCCCCCTCTCTACCAGGCCCACAGAAAAGCCTTAACTGACTTTGTAGAGAAGTCTTTACCATGGCTGACTTTAGGACTTTCAGCAAAAAAGTCCCTATAAAAGAGTTAAATGTAGATAAAATTCCTCTTTTCATGTTGCCTTGTTCTACTTGGCCACTGGCTAAAAAAAATCAGCACTCCTAAGCTATACACCCCCTTACTTGTTTTTCACAAAATATGTGAACAAGGCCTCTGGCCATCAGCTGGGTCTTCACAGAGTTGGCTACATTTCTAAGATAAAGAAGTTACCAACTGGGCTCTGGGGTAACAGCTGGTTGGGGGAAAATAAGAAATGGAAGAAAAAGCTCTCCTTCTCAAAGGTGTCCTTGAAAAGTTAACTTGCCCAGAACAGAGGAAAAAAAAGAAACAAAAACTGCTTTTCTGAACTTCTGCAGACTGTGAACTTCTGAGCCCTTTCCTTTACATGTTGGGTTCAAAATTCTGAAACTACCAAAACTTGAGTTTCAGGGGATTAATTGATTCCAACAGAAGCAATGCCCTCTGAAATCGGTTGCAACCAAATAGGACGGTTTCCCAGTCTTTGGTGCTACCTTAGGTGCCTTGACTTGTCCGTCCCTACAACAGCATAATTCTATATAATTAAACATTGTTTATGTTTTAAAGAAATGGTCAACAGAAGTGATTAATTGTGTAATTGTGCAGATGTTTCCCAGGGTGCTCTATCATGATGCAGGTTCATTTGAAGATCAAATAGGGGGGCATACAACCCGGTTCCACTGGGAAAATATATCCCTCACTTTAGCCATCCCATTAGGAATAGGAGTTGCTGCATGGGTGGGCACAGGAACCACTGCCCTTGTCCATGGGACACAACAAATGACCCAAATAGAAGCAGCAATCGACCAAAACTAAGATTTTAGAAATGTCCATCAGAGCTTTGCATGAATCTTTAACCTCTCTCTCTTAAGTTGTTTTACAGAACAATCAAGAGAAACAAAACACACACACACACACACACACACACACACACAGAGACAAAAAAAGTAGCAATAAATATGTCTATCAAAATTCATCATAAAATATATATCATGCACAGATCCAAAAATATACATTTTACTGAACATGGATTTATGTGTAATGTTGTTCAACTAGGAAGCTCACCCATAGGTTGAATATTCAGTTCCAACATGGTTTAGTAGGGGTGATATCTTCTCACAATTTGCATCTGCCAAGTCAGCCACCTCACAAGAATGTACGTGTGGTACCAGGTAGAATTCTATTTATGCATATAGAAATGCATGTGCTGAATAGGCTACAGAGAAAGGGAGACAGGAATTCACATATTTGTTAACTTTAAAAACACATGGAGAACTATTTCAATTAAAAATTCACTAGATTTAAACAGCTTCCCTTTATCATGCAAAAGACAAGTCCAACTATACACCATGCATCCTCTGAAGTGCTTGTATTTCTATTCTGTTTGGGTTATTTTTCTCCATCATATTAGGATAAGTAGTCAGAGTCTGGTAGGTTATGGGTTAGTGTCAGGGATTCAGTATTTCAAATGAAAAATAGGAAATGGAATCCAATGTGTATGCAAATATATGCTACACATAAATGTTCCCACTCTCATCCAGAACAATGCTTTAACATTACCTTCGACTCAAGTAAGACACAATTAGAGGAGAAGAGTTAGAAAATCTGTGAACACCTATCTGGAATGGAAAATCCTCCAGATTTCACATCTCTGGAGGTGGTAGAGGAGTTTCTAAAAGTAAGGGACATGGTAAACACTCCACAAACTTGGACCTCTGCTGGCCTAAAGACTTTATAAGAATCCTCCTCTGAGGTTGGCACTTGAAATATATGTTGTTGTCAGGAGCTTTATCTTCCTTAGTAGTGAGACCATAAAAGATGGGTCTGCATCCATGTCACCTGGAGGACATGGTTACTTATTTTCCAATGAAAATGAGGCAGTAGTGCTGAATTCTCTCTTTGTAGGTAAACTGTGGCTACTGAGGCCTAAGTGTCTCCCCTTGTGGACTGTGAAGCCATATTGTCATCCTCCAGTTTTCGTGATGTTTCTTGCTGCTGCACTGGGAGTTTGGTATTTGCTTCACCAAATACAACGAGTTCAAATGGGACACAGTGCTGGAGGGATTTTTGTCAAGTGTGTTGGGCAGAGTCTGCAGGTAAATGCACCAACCAGGGTTCTATCCCACGTAGCTTGCCCCCTTGAAAATAGCAACATGATTGTGAACATTGCCCTGAAACCTCTCCATATAAACAGATGCCTTTACATATATGGGTCTCCTGGCTGCACCATGTCAGTCCCAAGCCATTTGGAAGCCAATGGAAGATCCACATGCCCCAACCACAGATGTTTTATCACACACTTTCATAACACTGCTCTAGGCCCACTACTCAGCAGGCTCCAACTTACTGGCATCTCCATTCTGCACCATTTTTTAAAAACCCTGTCAATCAAGGCACTGTCTGGTATACTCATAATCAACAACAGGACATCCAAAGGTACTCCAGTGCCAGCTGGTCATGGGAGTTTCAAAAATTTCAATGTAATTATCTAGCAATTTTTCACGGATGAAGTTGGAGGAACTGTGAGTTTCAATTCATTCAGGAACCATTAAATGGTGAGGAAGGTAATTTGAAAGAAAGATATGGAACACTCTCACAGGCAAGGCTTCCCAAAGAGTGGCCAAAAGGTCACATGAAGCCAAGCCCATTGAGGTCTACAATGTGAAGTCCATGTGTGTTTTGAATCTCAATTATGGCTGCCAAGTCTTAAAGAAAAATAACATGTGATATTTTGGCTGAGATTCCCAGTGCTTTATGCAAAGCCACACTGGGCCTAGATCTCAGGTTCCAGGGGCAACTCTCATGCCTGGCCACCTAAAATCCGAACACAATTCATGGCAATACTTCTCTGAGGTCAGTTTCAGAGCTCAGTCTCTAAGGGGAATCACACCAGAGTTCAAGCCCTGGTGGACCCAGTCAACTCTTTCAAACGCGACTTAAAGGAGAACAATTAAAACCAAAACACTCCCACATGGTCCTCATCTTCTTTCATATAGACACTCATCATAACCTCTGGCTGGAGAATTCCATGAGGGGTGCAGCCCAAGACAGTATCCAAAATGAGCTTTCTTGCACCTCATTTGCCTAACTTCAGGGTGGCCTGGATACACTTCCTGTGAACCAGGAGTCATCAAATAGGCCTGCCATTAATAATGTTTTGCTTCTCCAATTTGAGGCCTTCTGATGGTGGGGTTGAGATTCTTTATGTGAATTGGATTCATGAAAAAGCCAAGCACCTCTGCAGAGATTTGAAGAACTCATTTGACCCAAAAGATCCCTATTCTCACTTAATGGATTTCAGGAACCTAACAGAGGAAGGCAATAGAATTCATTCACAATGACTGAACTTTTTGCCATTTTGGTAATGGATGCAAACATGGGATCTTTCTTTAGATCCATCAGGTGCTGAGAATCTAAGCCACAGTCTCACACAGGTCCAAGAGGCTCATTCAGACACATCCCTTTCCAAAGCAATTAACAAAAGAGCCACAGGTGATGCCCATTCATTTCCATTTGAAAACTGTTTTCTTCAGGCTTCACAAAGAGGTGTCCTGAGGCAAAGACCTTCCTGACATTCAGGGCAACAGAACAATAGGTAAGCAAAATGCCCATACAGGGTATATCCACTTAGACTTTCCTGGTAACACTGATATCTGAGTTTTCTGAGATGCTGGCCATTCCCTTCAGCTATCCAGTACATGGCCATGTCACAGACCTTGGAGTTGGTACATATATTGGACACAAAACCATGAGCCTATTCTGGATAGTGGCCAGAATTCAGGAAGAAAACATGGACTTTGGAAGGTAGTAGGTATTGCCCATCCATAAGGCAAGCCCCACTCCATTCATAAATTCGGCAGGATAAAGTTAATCAAAAGGGATAAAGAGGGACACTACATACTGCTCAAGGGAACCATACACCAACAAGACATAACAATCATAAATATATATGCGACAAACAATGGTGCAGCTATGTTCCTCAAACAAACTCTACTTAACTTCAAGAGTCTAATAGACCACCATACAATAATCATGTGAGACTTCAACACACCTCTCTCACCACTGGACAGATCTTCCAAACAAAAGTTGAATAAGGAAACTATAGAACTCAATAACATAATTAATAACCTAGACTTAATTGACATATATAGAATATACCTCCCAACATCAAGCAGTTACACATTTTTCTCAGAAGCACATGGATGCTTCTCAAAAATAGATTATATATTATGTCACAGGGCAACTCTTACACAATATAAAGGAGTAGAGATAATGCCATGCGTCTTATCTGATCATAATGGAAAGAAATTGAAAATCAACGATAAAAGAAGTAAGGAAAAATCATGCATCACTTAGAGAATGAACAATAGGTTACTGAATGATCAATGGGTTATAGAAGACATCAAGGAGAAAATTAAAAAATTCTTAGAGGTAAATGAAAACACAGACACAACATATTGGAATCTATGGGACACATTGAAAGTAGTTCTAAGAGGAAAATTTATTGCTTGGAGTTCATTCCTTAAAAAAAGAAAAAACCAACAAATAAATGATCTAATAGTTCATCTCAAAATCCTAGAAAAAGAAGAGCAAAACAACAGCAAAAGAAGTAGGAGGCAAGAAATAATTAAAATCAGAGCTGAAATTAATGAAATCGAAACAAAAGAAACAATTGAAGAAATTGACAAAACTATAAGTTGGTTCCTTGAAAAAATAAATAAAATCAACAGACCCTTAGCCATGCTAACGAAGAGAAGAAAAGAGAGAACTCAAATTACTAACATACGGGATGAAAAAAGCAATATCACAACAGACACTTCAGAAATACAGAAGATTATCAGAAATTATTTTGAATCCTTATACTCCAATAAAATAGAAGTTAGTGAAGGCATCGATAAATTTCTTAAGTCATATGATCTGCCCAGATTGAGTCAGGAGGATATTGACAACCTAAACAGACCAATATCAATTGAGGAAATAGAAGAAACCATCAAAAGACTACCAACTAAGAAAAGCCCAGGACCGGATGTGTATACAGCAGAGTTTTACAAAACCTTTAAAGAGGAACTAATACCAATACTTTTCAAGTTATTTCAGAAAATAGAAAACGAGGGAGAACTTAAAATTCATTCAATGAGGCCAATATCACCCTGATTCCTAAACCAGACAAAGACATTTCAAAGAAACAAAACTACAGACCAATATCTCTAATGAATCTAGATGCAAAAATCCTCAATAAAATTCTGGCGAATCAAATACAAAAACATATTTAAAAAATTGTGCAACAAGATCCAGTAAGATTCATCCCTGTGATACAACGCTTGTTCAATACACGGAAATCAATAAATGTTATTCACCACATCAATAGACTTAAAAATGTGAACCATATGATCATCCCGATAGATGCAGAAAAAGCATTTGACTAAGTACAGCATCCCTTTATGTTCAAAACTCTAGAAAAACTACGGATAACAGGAACATACCTCAAAATTGTTAAAGCAATCTATGCTAAGCGTCAGGCTAGCATCATTCTGAATAGAGAAAAACTGAAGCCATTCCCTCTAAAATCAGGAACAAGATAGGGATGCCCTCTCTCAACACTTCTGTCGAATATTTTTCTTGAAACACTGACCAGAGCATTAGACAAATGAAAGAAATTGAAGGCATAAAAATAGGAAAAGAAGAACTTAAATTATCACTATTTGCAGATGAGATGATTCTATACCTAGCAGACCCAAAAGGGTCTACAAAGAAACTATGAGAGCTAATAAATGAATTCAGTAAAGTGGCAGGATATAAAATCAACACGCATAAATCAAACGCATTCCTATATATCAGTGACAAATCCTCTGAAATGGAAATGAGGAAAACCACTCCATTCAGAATATCCTCAAAAAAAATGAAATACTTGGGAATCAACCTAACAAAAGAGGTGAAAGTCTTATACAATGAAAACTACAGAACCCTAAAAAGATAAATAGAAGAAGATCTTAGCAGATGGAAAAATATGCCTTGTTCATGAATAGGCAGAACTAACATCATCAAAATGGCAATATTACTAAAAGTTCTCAATAGGTTTAATGCAATGCCAATCAAAATCCCAAGGTCATTTCTTGTAGAAATAGATAAAGCAATCATGAAATTCATATGGAAAAATAAAAGTCCCAGACTAGCAAAAACAACTCTAAGCAGGAAGTGTGAATCAGGCGGTATAGCGATACCAGACCTGAAACTATACTATAGAGCACTAGTAACAAAAACAGCATGGTACTGGTACCAAAACATTCGGGTGGACCAATGGTACAGAATAGAGGACACAGAAACCAATCCACAAAACTACAACTATCTTATATTTGATAAAGGGGCTAAAAGCATGAAATAGAGGAAGGATAGCATCTCCAACAAATGGTGCTGGGAAAACTGGAATTCCATATGTAACAAAATGAAACTGAATCCCTTTCTCTCACTATGCACAAAGGGTAACTCAAAATGGATCAAGGAGCTTGATATCAAATCAGAGACACGGCGTCTGATAGAAGAAAAAGTTTAATATGATCTACATACTGTGGGGTCGGTCTCCAAATTTCTCAATAGGACACTCATAGCACAAGAGTTAATAACTAGAATCAACAAATGGGACTTACTCAAACTAAAAAGTTGTTTCTCAGCAAAAGAAACAATAAGAGAGTTAAATAGGGAGCCTACGTCCTGGGAACAAATCTTCACTCCTCACACTTCAGACAGAGCCCTAATATCCAGAATATAAAAAGAACTAAAAAAATTAGACAATAAGATAACAAATAACCCAATCAACAAATGGACCAAGGACCTGAACAGATATTTCTCAGATGAAGTCATACAATCAATAAACAAGTACATGAAAAAATCCTCACCATCTCTAGCAGTCAGAGAAATACAAATCAAAACAACCCTAAGATACCATCTCACTCCAGTAAGATTGGCAGGCATTAGGAAGTCAAACAACAACAAGTGCTGGCGAGAATATGGGGAAAAGGGTTCACTTGTACATTGCTGGTGGGACTGCAAATTGGTGGAGCCAATTTGGAAAACATTATGAAGATTTCTTGGAAAGCTCGGAAAGGAACCACCATTTGAACCAGCTATTCCCCTACTTGGTATATTCCCTAAAGACCTAAAAAGAGCACACTATAGGGACACTGCTACATCCATGTTCATAGCTGCACAAATCACAATAGCAAGACTGTGGAACCAACCTTGATGCCCTTCAATAGACGAATGGATAAAAAAATGTGGCATTTATACACAATGGAGTATTACTCTGCATTAAAAAATGACAAAATCATAGAATTTGTAGGGAAATAGATGGCATTAGAGCAGATTATGCTAAGTGAAGCTCGCCAATCCCTTAAAAAAATGCCAAATGTCTGCTTTGTTATTAGGAGAGTAACGAAGAACAGAGTAGAGACGAAGAGCATGAGAAGAAGATTAATATTAAACAAGGATGAGAGGTGGGAGACAAAGAGAGAGAAGGGAAATTGCATGGAAATGGAAGGAGACCCTCAGGGGTATAGAAAATTACATATAAGAGGAAGTGAGGGGAAAGGGGAAAAATATAAGGGGGAGAAATGAATTACAATAGAGGGGGTAGAGAGAGAAGAGGGGAGGGGAGGGGGGAGGGGGGATAGTTGAGGATAGGAAAGGCAGCAGAAAACAACAGACACTAGTATGGCAACATGTAAATCAATTGATGTGCAACTGATGTGATTCTGCAATCTGTATACGGGGTAAAAATGGGAGTTCATATCCCACTTGAATCAAAGTGTGAAATATGATATATCAAGAGCTATGTTATGTTTTGTACAACCAGCAATAAAAATTAATTAAAAAAATAAAATAAAATAAATTCGGCAGGATGAATGCTGGGAAGCTTTCTACTAGACAGGACACATGCATTGTTGCATTCTCTTTTCTCACGTCTACAACCACGGACACTGTGGAATACACAGACATAGAAACACTGACCTTGTCAAACGACTTACTAGAAACAGTTCACTCCAAACCAACAAACATCCTTTCCTACCTATTCTCAGAACATGAGACAAAACCACAAACCCACACTCAGAAAGACACCTCCTTCCCCCAAGTAGGTTTGTGATTCTCCAGAGTATCCTCTGAATGGTGGGTTATACTATGTTCTCCCTAAATGGCCTGTCCTATCTCTGATATGGTTTCCTTGGCCAACTCTGTGAAGTTGTCATGAAAAATTGTTGAGCCACTACCTGCTTTCTCAGGATAAGTCCCTCTTCAGAGCTCTCCTGGCATTTGGCCATCCTCACATCAGTAGGTACCAAAAAAGACTGACTTTGTCATTGGTAAATCCTAACAAGTGAGCCCACTGGGACTGGGATTGGGACTCTCTAAGTGCCTGGCTTCTTGGATACCATGTTCAGAGAGTTCATTCACCAAGGAAATGAGGTATGTCACATTGTTTGGAAGTGAATGAGGTCACTTCCTTGGCAACCCTTTGTACTAACAGTTGCTTCGAAGGGTCCCATGAGATGAAGGCTGCCCCTACTTCCTGTGACACTTTCACAAATTTCAATGGTATATCATCCATAGGCACCCGGGAACAGCTCTCCACACAGGCCTGGTTTGGTCCATCTTCTCTACAATAGAAAGAGAGAGGGCTGATTCAGACACATCCCTTCATCCTGATCAGGTTGTTTGCCATGGAAGATGACTTTTGCTCTCTCAGGTCCTTCATATCTGCCTTCAACTTCTCTGAGTATCATTTCTGTATGGACCTTTGAGATTCTCAGCAGGTAGAAGGTCCCCTACTTTCCTGTATTGTACAAACAACTCTGTCCCTGCCCTTGTGTAAAATGAGATTGAGGGAACATTGTATGTTTAGGGTTAATAACAGCGTCAATTTAGGTTAGGAATCATTCTGTGTGATGAATTATGGTATTGGGAACCTGCAATATTTACAAGAATATAGAGGTGAAATATAAATATGAAAACAGAAATCTAGGTAAGATTTGAAGCCCAGAAGGGCATTGGGCCCTTGACTTTGATACTTAGCTGTGAATTATGTTCTCTAATGGTGTCTCAGATAATTCAATATACAATGGCATAGGACCTTGTACCTTGGATGATTGAATGTAGAAGAGAACATCCAGTCAAAAAGGGGTAGTCGGTAGGATTAGGAAGATAGTCAGTAGGTTTAGGAAGAAGAGTGAGTATAGGATTTGGACCTAAAGTTCTTTAGCAATAGGGTTTCGGTTAGAGAGTGAATGTAAATGTCAGCACATATGAAGAGTCAATAACTATGATGAACTGGGAAAATATGTACAAAAGCAGATATCAACAGAGACATTAGGAAATCAGGCAAAGTATAACGTGAGGGATAGGATTAGACATTTTCAACAGGGTTGAGGTTGAATATATAATCTTAGGAATAAACAAATATGTAGTATTCTATATGTTCGTATAAAAATACATGTGCAAATAGGCTACAGAGAAAGGGAGACAGGAATTCACACATTTGTAAACTTTAAAAACACATGGAGAAATATTTCAATTAAAAATTGACTAGATTTATAACACCTACCATTTATTATGCAAAAGGCAAGTACAACTATACATCATGTCTCCTCTGAACTGCTTGTATTTCTATTCTGTTTGGGTTATTTTTCTCCATCATATTAGGATTAGTAGTCAGAGAATCGTATGGTATGTGTTAGTGTCAGGTGTCCTGGCCGGCAGGACACATCAACATGGGCGGTGAACCTATTTGGGGAGGAATGAAGGGACAAGAGACACTAGAGATGACAGCAAGACAGGAGTTCTGATTAAGCTGCAAACTTTTATTGTTCACACAGGGGTATTTATATGCTTGGGTTGGGAAAGCTCTCTTACTGGCAGTTGCTGGATGTCTTCACTAGGTGAGATAACCTCAGGATATTTCAGGAAGACAGATGACCACAGGATGTCTCAGGGAGATAGATGGCTGCAAGATGTCTCCCAGGCTGGATATCTCCCAAGGGGAGATATAAGTAAGTGTCAGGCTATTCTTTGAAGGAGAACTTCCTTCTAGCCCCTGATATCTCCCCCTCTCTTATATAAAATATTTGAAAATACCTTACTGGCCATGTTTTTAGGGGGTGATGGAGGCTCTGTTCCTCTAGGAGGCCTTAGAATATCTCCTGATCCAAGGGAGCATCATGACTAGGAGATTTCGTGGTGGCTTTGGCACGTTTTTGGAGGAGACGGCTTTGAGGCAAAGCATGCCCTGCGCCATGCACCAGAGAGTGTCATGCAGAGGTCTTGGGTTTTGTAATCCATGGATCCATGATCCTGCAGTCCTTCCTGCACCCTTCGTCATTATGGCCTAACGTCCTCACTCGATGGGTGCATCCTCCCCCAAGCAGAGGGGCCCATGGAGGAGCAAACCTTTACGGCAAGGCATAACATGGTTGGTCAGAGCTGTTACTCATACTTTTATATAAGAAAGAGAGAACTGTGGGGATGTAAACTTAAGAAATAAGGCTATGAGAAGTGTAGAACATCTTTTAAATGTTGGCAGCGCGGTCTTCCATCTCCAGACGATGACAGTGGACCTGTATTGGCTTAGAGGCCAAAATATTAATTTGTTCTTTAATAAATTGTACCAGCCTGTTTATAATGCAAGGTCCTATGGACACCATTAAAAGTAAACCCAACAAAGGGTCTAATAAGGGAAGAAGGTAGGGTAGAAATCCATTAAGCCCAGACCAGGGAGGATTTTCAAATAGTTCCTTCATCACTTTTCTAGATCTTATTGAATCTGCTTAATTTTACTGCATACTATGCCTGATTTACTGGCAAGGACGGAAGCCTTAACGCAGCTTAGCCAAGTCTTTAAGGTAAGGTGCGCACCTTCCACAATGCCTTGGCCCTGAGGGTTGTATAGAATTCCAGTAGTATGACAAATTTGCAAGGTAGCATAAAACTGTTTAAACTTGGCACTGGTATACGCAGGACCATTGTCTGTTTTAATATGTATTGGTTTACCCATTACGGAAAAGGCTGAAACAAGATGAGAAAGGACATCTTTGGTAGCCTCTCCAGAATGTGGTAATGCAAAAATAAAGCCACTGAATGTATCTATAGAAACGTTTATATATTTGGTTTTACCAAATTCAGGAAAATGAGTAACATCCATTTGCCAAAACTGATTGGGCAGCAATCCTCGGGGGTTAACTCCCAAGTGTTGAATGGGGAGGGAGACAGCGCAACCAGGACATGCTTTTACTATTTCTCGTGCCTATTGCCTGGTAATTTTACAAAGTAATTGAAGGCTCTGGGATTTTACCTGGTGAAGATTGTGTAACTCCGTGGCCTTTTGAATGGAGCCAACAAAAATTGGAAAGATGGAATGAGTTGCTGCATCAGCTTGGGCATTACCTTGTGTTAGAGGGCCAGGAAGATCAGAGTGTGCCCTGATGTGTCCTAAAAAACATGAATGTTGTCTGGCCTGAATTAGCTGCTAAAGCTGGTGAAACAGAAAGGCCGCATTGGAAGAAGCCTTAATGGCGGGTGAAATCTCCAGCAGGGGCACAGAATGAGCAATGTAGGCACTGTCTGTATAAATATTAACAGGCTTATCAAAAAATGTTATAAAAACTTGTGTTATGGCAAACAATTCCACAAGCTGTGCTGACTGATAGACAGTATCAAAGGTGGTAGGCTGGTTATTGACAACAAAGACTGCATGGCCAGTACTGTAAATGTATGTAAAGACTGTAAGGGCTTGAGGAACGGGAGCCTTTTGAGTAATTTTGGGAAAACTAAATGGATGTAATTGGGCAAAATGTAAAAGGGGGTCATTGTGGAGGTGGTTATCAATTGTTCCCAAAAAGCCAGATAGGACAATTCTGCATTCATCCCCTGTCTGTAGTAAAAATTGGTTTTGTTACTTAGTATATGGAATTAAAATATTATCAATGTCTTTGCCAAATGTTGTTGAGAAAGCAAGTGACGTTTAATAATGATAGAAGCTACCTAAGCAGGATAAACAGTAATAACCTTGGAGGATGTGGTGGGTAAATGGACCAAAAGCAAGGGGTGCCTTTATTTTTAAACTGTGGATCTCACTGCCAAAATATTCCTGTGGGTATATGAGGAGTGTGTAAAATAACCAGAACCAGAGGAAAGTTATAAGAAATTTGTGTAACAAACTGTTGGGCAATGGCTTCTATTACTTGTTTTAATGCCTGTCATGTCTCAGGAGTAAGCTTTCGAGGGGAGGAGGTGTGGGAAACACCTCTCAAAATATCTTTAAAGGCAAAAGTACACAAGTGGGTAATTTTAAATATGGTCTTAGCCATTGAATATCCCCCGGTAATTTTTGAAAATCATTAAGGGTGTGAAGATGGTCCACACGTAGTTGTATTTTAAGAATTAGGATCTGATTATCTTGAAGTTTGAGGCCCAAATAGGTATAAGAGTCCTATGTTTAAAACTTATCAGGAGCTATCTGTAGTCCCAAGGTAGTGAGGGTTTTGTAAAGGTCCAAGTAACAATTATTAAGGTCATTGGTATTAGGTGCAGCAATTAACAAATCATCCATATAATGTAAAATATAAATTTGTGGTCATCGCTCTCTCACAGGGTCTACTGCTTGAGAAACGTATTTTTGGCAAAGACTAGGGCTGTTGGCCATACCTTGTGGAAGAACCTTCCATTGAAATCTCTGCATAGGGCCCTGAAAATTAATGTGAGGGAGACTAAAGGCAAAATAGGGTCTATCCTCAGGATGTAAAGGAATGGTAAAAAAGCAAACTTTTAAGTCAACAACGAATTTGCAGTAGTTTTTGGGAATAGCAACTGGTGTGGGAATTCCTGGCTGTAGTGCTCCCATCGGGCACATAACTTTATTAATGGCGCACAAATCTTGTAAAAAGGGCCACTTGCCTGATATTTTCTTGATAACAAAAATAGGAGTATTCCATAGGGAGATTCAGGGCTCTACATGGCTGGCTGCCAGCTCTTCCTGCACTAACATAGAGGCAGACTCCAATTTTTCTTGGGTAAGGGGCCACCCACACTTGAGTCAGAGACTCCCAAATAATTTTATCTGCATGGGGTACAGGAGGGTCAGGGACCGACACTAAAAATTCGAGTACCCAAGTCCATATGTATATGTTTTTTGTATGGGTTGTATAGGCTCAACCAGTCCTTGTCTCAGTCTCCCAAGGCCTGTACCAGGAACAAAATTCATAAGAAGCATTTTATGAGTCACCATAAAATTGGGACTGGCAAGAATAACTTCCATTTGACTCAAAATATATCGGCCCCATATGTTAACAGGGAGGTCAGGAACAACGAAAGGAGTGACAGTTCCCTTATTACCCTCTTTATCAGTCCAGTCCAGCTAAGAGCCCTAGAGCTTACCAGAGGATTTTTTGACTGTCCTATCCCTTTAAGGTCAGTCAAGAATGGGGTGAGGGGCCAAACTGATGGTCAGTATTTTTGAGAAATAATTGTGGCATCAGCAACAGAATCTAGAATTTCTTGGAATTCCTTTCCTTCAATAAGTAAGGTAAGGATGGGTCTATTGTGAGAAATGTGCTGAACCCAATACACATCAGAGGAGCCCAAGGAGGCAGTCCCCTGAGGTAGGGTTTGGGTGGTGGAAGTGCCTCCTGAATCTAAGGGAAGGAGTATTAATTGTGAAAGTCTTGTGCCTGCAGGGAGGGCAACAACTCCATTAATAGCTGTGGCCAGTATTTTTATTTCTCCAGTTAAATCATTATCATTAATTCCAGGGAAGACCTGAACACCTTGAAAGGTAGCAGAGGCTCTTCCAAGAATAAGGGAACATATATGAGATGGAAGTTGACCCATAATTCCAATGGGTATTATCTTGGGCCCTTTCATTGAGTCTAATATTGTATCGGTGGCAGCACAGAGGTCCAATCCTGCGCTGCCTGGGGTGGCTCGTTGGAGGAAGGCAATTGTGGAGAAGGATTTTGTGGTAGGTTGGGAATTTGGGAGGGAACAAACCTTATTGCACCTTGGTTTGTTCTGGGAGAGGTCGGGGCCAGTGGCTGGCCCCACAGGGAGTTTCCTGAGAAGCAGGAAGAAATAGGCTGTCCGAGGGCATTTGTCTTAGATCTACACTCACTGGCCCAGTGACGACCTTTACCACATGTAGGGCAAAGGGTGCCTGGGGTCGGTTTAGCCCAAGTTTGAGGAGACGCTACCACTAGGCTTTGTTTGCCTCTCGGACACTCGCGTGAAACATGGCCAGGTTGTTTACAAGTAAAGCAAGTATGTGAGCCAGGATTGTGAAAGGCCTTGGTAAAGGCAGCACCTATGGCGAGACCAATGGCATGGGCTGCTCCCACCCTGGCACAGAGTCTAATAAAGTCAGAAATTTCCCCTTTATCCTTATGTGGTCAAAGAACATCCTGACATGCCGCATTGGTGTTTTCAAACGCAAGATGTTTTACAAAGGTGCTTTCGCTTTCGCTTGGTCCAAGCAAGCATTCCCTGGCTAGGTTAAGCCAGGCAAAAAAGTTGCTATAAGGCTCGTCGGGCCCTTGTCAAATTTTTGCAGGGAAGTGGTAGCTGAGCCCTTTTGAGGTAGGCGTCTCCAAGCATGTAAGCCAGCCATCTGAATCTGCACCAAAAGTCCAGCAGGGAAACGCGCCTGTTTAGGGTTAGTGTCAAAAGGCACATTGCCCACTAGCTTAACATAAGTCCTGTATTTAGAGGAGTCCTTAGTTAATTTTTTTGAGCAGTTTCCCCACAGTGCTCTTTGAAATCTGCATTCCACAACAGGAAGTCTCAGGCACTGAGATTAGCTCGGGCTAAAAATTTCCAATCATTGGGAGTAAGCCATTGTGCACTGTGACTTTCTAATATAACCAACGTGTAGGGTGCAGTGGGGCCATAGTGATCACAAGCCTTTTTCAGTTTTTCAAGAAAATGCAGGCTTAATTTTTTGTAGACACTCTGGGTTCCTTCCTCTCTACGGGTGAACTTCTCATCCTCTGAGTCCTGATCTTCCTCTTGCCATTCCCCCGACTTTTCCCTTTGATCTGTTTCCCCTGCTTTCTTCTCTTGAACCTCATCTAAGTCTTTGTCCTCACCCTGGGCGGGCTTATCTATCTGACTGTGGGTGACGGGGAAGGCAAGAACAGGCCGATGGAGCAGCTTAGCCTTTGTATTAGACCACCATGGGCCAGCTCGTGTTGACTCCATGCCTAAGGCTAATGAGCAGAGCTCAGAGTCATGGGATCTTAATTCTTTTAAAAGTTGGATCTGTTCCCTTCTCTGTTGGAGAGACTCTCACAAGGGAGCCAGGTTAGGCAAGGGAAGTGGGAAAAAAATATCTGGCGGGCCAGTTGGCCTCTGAAGGGCCAAAGCACAAAAGGCAGGAGGGATATAGGAGGGAGGTGGATGTGTAAGTCCTATAGCCTGTGGCAGGGTCCTGAGAGATGCTGGGTCTTCTGAATGTTAGTGAGCTGCTTCCTTCACCAAGGTAGCCTCCTCCCCAGGGGTCTATGTGTCTCTGGTATTTAAAACTGGATAAAGGCAGTTGGAAACCCTGGGAGCCTTATTCATTAGTGTGGGATTTTTGAGGGGGACCAGGATGGTTCCCAGGGTCCTGGGGAGAATGAGAAGTGTCTATGTCTATACTAACTGAAGGGCATGCCGAGGGGGGACGAGAGGTCTTTTGCATAGCCTCTTCCCCAATCCTGACAAGTTTTAAGGTACCATTGTCAAAGGATGAACTATTAAGACTTTCATTAATTAAGTTCCAGGATGAAAAGGTGGGAACAGGCCCCTTCTCTGGGCGAAAGGATTCATAATAATCTTTTAAACACTCTCCTACTCTAAGCCGTCATTTACCATCAATGGTCCCTTCAAGGGGAAACCATGGACACAATTCTCCTTTGTATGAAAAGATTAATTTTAAGTCCTTTTTCTTAACACGCGCCCACCATGTGTTCAGGGACTCCTTGAGGCTTGACAAAAACGACCGGGAGCTACGCTTGGCCAAGTCTTCACAGAGAACGGCGTTTCCGCTTAATCAAAGTCTCGAGCCCCTGTCGGTGGGCGCCAGATATCCCGGAGGGCTGGACACATCAACGTGGGCGGCGAACCTAGGTGGGGAAGAATGATGGGACAAGAGACACGAGAGATGACAGCAAGACACGAGTTCTGATCAAGCTGCAAACATTTATTGTTCACACAGGGGTATTTATATGCTGGGATTGGAAAAGCTCTCTTATCGGCAGTTGCTGGATGTCTTCACAAGGTGAGATAACATCATGATGTTTCAGGAACACAGATGGCCGCAGGATGTCTCTGGGTGATAGATGGCTACATTATGTCCCCCAGGCAGGATGTCTTCTAGGGGGCTGTTTCTTGTAAGTATCAGGCTATTCTTTGAAGGAGAACTTCATTCTAGCCCCTGACAGTTAGGGATTGAGTATTTAGAATGGAAAATTGGAAAAATAAATTCAATGTGTATGCAAATATGTGCTACAGAAAAATCTTCTCATTCTCATTCAGAACAATGCCTTGACATTACCTTGGCGCAAATTAAGACACAATTAGAGAAGAAGAGTTAGAAAATCTGTGAATACATATCTGGAATGGAAAATGCTCAGGAGTTCACTATCTTGGAGGTTGTAGAGGAGTTTCCAAAAGTAAGGAACAGAGTAAAAACTCCACAAACATGGAGCTCTGACGGCCTAAAGACTTCAGGAGAAACTACCTCTGAGGTTTGGCACTTGAAATATATGTTGATGTTAGGAGCTTTAGCTTCCTTTTTAGTGAGATCATCAAAGCTCTGTCTGCATCTATGTGACCTGGAGGACATGGTTTCTTATTTTCCAATGAACATGAGGCAGCAGTGCTGAATTCTCTCTTTGTAGGTTAACTCTTTTCACTGGGGTCTAAGTGTCTCTCCGTGTGGACTGTGAAGACATTTGGTCATCCTCTAATTTTCATGGTGTTTCTCGCTGTGGCACTGGAAGTTTGGTATTTGCTTCACGAAATACAAGGAGTTCAACTGGGACACAGTGCTGGTGGGAGTTCTGTCACGTGTGGTGGGTCAGGGTCTGCAGGAGAATGCACCAACCAGGCTTCTATCCCACATAGCTTGCCCCATTGACCATAGCAACCTGAATCTGAACATTGCCCTGAATACTCTCCATAGAACAAGATGCCTTTATATACAAGGTTCTGCTAGCTGCACCATGTCAGTATCAAGCCATTTTAAAGACAATGGCAGATACACATGACCCCACAACAGATGTTTTATCACACACCTGCACACCACTGTTCTAGGCCCATTACTCAGTAGGGTCCAGCTTACTGTCACCTCTGTTCTACACCATTTTCATGAATCCCAGTCAATCAAGGCACTGTCTGGTACACACATGATCAGCAACAGGACATCCAAAAGTTCTCCAGTGCCACCTGGTCATTGGAATTTCAAAAATTTCATGGTATTATTCTAGCCATATTTCAAGGATGAATTTGGAGGCACTATTGGATTCAATTTATTCAGGAAGCATTAAATGGTGTGGAAGCTCATTGCAATGAATGCCCTGGAGAACCCTCACAGGCAAGACTTCCCAAAGAGTGGCCGGAAGTTCACATGAAGCAATGCATGTGTGTTCCATGTGTGTTTTGACTCTCAACTATTGCTGCCAAGTCTTTCAGAAGCCACAGTCCATTCATAAATTGCGCAGGATAAATGCTGGGAAGCTTTCTTCTAGACAGGATACATCCATTGATGCATTCTATTTTTAAATGTCTACAACCATGGACAGTGGGATAATAGACATAGAAACACTCGCCTTGTCAAACGACTTACAAGAAAGAGTCCACTTTAAACAAAACAAACTGCTTCTTCCTACCTATTCTCAGAACGTGAGACAAAACCAGCAACTCATACCCACACCCACAAAGGCAACTCCTTCCCCCAAGTAAGTCTGTGACTATCCGGAGTGTCCTCTGACTGCTGGGCCATACTATATTCCCCCAAAATGGCCTGTTCTGTCTCAGATCTGGTCTCCTCCGCCAATGCTGTGAAGTTGTCAGGAGCCAGCGGTGAGCCACTACGTGCTTTCTAAAGAAAGGCCCCTCTTCAGAGCTCTCCTGGCATTTGGCCATTCTCACATCAGTAGGTACCAAGAAAGACTGACTCTGTCCTTGCTAAATCCAAACAAGTTTCCCCGCTGGGACTGGGACTGGAACTGGGACTGGCTCTGTTTGCCTGGGTTCCAGGACCGCATGTTCAGAGAGTTCCATCACCAAGGAAGTTAGGTAGGTCACTTCTGTCAGGAACTGTATGAGGTCACTGCCTTGGCAACCACTTTGCCCTAACAGTTGCTTCCAAGATTCCCATGAGATGGAGGCTGCCCCTACTTCCTGTGACACTTTCACAAGTAAGAATGGTATATCAACCATAGGCACCCAGGAACAGCTCTACACACAGGCCTGGTTTAGTCCATGTTCTCTACATTAAGAAGAGAGATGTTGATTCAGACACATCCCTTCATACTGGCCAGGTTGTTTGCATTGGAAGATGACTTTTTCTCTCTCTAGTCCTTCATAACTGCATACATCTTCTACAGAAATTATTTCTGCATGGACCTTTGAGGTTCTCAGCAGGTGGAAGATCCCCTATATTCCTGTATTATAAGACCAACTCTGCACCTGCTCTTCTGTAAAGTTAGATTGAGGAAAGAGTGTATGGTTAGGGTTAATAACATGTTCGATTTGGGTTAGGAATCATTCTGCGGGATGAATTATGGTATTCTGAAACTGCGATATTTATAAGAATATATAGGTAAAATATAAGTAGGTAAACAGAAATCCAGGTAAGATTTGCAGCACAGAAGGGCATTGGGCCCTATATTGGGATACTTAGCTTTGAATTATGTTCTGCAAAGATGTCTCAGATAAATCTATATACAATGGCATAGGTCCTTTTACCTTGGATGATTGAATGCCAAAGAGAACATACAGTCAAAAAGGGGTAGTCGGTAGGATTAGGAAGATAGTCAATAGGTTTAGAAAGAAGAGTGAGTATAGAATTTGGACCAAAAGTTCTTTAGCAATAGGGTTTCGGGTAGAGGGTGAATGTAAATGTAAGCACATGTGAAGAGTCTGTCACAATGATGAACTGGGGAAAATATGTAGGAAAGCAGATATCAATAGAGACATTTAAAAATCAGGCCAAGTATAAAGTGAGTGATAGGATTAGACATTTTCAACAGGGTTGAGGTTGAATATATAATCTTAGGAAGAAACAAATATGTAGTCACCAATAGGATTGACAATTGAGAGCATTAGATGTTTTTCATAATCCATGCTCACTTTCCATTTAGGCTTTGGTACAAACATAAGTGTGATCTTTTTATTTGTGTCCAGAATATTTCTGTGATAAAATGTATATGTAGATCAGATGACATGCGTATTTCTTCCACAAATTTCTGGTAGCAATATTTTGAAGACGTATAAATTAGTATTGGGCATACAAATAGGTGTACCTTTGTCTATCAATATAGAGATAATGCATGAATACAGCATACTGTGAATAAATAATATAACTACTTCCAACTTTAAATAATGGATTGAATTGATATCTGAAAATATACAGAAAATCTTATATTGATATACAATCATTCATTCCAACAAGTTATACATCTAATGGTAATATTAGGGTTATGGTTTATCATGAAGAGTGTGTGAGTTTTGCTTCAAAATGATTATGGAAATCAAAAACAATGTGTTTGGAAAGAAGTCTCATGAAAAATCGAGCCATGAAACCTGAAGAAATACATGTGTTCTGAAGCAGGAATTGATTGATAGTGAGTCAAATACCTATAAATTTGTGAACTTGTGGATAAATATATATCCTATGATGTGCATAAACTGAAGAAATAGTAATGTACCAGTGTTGAATAAAAATGAACGACAAAATAGACATCATGTATCATTGGAATCTACTTACATTGATGTTAAACTGGTTACTGTAGAAATATTAGGATTTGTATGCACCATTCACTGAATTTAGCTTTCAGTACTAGGAAAAAAATATGTATTTCGGGTGGATGAATATTTCTGATAATAATCTTGTGAGAAGTTGATTATAAATCCACATAAATGAACATGAGTGAATTTAGGGAGTGTATTATAAGACACATATATTTTATATTTTGAAATATCGGGAAAGTATATATATATATATATATATATATATATATATATATATACAAAACACACACAGAGACATTAAAAAGTAGCAACATATATGCCAATTGAAATTCATCATTAAATACATATCATCCACAGATCCAAAACTATTTATTTTACTAAACATGGATTTATGTATAATGTTGTTCAACTAACAACCTCACCCATAGATTGAATTTTCAGTTCCAACCGTGTTTAGGAGTAGTGATCTCTTCTCTCAATTTCTATCTGCCAAGTCAGCCACCTCACAAGAATGTACATGTGACAAAAGGTCGGATTCTGTATGTTCATATAAAAATTCATGTGCTGAATAGGCTACAGAGAACAGGAGACAGGAATTCACATATTAACTTTAAAAACACATGGAGACCTATTTCAATTAAAAATTGACAAAGTTTATAACACCAACCCTTTATCATGCAAAATGGAAGTCCAACTATCCTCCATGCCTCCTCTGAACTGCTTGTATTTCTATTCTGTTTGGGTTATTTTTTTCCATCATATTAGGATTAGTAGTCAGAGTCTATTAGGGTATGGGTTAGGGTCAGGGTTTCAGTATTTTGAATGGAAAATTAGGTAAGGAATCCAATATGTATGCAAATATGTGCTATAAAAAATCTTCCCACTCTCATCCAGAACGATGGCTTGACATTACCTTCCCCCCAATTAAGATACAATTAGAGGAGAAGAGTTTGAAAATCTGTGAATACATATCCGGAATGGAAAATGCTCAGGAGTTCACAACTTTGGAGGTCGTAGAAGAGTTTCCAAAAGTAAGGGACAGTGTTGATAGGCCCAACCTGATCTTTTATTAAAATTGGGAGCCATCCTGCCACAAAGTCATGAAAAGCTAATTTTGGCTTTACTATAAATTACTACAAATTCTGAACCTTCTTGAAATGCCTGCCTGTGCCTTCAACTCCTTCATGCCTATGTCTCTGACAAGATAGCAGCCCTCTCTGAAACTTTAGTGACACATCATAATTTTTGGCCTTCCCTGGCCAGACAACGACCCTCTCTGAGGAATAATGGTCATCATAATTTCTGATGTTGAGGCAAGCAAAAAAAAAAAAAAAAGTAAACTACCATTATTGTGATGCTTGTCAAAGTTCTGTTATTTGTAATCCCCTTTTTGTGTAACTTTCTGGGCTATATAGCTGGGATGTAGGAAAGGTGGGGTTGCTGTCTTGTTCCTGCCGTTTTGGGAGGGAGAGGCAGCCCGGCCGAATGAAATAATAAACTTGCCTTAATTTGATTTTAATTGGAGTCAGTGGTCTTTTCTTTCGTCCTGGTGTAACGTTTTGGAGTTTTCCAGCAAGATGACCCTGCCCGAACAGATCACAAGACCAGACTGCTGAAAATTCTGAAGCTGGCCTTCTCTCCAGGGCTCCCAGCTACAGAGCCACTCTAGAGGATGCACAACTTGAGATGTTCCAATGCCTTGGAGTGAGCCTTTGGTCCAGGGAGCACTGCAGTGAACCACTGGACTAAAACTATTAGTAAGCACCTGGTGGAGGAGGCCTCCATAGGTAAGTGGTGCCTTGATAACATCTGTTATCTGGTTAATGGAGATCTCTTCTGATGACAGAGAGGTGGCCTGGGGAGGCTCACATATACTGCTGTCTGGGACAGAAACAAGAATCATTCTGTCCTCTGTTCTGTTCTGTAGAGAATTCCTCTGGATGGGTAGAGAGGTGCGGATGGGCACGCACGTGGTCCTACCCGGGAGCTTTAGCAAGACATTGCATTGCTCCTCTGTTTTTCTGTTTTGGCGCCGGGTTTCTGTATTTTTCTGTTTTGTTCTGTGTTCTATATATTTTTTGTTTGTTTGTTTTTGTGAGTTTTGTTGTGTGATTTCTGTGGTAAAAACTTACGGATATTGGACTTGAAAATGGGTAATAAAGCAAGTAAGCGTGACACATTTTTGGACTGTGTATTAAGAAACTGCGATGAACTTTACCCCCCTTTGTTAAGCAGGATAAGAGAAGCACCTAGCTGGCTTCTTGGAGCACACACTGCACAGGGCAATGCCTGCTGGGGACCTAATAACTGAGGATCTCCCAGGTTAAGGAGTGAAACTACTTTAGAATCCCTTGTCCCTCCAAATCAAGAGAGTCCCAACCTTTGGGCAGAGTCCCCTGTGTTTCTCCTTTGTTAGCAAAGCAGTAAACCTCCCTTTTTCTCTTTCTCAAAACCCTGTCCTCATTATTAAATTGGCATTAATTGGCTTCAAATTCAGGAACCAAACTTTAAGTTACAAATTTTGATACACCCCCCCCCCGGTCTGGGTACATTTTGAGATCTGACTACTGAAATGTTAGGAGATGGAGCATGCTTGGGGTGGAACCGAACCAGAGGAGCTAATCCTGTAAGTAAAAGGGGGTACAGAGGGACTCCCAGCAGCTGCCCAAGCCCTGTTGCTTCAGGGAATTCCCTCCTTCCTTCCATGCACTGTAAGGATTATGCCACCTCTGTCTTCTTAAAAAAGAGAAAAAGAAAAAGGGGATAATAAATTCAGTAAAGTCACCATGGAGACCCTTGATTTTACATTTCAGGTTGCTCCTCTGTTAAAACATATGGTCCCCTTGTGGGGACATCTATGGTGCCACTGGTGTAGGAGATTTTTCTCTTATCTGCTCTGTTTTAAAGGCTTCTGTCTGTCAGCCATAGTCTGGAGCTCCTTTCTGTCTATCTTGTGTCTTTTTTCTGGCCCTTTAAGACATGTGCATTAATGTTTTGATATTATAAATTGTTTTTTGGGAATGATCTTAGCTGAATGTGTGTCTAACTGATGATGTTTCATTGTAACAATCTGGTATCTGAATGGGTTTTTGAAGCATTGCACAATCTTGCAGTTAAAAGTCGGGTTTAGGTAATTGTTTACTTTATGATTTCAGATAATTCATGCCAGAGAACTGAAATACTTACGATGGAAAACTAAAGAACACTACTTCCAAGTTGGCAAGTAACTTCCCAATTATTCAGTCTTTTATTTCACCAATTTTGAATTGGGTAGGCTGGGAAAATGTCACTGTGTGTACCAGTGCATTAATTTGGACAAGGATAGTAAATCATTGTATGGTATTTGTTGACAAAACCAGATGTAAAGATATAAAATTTTGTGAATTGTATCTTAAAATTGTATCATAATTTTCAACATCCTAACCTGAAAATTATGGTTAAAATGCCTTAGGCCTGAGGTGTCTGCTCAGAATAGTAGTTTTTTCCTGCTCCTTCCAGACCTCAGCTGGGACTTATTTTGAAATGCAAATGAAAGAAGCCTGCAAGCTCAGTAGGAGACTGATCTGAGGCCTAAGGGAAAAAAAGGTAAATTGTATGGTTTTTACTATTTACTGTCCAGTCATTTTTTCTAGGACTCTTATTTTTTTCCTTAGATTCTTTATGGTTTTTTTTGAGGTCATGATTTTGATCCTACAGACCTAAGTTAATATTTTTCTGATCAGTTCTATCTTTGACCAACTGTGGAGTTTTGGAAACATTGCAATGCAGATTTCACCTGTGAAAAGCTATAAGGCTTTTACTATTTTTATGTGTGCACACTTCTGTTATTGTTGTATGTCTATATATACATATGTCCGTATATCATATATATGATACAAAAATTAACATATATAGAGAGCGCTCATAAAAAAAATGCGCTCATAAAAACAAATTTTAAAAAGTGGATCCAAAGTTCTTTAATTCACGTGATTTAAATGGTTCAATTTAAATTGGAAAAACAGATAACAATAAATGTCTTTAAATTTAAGCTTACAAGTTTTTCTAGGTGTTCAAATATCTAATAAAATATTAATGTCTAGAAAATGTCTAATATGCTGTGCCCATTCATGTCACCCTCTCTCAGCTCAGAAGAAGCCAAAATGAGTGATGCCTCTTTTCTAACAACAATGAAGCGAAAAATAAATAGACTATCAATATAAGTAATTAATTAAGTCAGGTAAAATCAGGGAGTCGGGTTTTGGGTGAGTTCAAAAACTTGGAGACTGTTACATGATGGATTAAAATTCCCTCAGTGCTCTTCCACTACTCTATCAAAGATATGAACCGCACACATTAGAAAAGGGGGGAATGATAGACACAACCTGATCTTTTATTAAAGTTTGGAGCCATCTTACCATAAAGCCATGAAAAGATAATTTTGACTTACCTATAAATTACAGCAAATTCTAAACCTTCATAAATATTGGCCGTCCCTGGCCAGACAACGACCCTCTCTGAGTCTCCAATGGTCCTCATAAATTCCGATGTTTGGGCCAGCCAAAATAAAATTTGAACTAGTCTGATGCTTGTCCGATTTTGTTATCTGTAACCCCTCTTTTGTGTAAATTGCTGGGCTATAAAACTGGGCTGTAGGAAAGGTGGGGTTGCTGACTTTTTTCAGCTGTTTTGGGATGGAGAGGCAGCCCAGCCAGTGGAAATAATAAGCTTGTTTAATTTGATTTTAATTGGAGTCAGTGGTCCTTTTTTGCTTCCTGGTCAAACAGGTAATCATTCCAAAAACATGGAGCTCTGCCGGCCTGAAGACTTCTTGAGAAACTGCCTCTGAGGTTGGGCACCTGAAATATATGTTGTTGTCAGGAGTTCAGTTACCTTTGTAGTGATACCATCAAAGCTGTGTCTGCATCTATGTGACCTGGAGGACATGGTTTCCTATTTTTCAATGAACATGAGGCAGCAGTGCTGAATTGTCTCTTTGTAGGTAAACTGTGGCAAGTGGGGGCTAATTGTCTCCTCCTGTGGACTGTGACGCCTTTTGGTCATCCTCAAATTTCATGGTGTTTCTTGCTGCTGTACTGGGAGTTTGGTATTTGCTTAACAAAATACAAGGAGTTCAACTGGAAAACAGAGCTGGACGACATTCTGTCAAGTTTGGTGGGTCAGGGTTTGCAGGAGAATGCACCAACCAGGATTCTATCCCACATAGCTGGAACCCTTGTCCATTGCAACCAGATTCTGAACATTGCCTAGAAACCTCTCCATATAACAAGATGCCTTTACATATAAGGGTCTGCTGGCTGCACCATGTCAGTCAGAAGTGATTTGTAAGCCAATGGCAGATCCACATGACCCCAACACAGATATTTTATCACACACCTGAACACAACTGCTCTGGGCCCACTACTCAGCAGTCTGCAACTTATGGGCATCTCTGATCTACACCATTTTCATGAAACTCAGTCAATCAATGCACTGTCTGGTACACTCATGATCAGCAACAGGAGATCCAAAGGTTCTCCAGTGCCAACTGGTCATGGGAATTTCAAAAATTTCATGATATTTATCTAGCCATTTTTCAAGGGTGATGTTGAAGACACTGTGGGTTTCAATTCATTCAGGAATCATTAAATGGTGAGGAAGCTCATTTCAATGAAACCTCTGGAGAACTCTTACAGGCAAGGCTTTCCAAAGAGTGGCCAAAAGGTCACATGATGCCAGGCCCATCGTAGTCTACAATGTGAGGTCCATGTGTGTTTTGACTCTCAACTACGGCTGCCAAGTCTTTCAGAATTAAATCATGTGATATCCTGGGTGAGATTCCCAGTGCTCTCTAGAAAGCCAACCTAGACCTAAATCTCAGTTTCCAAGGGCGGCTCTCATGCGTGGGCTCCTAAAATCCCAACACAATTCATGGTAATACTACTTGAGGTCAGTTCTGGAACTCAGACTCTAAGGGGAATCACACAAGAGTTCAAGCCCAGGTGGACCCAGTCATCTCTTCCAACTGCCACACAAAGGACCACAATTTAAACGAAAACACTCCCACATTGCCCTCATCTTCTTCCATATAGAAACTCATCATAGCCTCTGGCTAGAGGTTTTGATGAGGGGGTGCAGACCAAGATACTGTCCAAATAAGCTCCCTAGTCCCTCATTTGCCTAAAGTAAGGGTGGACTGCACACCCTTCCTGAGAACCAGGAGTCATGAAATAGGCCCACATTAATACTGCTCTGTTTCTCCAATTTGAGGCCTACTGACTGTCAGGTATAGATTCTTTATGTGACTTGGAGTCATGAGAAAACCCAAGCACTTATGGGCTAGCCTCTGCAGGGCTTTGAAGAACTCATTTGACCCAAAGGATCCCTATTCTCACTTGATGGATATCAGAAACCTAACAGAGGAAGGCAAGAGACTTCATACACAATGACTGATCTTTGTGCCATTTTGGTTTTGGACGCATACATGAGATCTTTCTTTAGATGAATTAGTTGCTGAGAATCTAAGCCACAGCCTCACACAGGGCCAAGAGGCTGATTCAGACACATCCCTTTCCAAAGCACTTAACCAAAGAGCCACAGGTGATGCCCATTCATTTTCATTTGAAAATGTTTTTTTTTCAGGCTTCACAAAGGTGTGGTCTGAGGCAAAGACCTTCCTGACATTCAGAAAAACAGAACAATAGGTAAGCAAGAGGCCCAAAGCAGCGTTTCTTCACTGAGAAGTTCCTGGTCACACTGATATCTTAGTTTTCTGAGATGCTCGCCATTCCCTTCAGCTATCCAGCACATGGCCATGTCACAGAGCTTGGAGGTGATAAATAACTTGGATGCAAAACCATGATCCTATTCTGGAGAGTGGCAAGGATTCAGGAAGAAAACCAGAAATTAGGAACATAGTAGGTGTTGCCCAACCATAAGGCAAGCCGCAGTCCATTTATATATTCGGCAGGAGGAATGATGGGAAGCTTTCTACTAGAGAGAACACATCCATTGATGCATTCTCTTTTCTAATGTGTACAACCATGGACACCGTGGGATACAGAGATATAGAAACACTGGCCTTGTCAAACGATTTACTAGAAACAGTCCACTCCAAACCAAACAAAACGCCTTTCCTTTCTACTCTCAGAACATGAGACTAAACCACAAACCCACACCCAACCCTTCATCCTAACCAGGTTGTTTCCCAGGGAAGATGAATTTTCCTCTCTCAGGTCCTTCATAGCTGCGTACATCTTCTCTAGGGATCATTTTTGCATGGACCTTTGAGTTTCTCAGGAGGTGGAAGTTCCCCTACTTTGCTGTATTGTAAGACCAGCTCTGTCCCTGCTCTTTTTTAAAGTTAGATTGAGGGAACAGTGTATGGTTAGGTTAACAACATGATCAATTTGGGTTAGGAATCATTCTGCTGGATGAATAATGGTATTGGGAACCTGCAATATTTATAAGAATATATAGTTGTAATATATATATGAAAAAAGACATCTAAGTAATATTTGAAACACAGAAGGGCATTAGGCCCTTGATTGGGATACTTAGCAATGAATTAAGTTCTGCACAGATGGGTCAGATAAATCAATATACAATGGCATAGGAGCTTGTACCTTGGATGATTGAATGTCGAAGAGAACATCCAGTCAAAAACGGATAGTCGGTAGATTTCGGAAGAAGAGTGAGTATAGGATTTGGCACAAATTCTTTAGTAACAGGGTTTCGATTAGAGAGTGAATGTAAATGTCAGCATATGAGAAGAGTTAGTCACAATCATGAACTGAAAAAAATATGTAGGAAAGCAGATATAAAGAGAGACATCAGAAAATCAGGCAAAGTAAAAAGTAAGTGAAAGGATTAGACATTTCCAACAGGGTTGAGTTTGAATATATAATCTTAGGAAGAAACAAATAGGTAGTCACCAATAGGATTGACAATTGAGAGCATTAGGCAACCTAGACATGGATGTTTTTAGTAATGCATTCTCACTTTTCATTAAGGCTTTGGTACAATCATAAGTGTGAACTTTGCTTTTTGTGTCCAGAATATTACTATTATAAAATGTATATGTAGATCAGATGACATGAGTATTTATTCCACCATTTCTGGGAGCATTATTGTGAAGACGTATAAATTAGTATTGGGGTTACAAATAGGTGTACCCTGTGCCTAGGAATATAGAGATAATGCATGAATAGACTATACTATGATTAAACAATATAACTGTTTCCAAATTTAAATAATGGATTTAATTGATATCTGAAAATATACAGGAAATCTTATACTGATAAACAATCATTCATTCCAACCATTTATACATCTAATTTTAATATTATATTTATGGTTTACCATGAAGAGTGTGTGAGTTTTGTTTCAAAATTGATTATGGAAGTCAAAAATAATGTGTTTGGAAAGAAGTCTCATGAAAATACCAGTCAAGAAACCTGGAGGAATACATGTGTTTTGAAGCAGGAAGCAATTGAATGTGAAACAAATGCCTATAAATTTGTGAACTTGTGGATGAAATATATGTCGTATGATGTGCATAAACTGAAGAAATATTAATGTACCAGTGTTGAATAAAAATGAACTGCAAAATACACATTATGTCCTATAAGAATCTACTTGCATTGATGTTAAACTGGGTCAGTTACTGTGGAAATATTAGGATTTGTATGCTCCATTCACTGAAGTTAGTATTCAGTAGTAGGAAACAAGTATGTATTTCAGGTGGATGAATATTTCTGAGAATGATCTTGTGAAAAGTTGATTATAAATCCACATATTTGAACATGAATGAATTTAGGGAGTTTATAATGAAACACATATATTTCATATTTTGAAAAATCTGAAGAGTGTGTATTGTGATATATATATATATATATATATATATATATATATATATATATATATATATACACACACACACACAAAACGCACAGACATTTAAAAGCAGCAACATATATAGCAATTGAAATTCATCATGAAATATTGATCATCCACAGATGCAAAAATATTTAATTTACTAAACATGGATTTATGTATAATGTTGTTCTACTAGGAAGCTCACCCATAGGTTGAATTTTCACTTCCAACAGCGTTTAGGAGGAGTGATCTCTCCTCACAATTTGTATCTGCCAAGTCATGCACCTCAGAAGAATGTATGTGCGACACCAGGCAGGAATCTATATCATATAAAATTACATGTGCTGAATAGGCTACAGAGAAAGTGAGACAAGATTTCACATATTTGTTAACTTTAGAAAAACATGGAGGACTATTTCATCAAAAAATTGACTAGTTTAATGACTCCTATAATTTATCATGCAAAACGCAATTCCAACTATGCACCATGCCTCCTCTGAACTGTTTGTATTTTCATTCCGGTAGGGTTATTTTTCTCCATCATATTAGAATTAGTAGTTAGAATCTAGTAGGCTATTTGTTAGTTTCAGGGATTCAGTGTTTTGAATGGAAAATTGGAAAATGAATCCAATGTGTATGCAAAAATATGCTACAGAAAAATTTTCCCACTCTCATCCAGAACAATGCCTTGACATTACCCTCACCTTAAGTAATACACAGTTATATGAGAAGAGTTAAAAAATCTGTGTATAAATATGTGGAATGGAATATGTTCAGGAGTTCACAACTTTGGAGCTGGTAGAGGAGTTTCTAAAAGTTAGGGACAGGGTAAACACTCCACAAACATGCAGCTCTGCTGCAATATGACTTCTTGAGAAACTGAATCTGAGGTTGGGCACTTGAAATATGTGTTATTGTCAGGAAATTTAGCTTCCATTGTATTGAGACCATCAAAGCTGGATCTGCATTTATGTGACCTGTCAGACATGGTTCCTTATTTTTCTGTCAACATGAAGAAGCAGTGCTGAATTCTCTCTTTGTAGGTAATCTGTGGCCACTGGGGACTGGGTGTCTCATTTCATTTGCTTCATGAAATTCAAGAAATTCAACCAGGACACAGTTCTGGAGGGAGTTCTGTCACATTTGGTGGGTCACAGAATGCATGAGCATGCACCAATCAGGCTTCGATCTCACATAGCTTGGCCCATTGATCATAGGAACCTGATTCTGAACATTGCCCTGATACCAATCCATATAACAAGATTCATTTACATATAAGGGTCTGCTGGCTTCACAATGTCAGTCACAAGCCATTTGGAAGCCAATGGCAGATCCATATTGCCCCACCACAGATGTTTTATCACACACCTGCCCACCACTGCTCTAGGCCCACTACTCAGCAGGCTCCAACTTACTGGCACCTCGATTCTACACCATTTTCATGAAACCCAGTCAATCAAGCCACTGTCTGGTATACTCATCATCAGCAAAGTTTCTCCATTGCCACCTGGTAAGGGAAATTTCAAAAATTTTATGGTACTTATGTAGCCATTTTTCTAGGATGAAGTTGGAGGCACTGTGTGTTTCAATACATTCAGGAACCATTAAATGGTGAGGAAGATCATTTCAATGAAAGCTTTGGAGAGTTCTCACAGGCGAGGATTACCAAAGAATGGAAAAAAGGTCACATGAAGCGAGGCCCCTTTAAGGTCTATAATGTGAGGTCCATGTGTGTTTTGACTCGCAAATATGGCTGCCAAGTCTTTCAGAATAAAATCATGTGATATCTTTGCTGAGATTCCCAGTGGTCTGGGGAAAGCCACACTGGGCCTAGATCTCACTTTCCAAGGGCGACTCTCAAGCGTGGCCTCCTAAAATCCCTACACAATTCATGACATTACTTCTCTGAGGTCAGTTTCAGAGCTCAGTCTCTACGGGGAATCACACCAGAGTTGAAGCCCAGGTGGACTCTGTCATCTCTTCCAACCGCCACACAAATGACCACAATTAAAATTAAAACACTACCACATGGCCCTCATCTTCTTCCATATAGACACTCATCATAACCTCTGGCTGGAGTTTTCCATGAGGGGCACAGCCCAAGTGAGTGTCAAAAAGAAGCTCCCTTGTCCCTCATTTGCCTAAAGACAGGGTGGCATGGACACCCTTCCTGTGAACCAGGAGTGATTAAATAGGCCTGTCATTAATACGGCTCTGCTTCTCCAGTTTGAGGCCTACTGACTGTGTGGTTTAGTAAATTGGAGTCATGAGAAAACCCAAGCACATATGGGCTTGCCTCTGTAGGGCTTTGCAGAACTCATTTGACCCAAAGGATCCCTATTCTCACTTGACGGAGGTCAGGTAGCTTACAGAGGAAGGTGAGAGACTTCATCCACTATGACTGCTTTTTTGGCCATTTTGGTTTTTGATGCACACATGGGATCTTTCTTTAGATCCATCAGGTGCTGAGAATCTAAGCCACATCCTCACACAGGGCCAACAGGCTTATTCAGACACATCCCTTTCCAAAGAAATTAAGCAAAGAGCCAAAGGTGATGCCCATTCATTTCCACTTAAAAACTGTTTTCTTCAGGATTCGCAAAGGGGTGGCCTGAGGCAAAGACCTTCCTGACATTCAGGGAAACAGAACAATATGTAAGCAAAAGGCCAAAAGCAGGGTTTCTTTACTGAGACTTCACTGGTCACACTGATATCTCAGTTTTTTGAGATGCTCGCCATTCCCTTCAGCTATCCAGTACATGGCCATGTCACAGAGCTTGGAGGTGGTACATATCTTGGACACAAATCCAAGAGCCTATTCTGGAGATTGGCAAAAATTCAGAAAGAAAGCAGGAACTTGGGATGATGGTAGGTGTTGCCCATCCATAAGGCAAGCCACAGTCCATTCATAAATTCGACAAGATGAATGCTGGGAATCTTTCTAGTAGACAGGACACATCCATTGATGCATTCTCTTTTCTAAAATATACAAACAGGGACAGAGTGGGACACACAGACATAGAAACACTCGCCTTGTCAAAGGACTCACTAGAAACAGTCCTCTCCAAACCAAAGAAACCGCTTTTTGTACCTATTCTCAGAACATGAGACAAAACCATAAACTCACATCTACACCCACAAAGGCACCTCATTCCCCCAAGTAGGTCTGTGACTATACGAAGTTTGCTCTGAGTGGTGGGCCACATAATGTTCCCCCAAAATGGCCTGTCCTGTCTGAGATCTGGTCTTTTGGCCAACTCTGTGAAGTTGTCAGGACCTAGCGGTGAGCCACAATCTCTTTTCTCAGGAAAGGACCATGTTCAGAGCTCTACTTTTATTTGGCCATCCTCACATCAGTAGGCACCAAGGAAGTCTGACTCTGTCCTTGGTAAATCCAAACAACTGAGACTACTGGGATTGGGACTGAAACTGGTTCTGGGTGCCTGTCTTCCCGAATCCCAAGTTCAGAGAGTTCCATCACCAAGAAAGTTAGGTAGGTCGCTTCCTTCAGGAACTGAATGAGGTCACTGTTTTGGCAACCACTTTGTCCTAACAGTTGCTTCAAAGGACACCTGAGATGGAGGCTGTCCATACTTCCTGTGACACTTTCATAAGTTAGAATGGTACCTCAACCATAGGCACTTGGGACGACCTCACCACACAGGCTTGGTTTGGTTCATCTTCTCTACATTAAGAAGAGAGAGACTGATTCAGACACATCCCTTCATCCTCACCAGGTTGTTTGCCATGAACGATGACTTTTGCTCTCTCAGGTCCTTCATAGCTGCCTACATCTTCTCCAGGGATCATTTCTGCATGGAACTTTGAGGTTGTTAGCAGGAGGAAGATCTTCTACATTCTTGTATTGTAAGACCAACTCTTTCCCTGCTCTTCTGTAAAGTTCGATTGAGGGAACAGTGTATGGTAAGGGTTAATAACATGTGCAATTTGGGTTAGGAATCATTCTGCTAGATGAATAATGGTATTGGGAAACTGCGACATTTACAAGAATATACAGGTGAAATATAAGTATGAAAACAGAAATCTAGGTAAGATTTGAAGCCCAGAAGGGCATTGGGCCCTTGATTGGGAAACTTAGTTTGAATTATGTTCTGGACAGGTGTCTCAGATAAATCGATATAAAATTGCATAGGACATGGTACCTTGGATGATTGAATGTCGAAGAGAACATCCAGTCAAAAAGGGATAGTTGGTACGATTACGAAGATAGTCGGTAGGTTTAGAAAGAAGAGTGAGTATATGATTTGGACAAAATGTTCTTTAGCAATAGAGTTTCGGCTACAGCGTGAATGTAAATGTCAAAACATGTGAAGAGTCAGTCACAATGATGAACTCGGTAAAATATGTAGGAAAGCAGATATCAATAGAGACATTAAGAAATCAGGCAATGTATAAAGGGAGTGAGAGAATTTGACATTATCAACAGGGGTGAGGTTGAATATATAATCTTAGGAAGAAACAAATATGAGTCACCAATATGATTGACATTTTAGAGCATTAAACAACCTGAACAGTAATCTTAGGAAGAAACAAATATGTAGTCACCAATAGGATTGACATTTTAGAGCATTAAGCAACCTGAACATGGATGTTTTTAGTAATCCATGCTCAATTTCCAATTAGGCTTTGGTACAATCAGAAGTGTGACCTTTGATTTTTGTGTCCACAATATGCCTGTGATAAAATGTATATGTAGATCAGGTGACATGAGTATTTTTTCCACCATTTCTGGAAGCAATAATTTGAAGACGTATAAATTAGTATTGGGGATACAAATAGGTGTACCTTTTGTCTATGAATTTAAAAATAATGCAAGAATAGATCATACTGTGAATAAATAATACAACTGGGCCAACTTTACATAATGGATTGAATTGATATCTAAAAATATACAGGAAATCTTATATTTATATACATACATTCATTCCAAACAGTGATACATCTAATGGTAATATTGGGGTTAAGTTTCATCATGAAGAGTGTGAGATTTTTTTCAAAAGTGATTGTGGAAATCGAAAATAATGTGTTTGGAAAGAAACCTCATGAAGAGACCAGTCAAGAAACCTGGAGGAATACATGTGTTCTGAAGCAGGAAGTGATTGAAAGAGAAAGAAATGCCTATAAATTTGTGAACTTGTGGATGAAATATATATTTACAATGTGCAAAAACTGAAGAAATAGTAATGTACCAGTGTTGAATAAAAATTGAACATCATAATACACATCATGTCCCATAGGAATCTACTTGCATTGATGTTAAATTGGGTGAGTTACTGTAGAAATATTAGGATTTGTCAGCACCATTCACTGAAGTTAGTTTTCATTAGTAGGAAACAAATATGTATTTGAGGTGGATGAATATTTCTGAAAATAGTCTTGGGAAAGTTGATTATAAATCCACATACATGAACATGAATGAATTTAGGGAGTGTATATAAGATATTTCATATTTTAAAAACTCAGGAGAGTATATATATATATATATATATATATATATATATATATATATATATATATACACACACACACACACACACACACACACACACACACAGACACACAAAACACCCACACAGACAATTAAAAGTAGCAATATGTATGCCAATCGAAATACTTAATTAAATATATAGCATCCACAGATGCAAAAATAGTTATTTTACTGAACATGGATTTATGTATAATGTTGTTCTACTAGAAAGCTCAACCATAGGTTGAATTTACAGTTCCAACAGTGTTTAGGAGGTGTGATCTCCTCTCACAATTTGGATCAGCCATGTCTGCCACCTCACAAAAATGTTTGTGTGATAACAGGTAGGATTCTATATGTGCATATAAAAATACATGTGCTGAATTGGTACAGAGAAAGGGAGACAGGAGTTCACATATTTCTTAACTTTAAAAACAAATAGAGAACTATTTCTATTAAAAATTGACTAGATTTAAAACACCTAACCTTTATCATGAAAAAGGGAAATCCAACTATGCACCATGCTTCCTGTGAACTGCTTGTATTTCTATTCTGTTTGAGTTATTTTTCTCAATCATATTAAGATTAGTAGTCAGAGTCTAGTAGGGTATGTGTTAGTGTCAGGGATTCAGTATTTTGAATGGGAAATTGGAAAATGAATCCAATGTTTATGCAAATATGTGCTACCCAAAAAAATTCCCACTCTCATTCAGAACAATGCCTTGACATTACCTTCACCCCAAGTAAGACACAATTAGAGGAGAAGAGTTAGAAAATCTGTGAATAAATATCTGGAATGGAAAAATCTCAGGAGTTCACAACCTTGGAGGTGGTAGAGGAGTTTCCAAAAGTAAGGGACATGGTAAAAACTCCACAAACATGGAGCTCTGCTGACCAAAATACTTCTTGAGAAACTGCCTCTGAGGTTGGGCACTTGAAATATATGTTGTTTTCAGGAGCATTAACTTCCTTTCTAATGAGACCATCAATGCTGGGTCTGCATCTATGTGACCTGGACGACATGGTTTCTTATTTTCCAAAGAACATGAGGCAGCAGTGCTGAATTCTCTTTTTGTATGTAAACTGTGGCCACTTAGGGTAAGTGTCTCCCCGTGTTAACTGTGAAGCCATTTGGTCATCTCCAATTTTCGTGGTGTTTCTTGCTGATGCACTGGGAGTTTGTTATTTGCTTCATGAAATACAAGGTGTTCAACTGGGACACAGTGCTGGAGGGAGTTCTGTCACTTGTGGTGGGTCAGGGTCTGCAGAAGAATGCACCAACCAGGCTTCTATTCCACATAGCTTGCCCCTTTGTCCATAGCAACCTGATTCTTAACATTGCCCAGAAACCTCTCCATAAAAGTAAAGGCCTTTACAAATAAGGGTCTGCTAGCTGCACCATTACAGTCCCAAGCCATTTGGAAGCCAATGGCAGATCCACATGGCCCAACCAAAGATGTATTATCACACACGTGCACACCATTTCTCTAAGTCCACTCTTCAGCAGGCTCCAACTTACTGGCATCTCAGTTCTACACCATTTTCATGAAACCCAGTCAATCAAGGCACAGTCTAGTACACTCATGATCAGCAATAGGACAACCAAATTATCTCCAGTGCCACCTGGCCATGGGAATTTCAAAAATTTAATGGTATTTATCTAGCCATTTTTCAAGGATGAATTTACAGGCACTATGGGTTTCAATTCATCCAGGAACCATTAAACGTTGGGAAGATCATTTCAATGAAAGCTCTAAAGAACTATCACAGACAAGGCTTCCCAAAAAGTGGCCAAACATCACATGAAGCCAGGCCCATTGAGGTCTACAATGTGAGGTCCATGTGTGTTTTGACTCTTAACTATGGCTGCCAAGTCTTTCAGAATAAAATCATGTGATATCTTTGCTGAGATTCCCAGTGGTCTGGGGAAAGCCACACTGGGCCTAGATCTCACATTCCAAGGGCGACTCTCAAGCGTGGCCTCCTAAAATCCTTACACAATTCATGACAATACTTCTCTGAGGTCAGTTTCAGAACTCAGTCTCTAAGGAGAATCACACCAGAGTTCAAGCCCAGGTGGACCCAGTCATCTCTTCCAACTACCACACAAATGACCACAATTAAAACCCAAACACTCCACACATGGCTCTCATCTTCTTCCATAAAGATAGTCATCAAAACCTCTGGCTGGAGTTTTCAATAAGGGGCGCAGCCCAAGATAGTGTCCAAAAGAAGCTCCCTTGCCCCTCATTTGACTAAAGACAGGGTGGCATGGACACCCTTCCTGTGAACCAGGAGTGATTAAATAGGCCTGTTATTAATACGGCTCTGCTTCTACAAATTGAGGACTAGTGATATTCAGGTATAGATTCTTTATGTGATTTGGAGTGATGAAAAACCCCAAGCACATATGGGCTAGCCTCTGAATGGATTTGAAGAACTCATTTGACCCAAAGTAACCCTATTCTCACTTGATGTACGTCAGGAAGCTAAAAGAAGAAGGCAAGAGACTTCATCCACATGACAGAACTTTTTGCCATTTTTTATTTGGATGCACACATGGGATCATTCTTTAGATACATCAGATGCTGAGTACCTAAACCACAACCTCACAAAGGGCGAAGAGGCTGATTCAGACACATCCCTTTTCAAAGCAATTAACCAAAGAGCCACAAGTGATGCCCATTCATATCCATTTGAAAACTGTTTTCTTCAGGCTTCACAAAGCGGTGGCCTGAGGCAAAGACCTTCCTAACATTCAGGGCAACAGAACCATGGGTATGCAAATGGCCCAAAGCAGGGTTTCTCCACTGAGACTTCCCTGGTCACACTGGTTTCTGAGTTTTTTGAGAACCTCCCATTCCTTCAGCTATCCAGTACATGGCCATGCCACAGAGCTTGGAGGTGGTACATATTTGGACACAAAACCATGAGCCTATTCTGAACAGTGGCCAGAATTCAGGAAGAAAACAGCAACTTAGGAAGCTATTAGGTGTTGCCCATCGATAAGGCAAGCCACAGTCCATTTATAAATTGGGCAGTATGAATGCTGGGAAGCTTTCTTCTAGACAGGACACATCCATTGATACATTCTCTTTTCTAATGTCTACAAACAGTGACAGAGTGGGATACACAGACGTTGACACACTCACCTTGTTAAACGACTTAATAGAAACAGTTCTCTCCAAACCAAAAAGCCGCCTTTTCTACCTATTCTCAGAACATGAGACAAAACCACAACCTCACACCCACACCCACAAAGGCACCTACTTCCCCCAAGTAGGTCTGTGACTATCCTGATAGTCCTCTTACTGGTGGGCATACGATGTTCCCCCAAAATGGCCTGTCCTGTCTTAGATCTGGTCTTCTTGGCCAACCCTGTGAAGTTGTCAGGAGCCAGCAGTGAGCCACTACCTGCTTTCTCAGGAAAGGCGCATCTTCAGAGATCTCCTGGAATTTGGCCATTCTCACAAAGTAGGTACCAAGAAAGTTTGACTCTGTCCTTGGTAAATCCAAGCAACTGATACCACTGGGATTAGGACTGGGACTCAGTCTGGGTGTCTGGATTCTTGGATCCCAAATTCAGAGAGTTTCATAAACAAGGTAGTTAGGTAGGTCACTTTCTCAGGAACTGAATGAGGTCAATGCATTGGCAACCACTTTGTCCTAACAGTTGCTTCCAAGGGTCCCATGAGATGGAGGCTGCCCCTACTTCCTGTGACCCTTTCAGAAGTTAGAATGTTATATCAACCATAGGCACCTGGGAACAGCTCTCCACACAGGCCTGGTTTGGTCCATCTTCTCTACATTAAGAAGAGCGAGGCTGATTCAGACTGAACCCTTCATCCTGTCCAGGTTGTTTGAATAGAAGATGACTTTTGCTTCCTCAGGTCCTTCATAGCTGACTACATTTTCTCCAGGGATCATTTCTGCATGGACCTTTGAGTTCTCAGCAAGTGGAAGATCCCCTACATTCCTCTATTGTAAGACCAACTCTGTCCATGCTCTTCTGTAAAGTTAGATTGAGGGAGAGTGTATAGTTAGGGTTAATAAGATGTTTGATTTGTGCAAGCAATCATTCTGTGGGATGAATTATGGTATTGGGAATCTGCAATATTTACAAGAATATAGAGGTGAAATATAAGTATAACAACAGAAAACTAGGTAAGATTTGTAGCCCAGAAGGGCATTGAGCACTTGATTTGAATACTTAGCTTTGAATTATGTTCTTCACAGATGTTTCAGATAAATCTATATACAATGGCATAGGACCTTGTACACTGGATGATTGAATGTCGAAGAGAACATCCAGGCAAAAAGGGATAGTCGGTAGGATTAGGAAGATATTTGGTAGGATTAGAAACAAGAGTGAGTATAGGATTTGGACCAATCATACTTTAGCAGTAGGGTTTTTGGTAGAGAGTGAATGTAAATGTCAGAACATGTGAATAGTCAGTCACAATGATGAACTGGGGAAAATATTTAGGAAAGCAGATATCAATACAGACCTTAGGAAATCAGGCAAGGTATAAAGTGAGGGATATGATTAGACATTTTTAAAAAGCTTGAGGTTGAATATATAATCTTAGGAAGAAAACAATATGTAGTCACCAATAAGATTGACATTTGATATTATTAGGCAACCTGGACATGGATATTTTTAGTATTCCATGCTCACTTTCCATTTAGGCTTTAGTACAATCATAAGTGTGACATTTGTTTTTTTGTCCATAATATTACTGTGATAAAATGTATATGTAAATCAGGTGACATGAGTATTTCTTCCACCATTTCTGGGAGCAATATTTTGAAGACGTATAAATTACTATTGGGGGTACAAATAGGTGTACCCTGTGTCTATGAATATAGAGATAATGCATGAATAGACCACATTGTGAATAAATAATATAACTTTTTGTAACTCTAAATAATGGATTGATTGATATCTGAAAATATACATGAAATCTTATATTGATATACAATCATTCATTCCAACCAGTTACACATCTAAAGGTATATTAGTGTTATGCTTTATCATGAAGAGTGTGTGAGTTTTGCTTAAAAATTGATTATGGAAATCGAAAGTAATATGATTGAAAAGAAGTCTCATGAAAAGACCAGTCAAAAAACCTGGAGGAATAAATGTGTTCTGAAGCAGGAAGTGATTGAAAGTGAAAAAAAATGCCTATATGTTTGTTAACTTGTGGACGAAATATATATCCTATGATGTGCATAAACTGCCGAAATAATAATGTACCAGTGTTGCATAAAAATGAACCTCAAAAAACACATCATGCCCCATAGAAATCTGATTGCATTGATATTAAACTGGGTCAGTTACTGTAGAAATATTATGATTTGCTGCACCATTCACTGAAGTTAGTTTTCAGTACTAGGATAAAATATGTATTTCAGGTGGGTGAATATTTATGAAATAATCTTGTGAAAAGTTGATTATAAATCCAAATACATGAACATGAATGAATTTAGGGAGTGTATATAACACAAAAATGTTTCATGTTTTGAAAAATCTGTACAGTGCATATATATATATATATATATATATATATATATATATATATATATATATACACACACACACACACACACACAAAACACACACCAACATTAAAATGTAGCAATATATATTCCAATCAAAATTAATCATGAAATATATATTATCCCCAGATGCAAAAATATTTATTTTACTGAACATGGATTTTTCTATAATGTTGTTCTACTAGGAAGCTCACCCAAATGTTGAATTTTCAGTTACAACAGCATTTAAGAGGAGTGATCACTTCTCACAATTTGTATCTGCCTTGTCTTCCACCTCACAAAAATATACGTGTGATACCAGGTAGGATTCTATATGTGCATATAAAAATACATGTGCTGAATAGGCTACAGAGAAAGGGAGACAGGAATTTACATATTTGTTAACTTTAAAAACATGGAGAACTATTTCAATTAAAAATTGACTAGATTTAAACAGCTTCACTTTATCATGCAAAAGACAAGTCCAACTATACACCATGCCTCCTCTGAACTGCTTGTATTTATACTCTCTCTGGATTGTTATTCTCCATCATATTAGGAGTAGTAGTCAGTTTCCAGTAGGGTATGTGTTAGTGTCAGGGATTGAGTATTTCATATGGAAAATAGGAAAATGAATCCAACGTGTATGCAAATATGTGTTACACAAAAATCTTCCCACTCTCATCCCGAACAAAGCCTTGACATTACTTTCGCCCCTAGTAACACACAATTAGAGGAGCAGAGTTAGAGAATCTGTGAATACATTTCTTGAATGGAAAATGCTCAGGAATTCTCAACGTTGGACATGGTAGAGGAGTTTCCAAAAGTAATGGAAAGAGAAAACACTCCACAAACATGGAGCTCTGCTGTCCTAAAGACTTCTTGAGAAACTGCCTCTGAGTTTGGGCACTTGAAATATATGTTGTTGTCAGGAGCTTTAGCTTCCTTAGTAGTGAGACCATCAAACCTGGGTGTGCATCTATATGAACCAGAGGACATGGTTTCTTATTTTCCAAAAACATGAGGCAGCAGTGCTGAATTCTCTCGTTATAGGTAAACTGTAGCCACTGGGGGCTAACTGTCTCCCCGTGTCAACTGTAAAGCCATTTGGTCATCCTCCACTTTTCCTGGTGTTTCTTGCCCCTGCACTGTGAGTTTGGTATTTGCTTAATAAAATACAAGGAGTTCAACTGGGACACAGTGCTGGAGGGACTTCTGTCACTTCTGGTGGGTCAGGGTCTGCAAGAGAATGCACCAACCAGGCTTCTATCCCACATAGCTTGCCCCCTTGTTCATAGCAACCTGATTCTTAACATTGCCCTCAAACTTCCCCATATAACAAGATGCCTTTAATATAAGGGTCTGCTGGCTGGACCATGTCAGTCACAATCCATTTGGAAGCCAATGGCAGATCCACATGACCCTCCACAGATGTATTATCACACACTTGCACACCACTGCTCTGGGCCCATTACTCAGCAGGCTCCAACATACTGGCATCTCTGTTCTACAACATTTTCATGAAACCCAGTCAATCAAGGCACTGTCTGGTACACTCATGATCAGCAACCGGAAATCCAAAAGTTCTCCATTGCCACGTGGTCATGGGAATTTCCAAACTCTATAGTCAAAAAATAGAACTGATCAGCAAAACTTTAACCTAGGTCTGTATGAGCTCAAAAAACAAAATAGAAATTCATGATGTGGGAAAGAGCAATAATAAAATAGATATTGAAAAAAGCATCCGGGTTCTGTCGGAGAAATAAGGATAGCCAAACTGGAGTTTTGGATATCGGCTGTTATGAATTTTAGCCAAATCGTCTTCTTTTTGGCCTATAGAAATCGCTTTAGTTAATCTCTCTGGAATCCAAATCAGCTGCTGTTCTCCCTGTGGAAACACACAAACAGACCCCTGACACCAGACAATTACTGGGTCAGGACCTTTCCATTGTCTTGTTAGAATATCCTTCCAAAGTACCTTGGGCTTCTGCACATTTTTTGGACATATATGCCGCCTTTCCGCAGAAATAAGTCCTGATGAATCCAAATTTAAAAATTTAGAGTAAAAAGGGTTATTTTAAGTTTATCTTCGGGGAATATATACCCCTTCCCAATATGTCTTTTTGCTTTAATAAGTACATTTTAGAAGTTAGATGTGCTCTTTCATCTATGCCTTGTCCCTGAGGATTGTATGGGTTTCCAATTATATGAGTAATGCCAAATGATGATCAAAATTGTTTAAAAGAGGTAGAAGTATAACCAGGGGCATTATCTGTTTTTAACTGTTTTGGAACGCCCACAATGGCAAAATTTTGTAAGCAATGAGCTATAACATCTTTACTCTTTTCTCCGGCATGAAGGGGGCCCATCAATAATCCAGAAAAAGTATCAACTGTAACATGCAAATATTTTAATTTTCCAAATTCTGGCAAGTGTGTGACGTCCCTCTCCCAAATATGGTTAGGTATCAATTCTCTAGAATTGACTCCAAGATTAACATGTGGTAAAAAGGTCACACAATTTTGACATTGTTTTATTATTTGTCTAGCTTGTTCCTTAGTTATTTTAAAATGCTTTTGTAAAGTATTAGCATTGATATGGAACTTTTTATGAAAATTTATAGCTTCTTCTAGTATAGAGAAAATATGTATGTCATGTGTAGTTTTAAATGCTAAATCATTGCCCAAACTAAGGACTCCAGGGAATCCTGTATGTGCTCTGATATGTCCTATAATTAATGGACATTTTCTGTCCCAGATTAGACTTTGTATAGTGGAACGCAAAGAGAAAACAGTAGAGGAAGGGGAAATCCTACCAGCATCTTCAATGGATACTATAGCATTAACTATATACTTACTATCGGAAAATAAATTAAATACAGAATCTTTAAACATCACAAAAGCTTGTAATACTGCATTAAGCTCTACCTTTTGAACTGATTGTTTGGGTACCAAAAATGTGAAAGTTTGATCGGGTGTAACTATTTCTGCTGTACCATTATTTGATCCATCAGTGAATATATGTGGAGCATTCATGATAGGTGTTTTTCTTGTCATTTTTGGAAAAATTACAGAATGCGATGACCAAAAAGAAAATAAAGGATTAGATGGTAAGTGGTTATCAAATGAAACATTAGATTTATACACGATTATTGCCCAAGTATTTAACTCATTAGCTAATTCATCAATTTGATTCGTAGTATATGGATTAATAATTTTATTGGGAGAAATTCCAAACACTCCCTTTGTTGCTTTTATTCCTTTGAGTATTAATTGTCCTACAGCCTCAGGATACCTAGTAAGAATAGTGTTAGGAGAATACGATAAATGTATCCATAATAATAGACCTTCTTGCCAAAATATTCCTATAAGAATATTTTTTGGTAGTACAATAAATAATAAAGGCAAACTTATATCAATTCTATCAAAATGCATATTTTCCATATATGTTTCTATGATTTTTAATGCCTTTCTTACTTCAGGCGTTAACATTCGGGGTGAATTTTGATCTGATGGACCTTTTAGGATATCAAATAAAGGTCCCAACTCTCCTCTTGGAGTACCTAGATAAGGTCTTATACAATTTAGGTCTCCTAAAAACTTTTGAATGTCATTAAGTGATTTGAGTTGATCTACTCGTATTTGAATTTTTGGTGGATAGACCATGATTGAGGATAATAGTATGCCTAAAAAATTAATTGGAAAATTTAATTGTAGTTTATCTATTGCTATCTCTAGATTATAATTTTTAATAAGTTTGTAAGTGTGGCATAACAGTCTAGCAATGTGTTTTTAGCTTTGCGTGCTACTAATACACAATCCATTTAGTGAAATATTTGTAGTTCAGTATTTTGATTTCTAATTAGCTGGATACTTTGTTAACATAAATTTGACACATAATTGGGATGTTAGCCATCCCTTGAGGGAGTATTTTCCACTCATATCTATGAACAGTACCTTCATGATTCAGTGCAGGAATAGTAAATGCAAAACTTGGACTATCCTCAGGATGAATTCGAAATGAAAAAAAAATCGTTAATATCAATAAGTAAAACATACCAAGTTTTTGGCAAAGCAGACACTTGAGGAATCCCTGATTGAGCAGGTCCCATAATAACCATCTCATTATTAGTGGCTCTTAGAACTTTCAATAATCTCCATTTACCAGATTTCTTTTGATGATAAAAATTGGAGTTTTATGGGGAGATACCATAGGTTGTATATGTGCTTCCGCTAATTGTTGTTTGACCAGGTCATGGGCTGCTTGTATCTTTTCTTTAGTCAGGGGTCACTGAGGAACCCATACTGGTCTTTCTGATTTCCAAGTAATTTTTATTGTCTCAGTGGCCCTTTCTGAAAATCCAACCCATGTCTGTCTGTTCCTTGATCTATTTGTATTGGTGCTGCTATACCTTGTTCTTTGTTTTCTAATCTTTTTCCTTTCCTAAAATCTTGTCTAGTCATAGTAGTGGGTGCATTTTTGTTGATGTTATTTGTTAATGTCAAACCTAATTGATCGAGGACATCTCATCCCCCTAAATTTACAGGAAGATGATCCAATACATATGGCTGTATAGTTCCTTCACATTCTTCAGGATCCTTGCAATGTAATACTATTACACTTCTGTGGGGATTAGTTGCCAGTTGTAGGCCTCAAAGTGTTTGAGTGGCTTGTTGTAATGGCCAATGTTTTGGCCCTTCTTGATGAGAGATGATGCTAAGTTCTGCACCTGTATCCAGTAGCCCATTAAATTCATGTCATTGAATATTTAGTTTTAGCATGGGGTGAGAATCTAAATTTAAAGAAAGCATAGCCCAATCTACACCTATGGGGCCTAATCTTTTGAAACCTCTTTCTACAGCATGACTGGAAAATTTATCATGTAGGCTTGGTATTAATAGTAACTGTGCTATTCTATCGCTTGGTGAAATTACTGATATACCCTTTGGAGAACCAGCTATAAATTTTAGTTCACATTCATAATCGGAATCAATTACCCCAGGACTTATCATAAGTCCTTTTAGAATAGAAGAGCTGAGTCTCTATAATAAGCCCACCGTTCCTTTAGGAAGAGGTGCTTTTACCCCTGGGGAATGATTTGAACTCCCATCTCTGGAGTTAGAACTGATCTGGCGGAGGTGCAGATGTCCAACCCTGCACTCCCTCTGATTTGTCTGATGAGGGATCTGATGGACAACGTGTCCTGGACACTACACTGATGGGGTAGCTGGGATACTCCAGTGCTCCGTATATTTGTGATTTTGGGCCCCGGAGCATTGGGCTTCCCTGTCCATTTTTTGCCAATGGAGCCCAATGCCTTTCTCCATGATATCGTGGATAAACACCTGGTCCTTGTTCGTTTTTTGATAATGGAGTAACATCTATGGTGGTTTGAGAATGGCATTCATTAGCCCAATGTCTCCCTCTACGGCATCATTGGCAAATACATGGTATTCTACTCCTTTGATACTTAGTTTTGTTAAACCCTCCACCTATGGGGCAATTCCTTTTAAAATGTCATGTTTGTTCACAATAGTAGCATGTTCTAGGCCTGGCATCTAAAGCCTGTTTTACTGCAGCTGCCAGAATTTGCCCTTGTTCAATAATGTCTCTGGCATCTAAAGCCTGTTTTACTGCAGCTGCCATGACTTGCTCTTGTTCATTAATGTCTCTACATAATTTAATATATGTGTTTAAATCTTCATGTTTCCATAGTCTAATGATATCTCTACACCAACGATTCGCTTGGTAATAAGCCAGTTGTTTTATTAATGGCATTGCTTGTTCTGTATTCCCAAACACTCTGGTAGCTGTGTGAATAAGCCTATCTACAAATTCAGGGTAAGATTCATTAGCTCCTGGTATTACCTTAGATAATTGACCTTGTAAACCTCCATGTCCTTGTAAAGCCTCCCATGCCTTAATCGCCTCTACAGCAAATTGTGCGTATACGCCAGGATCATATGAAATTTGTTGCTGCTGATCCTCATCGGGTCCCTTTCTAACAACATATCTAGATTTTGCTGAGGATAACCAGCTGCTACATTTGACCTAGCCGTCTCCTTGCAAAATTCCTCATTGGCAACCTTCCTTAACAGGTATTGACCTCCATATAGCACAGCTTTACATATATTAGCATAATCTGCTGGCATCATGTTAAAGTTGTTAATGGACTCGATCAAGCTTACAGTGAAGGGTGCTTGAGGACCATAGGTTGTTACAGCCTCTTTTAGCTGCTTCACTATTTTGAAATTTAAAGCATGGTGAATTTGCTGCCCACCAACCTCAAATACAGGACATGTTAATACTTGAGATCTTGTCTCAGGATCCGAACTATCAACTGCGGGTGGTTGGGGGCCTTCCAGCATATGGAGGTGGTCTTGTTATTTAGACATTCATGTCCTCCAGTGATAGACAGGTGTTAGTAACAGTCTCCTGTAGAGGTGGCACTGTTGGTTGGACACTTACACCCTATGGATATAGAAAGTTGTTAGTAGCAGTATCCTTTTGTAACTTTCCCCCTGCTGGCTTTTTCTGCTCTAAGCTTTGTTCCTCTATCTTTGTCTGAACTGAAGGCTTTGGACTAAGCAAACCAGATATGAATGTCCACAATAGCAATGTACCAACTGGCAGTGTCCCTGGGCTGTTCTTTTCTATTATTTTTAAATCTTCACCATGATGGTTCCATTGTGATATATTTAACAACTCCTCCTTAAAAAGCCATGGGATACATTTTTGTATTGTATCAATGTATGCCCTGACTGTTCTTGATTTTACTGAGATGCCTCCTTCCTCTAACAATTTACTTAACACTCTTTCAGTTTGTTTTTTACTAATATCTGATCCCGTATTTCTACTATAATACAACCCAACAAGATGACGCCATGAAAAACCGAGACAGAATAAAATAAAAAGGGAACAACAAAAAGTCATTATAGCCTTTCTATCCTCCTGACATGTGCATCCATCCTTTCTCCCTATCTGTTTCTCAGAATTAAATAGTTTTTCCTCAGATGTGAGCAGATTTTCTTCCGTCTCACTCATGTCCAGGGACAGGCAACTTAAAACAAAAGTGAAGCAAAACAAAAGAGGAATCTTTAAATGGTTACCCTCCTTGCACCCTTCCCTCAGGGTTGAGCATTTTATCTTATCACTTACCCTTAGTCACTCCCCATGGGAGCCACCAAATATTGCAGTGTGGCTGCGCACGATTTAGTAGCCACTTGTCAAAACAAACGAACTTCATTTTTAGAACCACATACACCAAACAAAACAGCTCCTCAGGAAAAACTCTCAGAGCCCAACTGCCACCACCGGCTTCCCACAAGCCTCTCTCTCCCCCACAACCCTCTCCACCTCCCACAATCCTCCTTCTCTTGAGGACGATTGACTGGTTCACCTGGGAAGAGCCATATAATGTCCCCCAATGAGCAGCTCCGTGGTCTGAAAGGGCAAGGAAACAGCCCAATAAGCATCACCTCAGAGGAGCCAATCAACTGGATGTTGCTGGGGCCGCTGTGAACCAATCATCAGCTGGCAGTCTGAAATGGCAGGGAAAGAGCTGAATAAGCATCTCCAATGTGCATCACCACAGAGGAGCCAATCAGCTAGATGTTGCTGGGCCACTGCAAGCCAATCATCAGCTGGCAGCTGGAAGTTTGCTGGCAACTGGAAGTTAGCTGGGGCACCTTCACCTGTGTCTCTCAACAGTTTGATACCAGTTAAGATTCTATATGTGCACACAAAAATATTTGTGCTGAATAGGCTACAGAGAAAGGGAGACAGGAATTCACATATTTGTTAACTTTAAAAACACATGGAGAAATTTGAACTAAAAATTGACTAGATTTATAACACCTACCCTTTTTCATGCAAAAGGAAAGTCCAACTATACACCATACCTCCTGTGAACTGCTTGCATTTCTACTCTGTTTGTGTTATTTTTCTCCATCATATTAGGAATAGTAGTCATAGTCTAGTAGAGAATGGGTTAGTTTCAGGGATTCAGTATTTCGAATGGAAAATTGGAAAATGAATCCAATGTGTATGCAAATATGTGCTACAAAAAATCTTCCAACTCTCATCCAGAACAATGTCTTGACATTACCTTAACCCCAAATAAGACACAAGTAGAAAAGAAGAGTTAGAAAATCTGTGAATACATATCTGGAATGGAATATGCTCATGAGTTCAAAAACTTGGAGGTGGTAGAGGAGTTTCCAAAAGTAAGGGACAGGGTAAACATTCCACAAACATGGAGCTCTGCTGGCCTAAATGCTTTTTGAGAAACTGCCTCTGAGGTTGGGCATTTGAAATATATGTTGTTGTCAGGAGATTTAGCTTCCTTTTTAGTGACACCATCAAAGCTGGGTCTGCATCTATGTGACCTGGAGGACATGTTTCTTATTTTCCAATTAACAGGAGGCAACAGTGCTGATTTCTCTCTTTCTAGGTAAACTGTGGCCACTGGGATCTGAGTGTCTCCCCGTGTGGACTGTGAAACCATTTGGTTATCCTCCACTTTTCATGGTGTTTCTTGCTGATGCACAGGGTGTTTGGTATTTGCTTCACAAAATACAAGGAGTTCAACTGAGACACAATGCTGGATAGAGTTCTTTCAAGTATGGTGGGTCAGGGTCTGCAGGAGAATGCACCAACCAGACTTCTATCTCACATAGCTTGCCACCTTGAACATAGCTACCTGATTCTGTACATTGCCCTGAAACCTCTCCATATAGTATGATGCCTTTACATAGAAGGGTCTGCTGGCTGCACCATGTCAGTCACAAGCCATTTGGAATCCAATGGCGATTCCACATGGCTCCACCACAGAAGTTTTATCACACACCTTCACACCACTGCTCTAGCCCCACTACTCAGCAGGCTCCAACTTACTGGCATCTCTGATCTATACCATTTTCATGAAACCAAGTCAATCAAGGCACTGTCTCGTATCCTCATAATCAGCAAGAGGTCATCCAAAGTTTCTCCAGTGCCACGTGGTCATGGGAATTTCACAAATTTTATGGTATTTTCTAGCCGTTTTTCGAGGATGAAGCTGGAGGCACTGTGGTTTCACTTCATTCAGGAACCATTAAATGGTTCAGAAGCTCATTTCAATGAAAGCTCTGGAGAAATCTCACAGGCAAAGCTTACCAAAGAGTGGCCAAAAGGTAACATGAAGCCAGGCAAATTGGGGTCTACAATGTGAGGTCCACCTGTGTTTTGACTCTCAACTATGGCTGCCAAGTCTTTAATAATAAAATCATGTGATATCATGGCAGAGGTTCCCAATGCTCTGTGGAAAGCGACCCTGGGCCTAGATCTCAGTTTCCAAGGGCGACTCTCATGTGTGGCCTCCTAAAATCCCAACACATTTCATGGCAATACTTCTCTGAGATCAGATCCTGAACTCAGTCTCTAAGGGGAATCACACCAGAGTTCACGCCCAGGTGGACCTAGTCATCTCTTCCAACCACCACACAAATGACAACAATTAAAACCAAAACACTTCCACATGGCCCTCATCTTCTTTTATATAGACACTCATCATAACCTCTGGCTGGAGGTTTCCATGAGAGGCATAGTCCACGACAGTGTCCAAAATAAGATCCCTTGCCCCTCATTTGCCTAAAGTTCGAGTGGAATGGACACCCTTCCTGTAATCCAGGAGTGATCAAATTGGCCTGCCATTTATACTGCTCCGCTTCTCCAATTTGAGGCCTACTGACCATGGGGTTTAGATTCTTTATTTGTATTGGAGTCAAGAAAAAACCCAAGCACCAATGGGCTAGCCTCTGCAGGGATTTAAAAAACTCATTTTACCCAAAGGATCCCTATTCTCACTTGATGGAGGTCAGCAACCTAACAGATGAAGGCAAGAGACTTCATTCACATGATTGATCTTTGTGATATTTGTTTTTGGATGCACACATGGGATCTTTTTTAGATCCATCAGGTGCTGAGAATCTAAGGTACTGTCTCACACAGGGCCAAGAGACTGATTCAAACACATCCCTTTCCAAAGAAATTAAGCAAAGAGCCACAGATGATGCCCATTCATTTCCATTTGAAAACTGTTTTCTTCAGGCTTTAAAAAGGTGTGGCCTGAGGCAAAGACTTTCCTGACATTCAGGGTAACAGAACCATATTTAAGCAAATGGCCCAAAGCAGTGTTTCTCAACTGAGACTTTACTGTTCACAGTGATATCTAAGTTTTCTGAGATGCTCTCCATTCCCTTCAGCTATCAAGGACAAGGACATGTCACAGAGCTTGGAGGTAGTAAATATCTTGGACACATAATGACTAGCCTATTCTGGAGAGTGGCCAGAATTCAGGAAGAAACCAGGAAATTAGGACAATAGTAGGTGTTGCCCATCAATAACTCAAGCCACTGTCCTTTCTTAATTAGGTCGGATGAATGCTGGGATGCTTTCTACTAGACAGGACATATCCATTAATGAATTCTCTTTTCTAATGTCTACAACCATGTACCCAGTGGGATACACAGACATAGAAACATTCACCTTGTCAAACGACTTACTAGAAACAGTCCAATCCAAACCAAACAAACCGCCTTTCCTACCTATTCTCAGAACATAAGACAAAACTACAAAACCACAACCACACCCACAAAGGCACCTCCTTCCTCCAAGTAGGTCTGTGATATCTGGAGTATCCTCTGACTGTTGGGCCATACTATGTTCCCCCGAAATGGTCTGTTTTGTGTCAGAACCGGTCTCCTTGTCTAACTCTCTGAAGTTGTCAGGAGCCAGGGGTGAACCACTACGTGCATTCTCAGGAAAGGCCCCTCTTCAGAGCTCGCCCAGCATTTGGCCATCCTCACATCAGTAGGTACCTGCTGGGAGCCATTAGCCAAGTAGGTATGACAATTTCCTTACCAGCATACCCCCATGCTGTTTAGTGGAAGGACTCCTGGAAAGTGACCTTGCTCAAGGACCAGGGTGGATACGTGTTTAGGGTGTTCCCGGTTTAGGATAATCTGAGTTTAGGGCGTTCATGGTTTAGGAAGATTATTCCTGCCGGGAATAAGGCGTATCCTGCTGCCTGAGTTCCTCTTGAGTTCGTAGGGTTAGACAGTATTTTTGAAAGACAGAGCCCAGTGGAGGTGTGGATTTAGGCAGAGAATGTGGATTTCCACAGAACGTGTTTGTAGATGACCGGTGTGAGATCGGGAATAAAGAATTGCTGTTTGAATCTACAAAGCTGTGAGTGGCTCGTGATTTGTGCCCAGCCAGAATGTGGCAGATACCAAGAAATACTGACTCTGTCCTTGGTAAATCCAAACAAGTGTGACCACTGGGACTGAAACTGGGATGGGCTCTGGGTGACTGGCTTCCTGGATCCCAAGTTTAGAGAGTTCCATCACCAAGGAAATAAGGTGAGGTCACTTCCTTCAGGAACTGAATGAAGTCACTGCCTTGGCAACCACTTTGTCCTAACAGTTGCTTCCAAGGGTCCTATGAGATTGAGGCTGCCACTACATCCTGTGACCCTTTCACAAGTTAGAATGGTATATCAACCATAGGCACTTGGGAACAGCTCTCCACACAGGCCTGGTTTGTTTCACCTTCTCTAAATTAGAAGAGGGAGGCTTATTCAGACACAACCCTTCATCCTGACCAGGTTGTTTCCCATGGTAGATAACTTTTGCTCTCTCAGGTCCTTCATAGATGCCTAATTATCTTCAGGGATCATTTCTGCATGGACCTTTGAGGTTCTGAAGAGGTGGAAGATCCCCTACATTCCTGTATTGTAAGACTAACTCTGTCCCTGCTCTTCTGTAAAGTTAGATGGAGGGTAACATGTATGGTTAGTCTTAATAATATGTTCGATTTGGGTTAGGAATTATTCTGCTGGATGAATAATGGTATTGGGAAGCTGTGATATTTATAAGAATATAGAGGAGAAATATAAGTATGAAAACAGAAATCTAGGTAAGATTTGAAGCCCAGAAGGGCATTGGGCCCTTGATTGGGATACTTAACAATGAATTACGTTCTGCTCAGATGTCTCAGATAAATCAATATACAATGGCATAGGACCATGTACCTTGAATGATTGAATGTGGAAGAAAATATCTAGTCAAATGTGATAGTCAGTAGGATTAGGAAGATATCTGTTAGGGTTAGGAAGGAGAGTGAGTATAGGATTTGGGTGAAAAGTTCTTTACAATAGGGGTTCAGGTAGAGAATGAAGGTAAATATCAGCACATGTGAAGAGTCAGTAACAATGATGAACTGGGGAAAATATGTAGGAAAGCAGATATCAATAGAGACATTAGGAAATCAGGTAAAGTATAAAGTGAGTGATAGGATTAGACATTTGCAACAGGGTAAGATTGAAAATATAATCTTAGGAAGAAAAAAATATGTAGTCACCAATAGGATTGACATTTGAGAGCATTAGGCAACCTGGACATGGATGTTTTTAGTAATCCATGTTCACTTTCCATTCAGGCTTTGGTACAATCATAAGTGTGATTTTTGGATTTTGTGTCCAGAATATTACTGAGATAAAACGTATAGTTAGATCAGGTGACATAAGTATTTCTTCCACCATTTCTGGCAGCAGTATTTAGAAGATGTATAAACTAGTATTTTGGGTACAAATAGGTGTACACTCTGTCTATGAATGTAGAGAAAATGCATGAATAGACCATACTGTGAATAAATGATATAAATTGTTCCAACTTTAAATAGTGGATTGCATTGATAGCTCAAAATATACAGGATATCTTATATTTATATACATACATTCATTCCAACCATTTATACATCTAATGATAATATTAGGATTATGGTTTATCATGAAGAGTGTGTGAGTTTTGCTTCAAAAGTGATTATGTAAATCGAAAATAATGTGTTTGGAAAGAAGTCTCATGAAAAGACCAGTCAAGAATCCTGAAGGAAAACATGTGTTCTGAAGCAGGAAGTGATTGAAAGTGAAACAAATTCCTACAAATGTGTGAACTTGTGGATGAAAAATATATCCTATGATGTGCAAAAATGAAGAAATAGTATTGTACCAGTGTTAAATGAATATGAATGTCAAAATACACATCATGTCCCATAGGAATCTACGTGCAATGATGTTAAACTGGGTCAGTTACTGTAGAAATATGAGGATTTGTATGCACCATTCACTGGATTTAGTTTTCAATACTAGGAAACAAATATGTATTTCAGGTGGATGAATATTTCTGAGAACATTCTTGTGAAAAGTTGATTTAAAATTCACATACATAAACATGAATGAATTTAGGGAGTGTATATAAGACACATATATTTCATATTTTAAAAAATTTGGATACATATGTATATATATATATATACTAAAAAACACACACAGACATTAAAAGGTAGCAATATATATGCAAATCAAAATACATCATGAAATATATATCATCCACAGATGCAAAAATATTCATTTTACTGAACATGGATTAATGTACAATATTGTACTAGTAGGAAGCTCACCCATAGGTTGCATTTTCACTTCCAACAGTGTTTAGGAGGAGTGATCTCTTCTCATAATTTGTATCTTCCATCAGCCACCTCAAAAATTTACATGTGATAACAGATAGGATTCTATATGTGCATATAAAAATACATTTGGTGAATAGGCTACAGAGAAAGGGAGAAAGGAATTCGCATATTTGTTTACTTCAAAAACACATGGAGAACTATTTCAATTAAAAATTGCCTAGATTTATAAATCCTACTGTTTATCATGCAAAAGGCAAGTCAAACCATACAGCATGCCTCTTCTCAACTTCTTATATTTCTATTCTGTTTGGGTTATTTTTGTCCATCATATTAGGATTAGTTGTCAGAGGCTAGTAGGGTATGTGTTCATGTCAGGGATTCAGTATTTCAAATGGAAAATAGAAAAATGCATCCAATGTGTATGCAAATATGTGCTACAGAAGAATATTCTCACTGTCATTCAGAACAATGCCTTAACATTACCTTCACCACAATAAGACACAATTAGAAGAGGAGAGACAGAAAATCTGTGAATATATATCTGGAATGGAAAATTCTAAGGAATTCACAACCTTGGAGGTAGTAGATGTGTTTCCAAAAGTAAGGGACAGGGTAAACACTCCACAAACGTGGAGCTCTGTTGGCCTAAAGACTCCTTGAGAAACTGCCTCTGAGGTTGGGCACTTGAAAAATATGTTGTTGTCAGGAGCTTTATCTTCCTTTGTAGTGATACCATCAAAGCTTGGTCTGCATCTATGTGACCTGGAGGGCATGGTTTCTTATTTTTTAATGAACATTAGGCAGCAGTGCTGAATTCCCTCTTTGTAGATAACTGTAGCCATTGGGGGCTAAGTTTCTCCCCTTGTGGACTGTGAAGCTATCTGGTCATCCTCCAATTTTTGTGGTGTTTCTTCCTGCTGCACTAGGAATTTGGCATTTGCTTCACGATATAAAAAAAGTTCAACTGGGACACAATGCTGGAGGGAGTTATGTAACTTGTCATGTGTGTGTGTCAGGGTCTGCAGGAGAGTGCACCAACCAGGCTTTGATCCCACATAGCTTGCCCCCTTGACCATAGCAAACTGATTCTGAACATTGCCCTGAAACTTCTCCATATAACAAGATGCCTTTACATACAAGGTTCTGCTGGCTGCACCAAGTCAGTCACAACACATTTGGAAGCCAAGGGCAGATCCACATGGTCCCACCACAGCTGTTTTATCACACACCTGCACAAAACTGTTATACAACCACTAATCAGATGGCTCCAACTTACTCACATCTCTGTTCTACACAATTATAATAAAACCCAGTCAATCAAGACACTGTCTGATACACTCAAATCAGCAACAGGACATCCAAGGTTCTCCAGTGCCACCTGGTCGTGGGAATTTCAAAAATGTCATGGTATTTATGTAGCCATTTTTCAAGGATGAAGTTGAAGGCACTGTAGGTTTCAATTCATTCAAGAACCATTAAATGTTGAGGAATATCATTTCAATTAATGCTCTGGAGAACTCTCACAGGCAAGGCTTCCCAAAGAGTGGCCAAAAGGTTACATGAAGCCAGGCCCATAGAGGTCTACAATGTGAGGTCCACGTGTGTTTTGACTCTCAACTATGGCAGCCAATTCTTTCAGAATAAAATCATATGATATCATGGCTGAGATTCCCTGTGCTCTGTGGAAAGCCACCCTTTGTCTAGATCTCAGTTTCCAAGGGCGACTCTCATGCGTGATCTCCAAAATTCCCAACACAATTCATGGCAATACTTCTCTGAGGTCAGTTCCAAAACGCAGTCTCTAAGCAGAATCACACCAGAGTTTAAACCTCAGTGGACCCAGTCATCTCTTCCAACCGCCACACAAATGACCAAAATTAAAACCAAAACACTCCCACATATCCCTCATATTCTTCCATATAAAAACTCATCATAACCTCTGGTTGGAAGTTTCCATGAGGGGCACATTCATTGACAGTGTCCAAAATAAGCTCCCTTGCCCCTCATTTGCCTAGAGTCATTGTGGCCTGGACACCATTCCTGTGAATGAGGAGTGATCAAATATGCCTGCTCTTAATTCTGCTCTGCTTCTCCAATTTGAGGCCTACTGACAGTCAGGTATAGATTCTTCATATGATTTGGAGTCATGAGTAAACCCAAGCACCTCTGCAGGGCTTTGAAAAACTCATTTGACCCAAAGGATCCCTATTCTCACTTGATGGAGGTCAGGAAACTAAGAGAGAAAGGCTAGAATCTTCATCCACAATAACTGATCTTTTTGCCATTTTGGTTTTGGATGCACACATGGGATTTTTCTTTAGATCCATCTGGTGCTGAGAATCTAAGCCACAACCTCACACAGGTCCAAGATGCTGATTCAGACACTTCCCTTTCCAAAGCAATTAAGCAAAGAGACACAGTTGATGCCCATTCATTTCTATTTGATAACTATTTTCTTCTGGCTTCACAAAGTGTATCCTGAGGCAAAGACCTTCCTGACATTCAGGAAAAAAGAACAATATGTAAGCAAAAGGCCCAAAGCAGGGTTTCTCCACTGAGACTTTTCTAGTCACACTGATATATGAGTTTTTTGAGATGCTCCCATTCCCTTCAGCTATTCAGTACATGGCCATTTCACAGAGCTTGGAGGTGGTACATTATCTTGGAAAAAAAACGATGAGCCTATTCTGAAGAGTTTCAGAATTCAGGAAGAAAACTGAAACTGAGGAAGATAATAGGTGTTGCCCATCTATAAAACAAGATGCAGTCCATTCATAAATTGGGCAGAATGAATGCTGGGACCTTTCTACTATAAACGACACATCCATTGATGCATTCTCTTTACTAATGTCTACAACAACTGACACAGTAGGATACACAGACATAGAAACACTCGCTTTGTCAAATGACATACAAGAAACAGTCCACCCCAAACCAAACAAATCGACTTTCCAACCTATTCTCATAACATGAGACAAAACCATATACTCACACCCACACTCAAAAAGGCACCTCCTTTCCCCTAGTAGGTCTGTGACTATATGGAGTGTCCTCTGACTGAGTGGCTATACTATGTTCCCCCAACATGGCCTGTATGGTCTCAGATCATGTCTTCTTTTCCAACTCTGTGAAGTTGCCAGGAGCCACTGGTGAGCAAATACCTGCTTTTTCAGGAAAGGCCCCTCTTCAGAACTCTCCTGGCATTTGGCCATCCTCACATATGTAGGTACCAAGAAAGACTGAGCTTGTCCTTGGTAAACCCACACAAGTGAGCCCACTGGGACTGCGACTGGGACTTCCTCTGGGTGCCTGGCTTCCTGGATCCCAAGTTCAGAGAGTTCCATCACCAAGGAAGTTAAGTAGGTCAATTCCTTCAGGAACTGAATGAGGTCACTGCCTTGACAACCACTTTGTCCTAACAGTTGCTTCAAAGGGTCCCATGAGATGGGGGCTGCCCCTACTTCCTGTGACACTTTCACAAGTTAGAATGGTATATCAACCATAGGGACCCGGGAACAGCTCTCCACACAGGCCTGGTTTTGTCCATCTCCTCTACATTAAGAAGAGGGAGGCTGATTTAGACACATACCTTCGTCCTGACCAGGGTTTTTGCCTTGGAAGATGACTTTTGTTCTCTTAGGTCCTCCTTAGATGCCTACATCTTATTCAGGGATCATTTCTGCATGGACCTTTAAGGTTCTCAGCAGGTGGAAGATACCCTACATTCCTGTATTGTAAGACCAACACTGTACCTGCTCTTCTGTAAAGTGAGATTGAGGGAACAGTGTATGGTTAGGGTTAATAACACATTCGATTTGGGTTAGGAATCATTCTGTGAGATGAATAATGGTATTGGGAACTTGAGATATTTACAAGAATATAGAGGTGAAATATAAGTTTTAAAACAGAAATCTAGGTAAGATTTAAAGGCCAGTAAGGCATTAGGCCCTTGAGTGGGATACTTAGCTTTGAATTATATTCTGCACAGATGTCTCAGATGAATCTATATACAATGGCATAGGACCTTGTACCTTGGATGATTGAATGTCGAAGAGAACATCCAGTCAAAACGGGATAGTCAGTATAATTAGGACGATAGTCAATAGATTTAGAAAAAAGAGTGAGTATAGGAGTGGGACCAAAAGTTCTTTAGCAATAGGCTTTCGGGTAGAGAGTGAATGTAAATGTCAGCACATGTGAAAAGTCAGTCACAATAATGAACTGGGATAATATGTAGGGAAGCAGATATCAATAGAGACATTAGGAAATCAGGCAAAGTATAAAGTGAGTGATAAGATTAGACATTTTCAACAGGGTTGAGGTTGAATATATAATCTTAGGAGAAAACAAATATGTAGTCACCAATAGGATTGACATTTGAGAGCATTAGGCAACCTGGACATGGATGTTTTTAGTAATGCATGCTCACTTCCGTTTAGGCATTGGTACAATCATAAGTATCACATTTTCTTTTTGTGTAAAGAATATTACTGTGATAAAATGTATATGTAGATCAGGTGACATGAGTATTTTTTTCCAACATTTCTGGGAGCTACATTTTGAAGATGAATAAATTAGTATTGGGGTTACAAATACATGTATCCTGTGTCTATAAATATAGAGATAATGCATGAATAGAGCATACTGTGAATAAATAATATAAGTGGTTACAACTTTAAATAATGGATTGAATTGATATCGAAAAATATACAGGGAATCTCATATTGATATACAATCATTCATTCCAACCAGTTACACATGTAATGGTAATATTAGGGTTGTGGTATATCATGAAGAGTGTTTGAGTTTGCTTCAAAATGATTATGGAAATCAAAAATAATGTGTTTTGAAAGAAGTGTCATGAAAAGACCAGTCAAGAAACCAGGAAAAATACGTGTGTTCTGAAGCAGGAAATGATTGAAAGTGAATCAAATGCCTATAAATTTGTGAACTTGTGGATGAAATATATATCCTATTATGTGCATAAACTGAAGAAACTGTAATGTACCAGTGTTGAATAAAATGAACTTCAAAACACACATCATTTTCCATTGAAATCTACTTGCATTGATGTTAAACTGGGTCAGTCACTGTAGAAATATTAGGATTGCATCCACCATTTACTGAGGTTAGTTTTCAGTACTAGGAAACAAATATGTATTTCAGGTGAATGAATATTTCTGAGAATAATCTTGTAAAAAGTTGATTATAAATCCATATACATGAACATGAATGAATTTAGGGAGTGTACATAAGACATACATTTCATATTCTGAAAAATCTGGAGAGTGTATATATATATATATATATATATATATATATATATATATATATACAAAACACACAACACAGACAATAAAATGTAGCGATATATATGACAATCGAAATACATCATTAAATATATATCATCAACAGATTCAAAAACATTTATTTTACTGAACATGATTTATGTATAATGTTGTTCTACTAGGAAGCTCACCCATAGGTTGAATTTTCAGTTCCAACAGCATTTATGGGGAGTGATCTCTTCTCACAATTTGTATCTGCCAAGTCAGCCACCTCACAAGAATGTATGTGTGATACCAAGTAGGATTCTATATGTGCAGATAATAATAAATGTGCTGAATAGGCTATAGAGAAATGGAGACAGGAATTCACATATTTGTTAACTTTAATAAATTTTTTAAAACACATGGAGAACTATTTCAATTAAAAATTAACTAGATTTATAACACCTACCCTATATCATGCAAAAGGCAAGTCCAACTATACTCCATGCCTCCTCTGAACTGCTTGTATTTATATTCTGTCTGGGTTATTTTTCTCCATTATATTAGGATTAGTAGTAAGAGTCTAGTAGGGTATGGGTTAGTGTCAGTTGTCCCGGCCGGCCGGACACATCAATGTGGGCGGCAAACCTAGTTGGGGAGGAAAGAAGGGACAAGACACATGAGAGATGACAGCAAGACAGGATTTCTGATCATGCTGCAAACTTTTATTGTTCTCACATGGGAATTTATATGCTGCAGATGGGAAAGCTCTCTTGTCGGCAGTTGCAGGATGTCTTCAAAAAGTGAGATAACCTCAGGATGTTTCAGGTAGACAGATGGCCGCAGGATGTCTCAGGGAGATAGATGGCTGCGGGATGTCTCCCAGGCAGGATACCTCCAAGGGGGCTGTTTCTTGTCAGTGTCATGCTATTCTTTGAAGGAGAACTTTCTTCTAGCTTCTGACATCACCCCCTTTCTTATATAAAATATTTGACCATACATTACCCACTATATTTTTAGGGCGTGATAGAGGCTCTTTTTCTCTAGGAGGCTTAAGAATATCTCCTGAACCGAGCGAGCGTATTCACTAGGATATTTTGTGGTGGCCTTGGCATGTTTTTGGAGGAGATGGCTTTGAGGGGAAGCATGCCAACCGCCATGCCCCAGAGCATGTCTCTCAGAGGTCTTGGGTTTTTGGATCCGTGGATTCATCCTCCTGCAGTCCTTCCTGCACCCTCCATTATTATGGCCTACAGTCTTCACTCCATGGGTGCGTCCTCCCCCAAGTGGAGGGTCCATGGAGAAGGAACCCTAATTGCAAGGGCAGAAGATGGTTGGTCAGAGTTGTTACTTATAGATTTATGTAAGAAAGAGAGATCTGTGGGGATGTAAAGTTAAGAAAAAAGCCTGTGAGAAGGGTAGAACATCCTTTTAAATGTTGGCATCACTGTCTTCCATCGTCAGATGATGATAGTGGACCTGTATGGACTTAGAGGCCAAAATATTAATCTGTTCTTTAATAAATTGTACCAGCCTGTTTATAATGCAGGGTCGAATGGACACAATTAAAAGTAAACCCAACAAAGGGACTAAGAGGGGAAGAAGGTAGGGTAGAAATCCATTAAACCCATTCCAGAGGGGATTTTTATAATGTTCCCTTCTTCTCTTTTCTAGATCTTCTTGAAGCTGCTTAATTTTAGTGCGTACTATGTCTGATTTTTTGGCATAAAAGCAGCATCGTTCCCCTAAGGACAAGCAAATACCTCCCTGGTTACCTTTCAGCAAATCTAAGCCTAGTCTATTTTGAAGGAAAACTTCTGCCAGGGAGTGTATTAGGTCCTGCAAATCTTTAATGGTTCCTGATAGAGTTTGTACATCAATTATAGGTTGTTGAGACAGGCGACGGTAAGTGTGTATAGCCGTGTTAAGCCAGCTGTACCTGTTCCCACAGCAGCTGTTATTCCAAGGCTCGCAAGGAGTGGTAAGGCCTGTATTGCCCGCCTGTGTCTTTTGACTAAGGTGTCTAGGCTAGGAATGCGTAGAGGTTTGTCTTCTTGGACAATAGTTATATCAGGGAGTAATAAGGCAAGAACACAGCCAACGGTCCAATTCCCTGGAAGCCTGGGGAAGGCACAGTTTCCTCCACAATAAAACCTGTGCTATTGCAGGGACAAAGAGATGAGGTGGGTGAGGAATAATTTTGTACTGTTGAGCAATTTCCAAAGGAAGTAACTCCAACATCAATATCATAGGTATTATTCTGCATCACGCCTAAAAGACATAATGTAAAAGTGCCTATAGACTGTACTTGAAAAGGAAATCCGGGTTGGCATGTGTTATCATTGTCTATGATAGAATTAATAGTAATTGCCATAGCCATGGTTGACCCTGTTGTCATGCAGAGCCAGCAATCACCAGCAAGGGTGGGGTTGGAATTATTAAGAAAGGAGAAGGTAGTTTCCAAAATATCTAATGTATTGGTATCTAAACCTGGGAGCTCGGATTTAGGCTGTATTAAGGGATGATATGTGAGCTCAGGGATTTTGGGTTTCAAAAGTTTGATTATCTGAGGATGCTTGACAGCATCAGTGGGTCCTCCACCATCAGAGACCCCTGTAGGAGCCTTAATGGGCCAGCAGGAGGGTTTACCGACAGTGCCTTGGCACCCAGCTGACTGTAGCTTGGTGTATTTGCCTTCTCCTCCCCGGTCAAAGAGAACGGGGGTATAATGAATAGTGGTCCCCCCTGCTGCATGAGTTTTAGTTAGGAAGGTTTCAAAAAATGGTTCTCCCTGCTTGATAACACAAATTGAGGCCATGCATAACAAGAGACATGCATCGCTTGGGTATGAATACAAGTTGCAGAACAATTTTGGAGAGCTTTACTTGTACTAGGTGGAATATTCTTTGGCTTCTTAACACATACCCATTTAGGCTGATGAACTCCTCAGAGTTTATGGTCAACCTAGGCACGGATGTAAGCCACCTTAGTCACGCAGTCAGCAGTCTGTGTCCAACTAGTGGGAGCCTGAGTACAAGATCCTCCCTTGCATTCACAGGGGCGGCCAAAAAGGTACTCCATGATGTTGGAAGGTGGAGGGCCAAGGCCTCCATGTACAAACCTGTTCATCAGAAGTGCCTTAAGCAGGATCTTCACACAGATTGTTGGTTGCATCTGAAAAAGGAAAATTTTCCACAGGGCGAGGGCCTCCACCCCTGGGTTGAGGTAAGTCTTTAATCTGTTTAATCAGTTGTTCTGGTAACCATCTTGGGGCTGCTTGCTCCTGGTCCAAAACACAAGCTGAGCCTCATCCCCAGATGAGGACAGGACGTGGGCCTTTCCATTTATTTGTAAGGAGATTGCACCACATAACAGGTGGGCAAACAGAATTGGACGAGGGATGCCAGTGTCTGTCTACGGCCGAATGTCCTTCACTGCCTAGGGTAAGTAAAACAAGGGCAAATAATGAATTGTTAAGGCGATGCCTGGGAGTGATAAATACAAGGGCAGAAGCCTTAAGGCTGGTTATCCAAGTCTTTAATGTAATGTTGGCACGTTCCACAATGCCTTGGCCCTGAGGCTTGTATGGAATTCCAGTAGTATGACAAATTTGCAAGGTAGCACAAAACTGTTTAAACTTGGCACTGGTAAATGCAGGACAATTGTCTGTTTTAATATGTATTGGTTTACCCATTACGGAAAAGGCTGAAACAAGATGAGATAGGACATCTTTGGTAGCGTCTCCAGAATGTGGTGATGCAAAAAAAAAAAGCTAGTGAAGGTATCAAAGAAACGTGTATATATTTGGTTTTTCCAAATTCAGGAAAATGAGTAACATCCATTTGCCAAAACAGATTGGCCAGTAATCCTCGGGAGTTAACTCCCAAGTGTTGAATGGGGAGGGAGACCTGACAAACAGGGCATGCTTTCACTATTTCTAGTGCCTATTGCCTGGTAATTTTACAAAGCAATTGAAGGCTCTGGGAATTTAGATGGTGAAGATTGTGTAACTCCGTGGCCTTTTGAATGGAGCCAACAAAAATTGGAAAGATGGAACGAGTTGCTGCATCAGCTTGGGCATTACCTTGTGTTAGAGGGCGGGAAAGATCAGAGTGTGCCCTGATGTGTCCTAAAAAAAATGGGTGTTGTCTGGCCTGAATTAGCTGCTGAAGCTGGTGAAACAGGAAGGCCACATTGGAAGAAGCCTTAATGACGTGTGAAATCTCCAGCAGGGGCACAGAATGAGCAATGTAGGCACTGTCTGCATAAATATTAACAGGATTATCAAAAAATGTTATAAAAACTTGTGTTATGGCAAACAATTCCACAAACTGTGCTGACTTATAGACAGTATCAAAGGTGGTAGACTGGTCATTGACAACAAAGAACATTACTGGAACCGTCTGTAAAGACAGTAAGGGCTTGAGGAATGGGAGCTTTTTGAGTAATTTTGGGAAAAATAAATAAATATAACTGGACAAAATATAAAAAGGGGTAATTGGGGAGGTGGTTATCAATTGTTCCCAAAAAGCCTGATAGGGCAATACCCGATTCATTCTCTGTCTGTAGTAAAAATTGGGTTTAGTCCTTAGCATATGGAATTAAAATATTATCAGGGTCTTTGCCAAAATGTTGTCGAGAAAGCAAACGACCTTTAATAATAATAGAAGCTACCTGAGCAAGGTAAACAGTAATAAGCTTGGAGCATGTGGTGGGTAAATGAACCCAAAGCAAGGGGCAGCCTTTATTTTTAAAATGTGGATCTCGCTGCCAAAATATTCCTGTGGGTGTATAAGGATTGTGTAAAATAACCAGAACCAGAAGATGGTTATAAGAAATTTGTGTAACAAACTGTTGGACAATGGCTTCTGTGACTTGGTTTAATGCCGGTCATGCCTCGGGAGTAAGTTTTTGAGGGGAGGTGGGGTGGGAATCATCTCTAAATATCATTCAGGGGCAAAAGTACACAAGTGGGTAATTTTAAATTTGTTCTTAGCCATTGAATATCCCCCAGTAATTTTTGAAAATCATTAAGGGTGTGAAGATCGTCTACACGTAGATTTATCTTAGGAATATGGATCTGATTTCTTGAAGTTTAAGACTCAAATAGGTATTACTGTCCTGTGTTTGAACCTTATCAGGAGTTATCTGTAGTCCCAAGGTAGTGAGGATTATGTAAAGGTCCAAGTAACAATTATTAAGGTCATGGGTATTAGGTGCAGCAATTAACAAATCATCCATATAATGCAAAATATAAATTTGTGGCCATCTCTCTTTCACAGGGTCTACTGCTTGAGCAACAGATTTTTGGCAAAGACTAGGGCTGTTGACCATACTTGGGAAAGAACCTTCCTTTGAAATCTCTGCATAGGTCCCTGAAAATTAATTCAAGGGAGACTAAAGGCAAAATAGGGTCTATCCTCAGGATGTAAAGGAATGGTAAAAAAGCAATCTTTTAAGTCAATAACCATTTTATAATAGTTTTTGGGAATAGCCACTGGTGTGTGAATGCCTGGCTGTACTGCTCCCATCGGGTGCATAACTTTATTAATGGCACACATATATTGTAAAAGGCACCACCTGCCTGATTTTTTCTTGATAACAAAAATAGGCGTATTCAATGGTGAGGTTGAGGGCTCTACATGGTTGGCTGCCAGCTGTTCCTGCTCTAACATGGAGGCAGCCTCCAAATTTTCTTGGGTAAGGGGCCACTGATCCACCCACACAAGAGTCTGAGTCTCCCACATAATTTTAACTTCATGGGGTACAGGAGGAGCTCAGAGTCAAGGGATCTAAATTCTTTTAAAAGTTGGATTTGTTCCCGTCTATGTTGGAAGGATGCTCGCAAGGGAGCCAGGTTAGGCAAGGGAAGTGGGGAAAAATATCTGGGGGTGGCATTTGGCCCCTGAAGGGCCAGAGCACGAAAGGCAGGAGGGATATAGGAGGGAGATGGATGTGTGAGTTCTATAGGCTGTGGCAGAGTCCTGAGAGGTGGCGGGTCTTCTGAATGGCAGCGAGATGCTTCCTTCTTCAAGGTAGCCTCCTCCCTAGGGGTCAATGTGTTTCTGGGATTTAAAACTGGATAAAGGCGGTTGGTAATCATTGGAGCCTTATTCATTAGGGTGGTATTTTGAGGGGGACCAGGAAGGTTCCCAGGTTCCTGGGGAGACTGAGAAGGGTCTATGTCTATACTAATGATGGGCATGCCAAGGGGGGACAAGAGGTCTTTTACATAGTCTCTTCCCCATCCTGACAAGTTTTAAGGTACCATTGTCAAAGGGTGAACTTTTAAGAATTTTGTTAGTTAAGTTCCAGTAAGAAAAGGTGTAAACAGGCACATTTTCTGGGCCAAAAGATTCATAATAATCTTTTAAACAGTCTCCTACTCTAAGCCATCTTTTGCCATCAATGGTCCCTTCAAGGGGAAACCATGGACACAATTCTCCTATGTATGAAAAGAAAAAAATTAAGTCCTTTTCCCTAACACGTGCCCCCCCCCATGTCTTGAAGGACCCCTTGAGACCTGACAAAAACAAATAATGTGACGAAACTGCTTGTCCCATGGTGGGTCACTCACCGTGAGTCATCCCCACCCTCCTCCTGGATCTGTCTCTCGTTGGTGCCTGCTGAGGCGATCACGACATCCGCTTGACCAAGTCTTCCAGGAGGATGTGGTTCACCCTCAGTCAAAGGCTCGAGCCCCAGTCTGTGGGTGCCAGATGTCCCGAGCGCCAGAACACATCAACGTGGGCAGTGAACCTAGATGGGGAGGAATGAAGGGACAAGAGACACGAGAGATGACAGCAAGACAGTATTTCTGATTAAGCTGAAAACTTTTATTGTTCACACAGGGGTATTTCTATGCTGGATGTGGGAAAGCTCTCTTATCAGCAGTTCCTGGATGTCTTCACAAGGTGAGATACCCTCAGGATGTTTCAAGAAGACAGATGGCCGCAGGATATCTCAAGGACACAGATGGCTACAGGATGTCTCCCAGACAGGATGTCTACTGGGAGCTGTTTCTTGTAAGTTTCAGTCTATTCTTTGAAAAAGAATTCCTTCTACCCCTGACAGTCAGGGATTCAGTGTTTTGAATGGAAAATTGGAAAAAGAATCCAATGTGTATGCAAATATGTGCTACAGAAAAATCTTCCCACTCTCATTCAGAACAATGCCTTGACATTACCTTCACGCCAAGTAAGACACAATTAGAGGAGAAGAGTTAGAAAATCTGTGAATACACATCTGGAATGGAAAATGCTCAGGAGTTCACAACCTTGGAGGTGGTAGATTAGTTTCCAAGAGTAAGGGACAAGGTAAAACTCCACAAACATGGAGCTCTGCTGGCCTAAAGACTTCTTGAGAAACGGACTCTGAGGTTGGGCACTTGAAATATATGTTGTTGTGAGGAGCTTTAGCTTCCTTTGTTGTGAGACCATGAAAGCTGGGTCTGCATCTATGTTACCTGGAGGACATGGTTTCTTATTTTCCAATGGACATAGGCAGCAGTGCTGAATTCTGTGTTTGTAGGCAAACTGTTGCCACTGAGGGCTAAGTGTCTCCCAGTGTAGATGGTGAAACATTTAATCATCCTCCACTTTTCATGGTGTTTCTTGCAGCTGCACTGGGCGTTTGGTATTTGCTTCATGAAATACGAGGAGTTAAACTGGGACACAGTGCTGGAGCGAGTTCTGTCACGTGCGCTGGGTAAGGGTATGCAGGAGAATGCACCAACCAGGCTTCTATCACACATAGCATGCCCCCTTGACCATAGCAATCTGATTCTAAACATTGCACTGAAACCTCTCCATATAACAAGATGCCTTTACATACAGGGTTCTGGGGGCTGCACCATGTCAATCACAAACCATTTGGAAGCCAATGACTTATCCACATGACCCCACCACAGATGTTTTAACACACACCTTCACACCACTGCTCTAGGCTGACTACTCATCAGGCTCCAAAGTACTGGCATCTCTGTTCTAAACAATTTTCCTGAAACACAGTCAATCAAGGCACTGTCTGGTACACTCATGTTCATAAATAAGATATCCAAAGTTTCTCCAGTGCCACTTGGTAATGAAAATTTCAAAAATTTAATGGTATTTATCTAGTCATTTTACAAAGATGACGTTGAAGGCACTGTGGGTTTCAATTCACTCAGGAACCATTAAATGGAGAGGAAGCTCATTTCAATAAATGCTCTGGAGAACTTTAACAGGCAAGGCTTCCCAAAGTGTGGCCAAAAGGTCACATGAAGCTAGGCCCATTGAGGTCTACAATGTGAGCTTCATGTGCGTTTTGACTTGCAACTATGGCTACCAAGTCTTTAAGAATAAAATCATGAGATATCCTTCCTGAGATTCCCAGTGCTGTGTGCAAAGCCAACCTGGGCCTAGATCTCAGTTTCCAAGGGCGACTCTCTTGTGTGCCCTCCTAAAATCCCAACACAATTCATGGCAATACTTCTTTGAGTTCAGTTCCAGAACTCAGTCTTTAAGGGGAATCACACCAGTGTTCAAGCCCAGGTGGACCCAGTCATCTCTTCCAACGGCCACAAAAATGACCACAATTAAAACCAAAACACTTCCACATGGCCCTCATCTTCTTCCATATAGACACTCATCATGACCTCTGGGTGTAGGTTTCCATGAGGGGTGGAGCCAAAGACAGTGTCCAAAATAAGCTCCCTTGCCCCCATTTGCGTAAACTCAGTGTGGTCAGGGCACCCTTCCTGTGAACCAGGAGTGATCAAAGAGGCCTGCTTTAATAATGCAATGATTCTTCATTTTGAGGCCTACTGACTCTGGGGTTTAGATTCTTTATGTTAACTGGAGTCATGAGAAAACCCAAGCACCTATGGTCTAGAGTCTGCAGGGCTTTGAAGAACTCCTTTGACCCAAAGGACCCTAATCTCAACGACGGAGGTCAGGAACCTTACAGAAGAGGGAGAGAGACTTCATCCACAATGAATGCTCTTTTGGTTTTGGATGCACACATGGGATTTTTCTATAGATCCATCAGGTGGTGAGAATCCAAGCCAGAGCCTCACACAGGGCCAGGAGGCTGATTCAGACACATCCCTTTCCAAAGAAATTAAGCAAAGAGCCACAGGTGATGCCCATTCATTTCCATTTGAAAACTGTTTTCTTCAGGCTTAAAAAAGGGGTGGCCTGAGGCAAAGACCTTTCTGAAATTCGGGGCAACAGAAGAATAGGTAAACAAATGGCCCAAAGCAGGGTTTCTCCACTGAGACTTTCCTAGTCACACAGATATTTGAGTTTTCTGAGATTCTCACAATTCCCTTCAGCTATCCAGTAGATGGCCATGTCACAGAGCTTGGAGGTGGTACATATCTTGGACACAAAACCATGAACCTATTCTTGAGATTGGTTAGAATTCAGGAAGAATACTGGAACTTACGAAGGTAGTAGGTGTTTCCCATCCATAAAACAAGACTCAGACCATTCATAAATTTGGCAGGATGAATGCTGGGAAGCTTTCTACTAGACAGGACACATCTATTGATGCATTCTCTTTTCTAATGTCTACAACCACGGACACAGTGGGATACACAGACATAGAAACACTCACCTTTTCAAACGACTTACTAGAAACAATTCACAGCAAACCAAACAATCCAACTTTCCTACTTATTCTCAGAACATGACACAAAACCACAAACCCCCACTCACACCCACAACAATACAGTAGGTCTGTGACTATCCGGAGTGTCATCTGAATGATGGGCCATAATATATTACCCCATAATGGGCTGTCCTGTCTTAGATCTGGTCTCTGTGGCCAATTCTGTGATGCTGTCAGGAGTAAGCGGTAAGCCACTACCTTCTTTCTTAGGAAAGGCCCCTCTTCAGACCTTCCTGCAATTTGGCCATCCTCACATCAGTAGGTACCAAGAAAGACTGACTCTGTCCTCAGTAAACCAAACAAGTTTGACCACTGAGACTTGGACTGGGACTGGCTCTGGGTGCCTGGTTTCCTGGATCCCAAGTTCAGTGAGTTCCATCACCAAGGAAGTGAGGTGAGGTCACTTTCTTCAGGAACTGAATGATTTCATTAACTTGGCAACCACTTTGTCCAAACAGTTGCTTCCAAGGGTCTCATGAGATGGAGGCTGCACCTACTTCCTGTGACATTTTAACATGTTAGATTGGTATATCAACCATAGGCACGTGGGAACAGCTCTCCACACAGGCCTGGTTGGTCCATCTTCTCTACATTAAGAAGAGAGAGGCCGATTCAGAAACATCCTTTCATCCTGACCGGGTTGTTTCCATGGAAGATGACTTTTGCTCTCTCAGGTCCTTCATAGCTGCCTACATCTTCTCAAGGGATTATTTCTGCATGGACTTTTGAAGTTCTCAGCTAGTGGAAAATCACCTAGCTTCCTGTATTGTAATACCAACTCTGTCCCTCCTCTTCTGTAAAGTGAGATTGAGGGATCAGTGTATGGTTAGGGTTAATAGCATGTTTGATTTGGGTTAGGAATCATTCTGGTTTATTAATAATGGTATTGGAAACCTGTGATGTTTATAAGAATATAGACGTGAAATGTATGTATGAGAACAGAGATCTAGGAAAGATTGAAGCCCAGAAAGGCATTGGACCCTTGATTGGTATACTTAGCTTGAATTTTATTCTGCACTGAGGTCTCAGATAAATCAATATACAATGGCATAGAACCGTGTACCTCGGATGATTGAATGAAGAAGTGAACATACAGTCAAAAAGAGATAGTCCGTACGATGACGAAGATACTCAGTATGTTTAGGAAGAATAGTGAGTCTAGGAGTTGGACCAAAGGTTCTTTAGAGTTTTGGTTAGAGAGTGAATATAAATGTCAGCACATGTGAAGAGACAGTCACAATGATGAACTGGGGAAAATATGTCGGAAAGCAGATGTCAATAGGTAACTTAGGAAATTAGGCAAAGTATAAAGTGAGTGATAGGATTAGATATTTTCAACAGGCTTTAGGTTGAATATATAATATTAGGAAGAAACAAATATGTAGTCACAAATAGTATTGACATTTGAAAGCATTAGGCAACCTGGACATGGATGTTTTTAGTAATCCATGCTCACTTTCCATTTAGGCTTTAGTACAATCATAAGTGTGACCTTTGCATTTTGTGTCCAGAATACTACTGTGGTAAAATGTATATGTACATCAGGTGACATGAGTATTTCTTCCACCATTACAGGGAGCAATATTCTGAAAACTTATACATTAGTAATGGGAATACAAACAGGTGTACCCTGTGTTGATGATTATAGAGATGATGCATGAATAGACCATATTGTGAATAAAGTATATAACTGGTTCCAACTTTAAATAATGCATTGAATTTACATCTGAAAATATATAGAAAATCTTCTATTGATATATATACATTCATTCCAACCAGTTATATATGTGATCGTAATATTAGGTTTACAGTTTATCATGAAGAGTGTGTGAGTTTTCCTTCAAAAATGATTATGGAATCGAAAATAATGTGTTTAGAAAGAAGGCTAGTGAAAGGTCCCGTCAAGAAACATGGAGGAATACATGTTTTTTGAAGTAGGAAGTAATTGAAAGTGAACCAAATGCCTATAAATTTGTGAACTTGTGGATGAAAAAAATATCCTATGATGTCCAAAAACTGAAGAAATTGTAATGTGCTAGTGTTGAATAAATATGAACTTCAAAATACACATCATGTCCCATAGGAATCTACTTGCATTGATGTTAAACTGGGTCAGTTACTGTAGAAATATTAGGATTTGTAAGCACCATTCACTGAAGTTAGTTTTCAGTACTAGGAAACCAATAGGTATTTCAGGTAGTTGAGTATTTCTGAGAAAAATCTTGTGAAATGTTGTTTATGAATACACATGCAGGAACATGAATGAATTTAGGGAGTGTATATAAGAAACATAGATTTCATATTTTGGAAATTCTGGACAGTATACACACACACACACACACACACACACACACATTAATTTGTAGCAATATATATGCCAATCGAAATTCATCATGAAATATAATTCATCCACATATCCAAAAATATTCATTTTACTGAACATGGATTTATGTATAAGGTTTTTCACTAGGAAGCTCACCCATAGGTTGAATTTTCAGTTCCATCAGTATTTACGGGGTGTCATTTCTTCTCACAATTTTTATATTCCAAAGTCAGTGAGCTCAGAAGAATGTATGTGTGATACCATGTAGGATACTATATATGCATAAAAAAAATACATGTGTTGAATAAGCTATAGAAAAAAGGAGACAGGAATTTACATATGTGGTAACATTAAAAACTAATGAAGATATATTACAATGAAAATTTGACTAGATTTATAGCACATACTCTTGATAAAGCAGAAGGCAAATCCAAGTATACACCATGCTTCCTATTAAAGGCCTGTATTTCTATTCAATTATGCTTCTTTTTCTTCATGATATTAGGATTAGTACTCAGAGTCTAGTAGGGTATGGGTTAGTGTCAGGGATTCAGTATTTCAAATGGAAAATAGGAAAATGAATCTAATGTCTATGCAAACATATGCTACACAAAAATCTCATCCAGAACAATGCCTTGACATAACCATCGCTTCAAGTAAGACACAATTAGAGGACAGGAGTTGTAAAATCTCTGAATACATATGTGGAATGGAAAATGATCAGGAGTTCCCAACACTGGAGGAGGTAGAACAGTTTCCAAAAGTAAGGTAGAGGGTAAACACTCCACAAACATGGAGCTCTGCTGGCCTAAAGACTTCTTGAGAAACTTCCTCTGAGGCTGGGCACATGAAATATATGTAATTTTCAGGAGATTTAGCTTCATTTGTAGTGACACCATCAAATCTGGGTCTGCATCTATGTGACCTGGACGACATGGTTTCTTATTTTCTAATGAACAAGAGACAGAAGTTCTGAATTCTCTCTTTGTAGGTAAACTGTGGCCACTGGGTGCTAAGTGTCTCCCTATGTAGTCTTTGAAGCCATTTGGTCATCCTCCACTTTTCGTGTTGTTTCTTACTACTTCACTGTGAGTTTGTTATTGCCTTCACGAAAAACAAGTAGTTCAACTGGGACACAATGCTGGAGAGAGTTCTGTCACGTGTGGTTGGTCAGGGTCTCCAAGAGAATGGATGAACCAGGCTTCTGTCCTACATAGCTTTCCCCCTTAACTATAGCAACCTGATTCTGAACATTTTCTTGAAACCTCTCCATATAAAAAGATGCCTTTACATATAAGGGTCTGCTGCCTGCACCATGTTAGTCACAAGGCTTTTGGAAGCCAATGGCAGATCCAGGTGGTCCTACCAAAAATATTTACTTACACACCTTCAGTCCACAGCTCTACCTCCACTACTCAGCAGGCTCCAACTTACTGGCATCTCTGTTCTACACTATTTTCATGAAACCCAGTCAATCAAGGCAGTATTTGGTACACTCATGATCAGCAACAGGACATCCAAAGGTCTCCTGTGCCACCTGGTCCTGGGAATTTCAAAAATTTCATGGTATTTATCTAGCCATTTTTCAAGGATGAAGTTGGAGGCACTGTGTGCTTCAATTCATTCAGGAACCATTAAATGGTGAGGAAGCTAATTTCAATGAAAGCTCTGGAGAACTCTCACAGGCAAGGCTTCCCAAAGAGTGGCCAAAAGGTCACATAAATCCAGGCCCAATGAGGTCTACTATGTGAGGTCCATGTGTGTTCTGACTCTCAACTATGGCTGCCAAGTCATTAAGAAAAACAAAATGTCATATCTTGGCTGAGATTCTTAGTGCTTTATGCAAAGCCACCCTGGACCTAGATCTCAGTTTCCAAAGACGACTATCATTTGTGGCCTCTTAAATACCAACACAATTCATGGCAATACTTCTCTGAGGTCAGTTTCAGAACTCAGTCTCTAAGGGGAATCACAGAAGAGTTTAATCTCAGGTGGACCCAGTCATCACTTTCAACCGCCAAACAAATGACCACAAATGAAATCAAAACACTCCCACATAGCCCTCATGTTTTTCCATATAGACACTCATCATAAATTCTGGCTGGAGGTTTCCATGAGGGGAGCAGCCCAAGTCAGTGTCCAAAATAAACTTCCTTGCCCCTCATTTGCCTAAAGTCAGGGTGGACTGGACACCCTTCCTGTGAACCAAGAATGATCAAATAGGCCTGCCGTTAATACTGCTCCACTTCTCCAAAGTGAGGCCTTCTGACTGTGGGGTTTAGATTCTTATGTGTATCGGTGTCATGAGAAAACCCTAGCACCTATGGGCTAGCCTTTGCAGGGCTTTGAAGAACTCATTTGATCCAAAGATCCCTCTTCTCATTTGATGGAGGTCAGGAACCTTACAGAGGAAAGAGAGAGACTTCATCCACAATGACTGCTCTTTTGGCCATTTTGGTTTGGATGCACACATGGGATCTCTCTTTAGATCCATCAGGTGCTGAGAATCCAAGCCATAGCCTCTCACAAGAGGCTGGTTCAGACACATCCCTTTCCAAAGCAATTAAGCAAAGAGCCACAGATGATGCCCATTCATTTCCATTAGAAAACTCTTTTCTTGAGGATTCACAAAGGGTTGGCCTGAAGCAAAGAACTTCCTGACATTCAGGGCAACAGAACAATAGGTAATTAAAAGTCCGAAAGCAGGGTTTCTTCACTGAGACTTGTCAAAAGCCAGTGGTGAGCCACTACCTGCTTTCTCATTAAAGGCCCCTCTTCCGAGCTTTCCTGGCATTTGGCCATCCTCAAATCTGTAGGTACCAAGATAGACTGACTCTGTCTTTGGTAAATCCAAGCAAGTGATACCACTGGGAGTAGGACTGGGACTGGGTCTGTGTACCTGGCTTTCTGCGTCCCAAGTTCCATCACCAAGGAAGTGATGTGAGGTCACTTCCTTCAGGAACTGAATGAGGTTACTGCTTTGACAACCACTTTGTCCTAACAGTTGCTTCCAAGGGTCCCATGAGATGGAGGCTTCCCCTATTTCCTGTCAAACTTTCAAAAATTAGAATGGTATATCAACCATAGGCACCCTGGAACAGCTCTACACACAGGCATGATTTGGTCCATCTTCTCTACATTAAGAGGAGAGAGGCTGATGAAGACACAACCCTTCATCCTGACCAGGTTGTTTGCCATGGAAGATGACTTTTGTTCTCTCAGGTCCTTTATAGCTGCCTAAGTCTTCTCCAGGGATTATTTCTGCATGGATCTTTGAGGTTCTCAGCAGGTAGAAGATCCCCCACATTCCAGTATTATAAGAGCAACTCTGTCCCTGCTTGTCTGTAAAATAAGATTGAGGGAACACTGTACGGTTAGGGTTAATAACAGGTTCGATTTGGGTTAGGAATCATTTTGCTGGATAAATAATGGTATTGGCAACCTGCAATATTTATAAGAATATAGAGGTGAAATGTATGTATGAAAACAGAAATCTAAGTAAAATTGGAAGCCCAGAAGGGAATTGTATTACGTTCTGCACAGATGTGTCAGATAAATGGATATACAATGGCATCAGACCTTGTACCTTGGATGATTGAATGTCGAAGAGAACATCCAGTCAAAAAGGGATAGTCAGTAGGATTAGGAAGATAGTAGGTAGGTTTAGGAAGAAGAGTGAGTGTAAGATTTGGAACAAAAGTTTTTAGCACTAGGGTTTCGGTTAGAAAATGAATTTAAATATCAGCACATGTGAAGAGTCAGTCACAATGATGAACTGGCGAAAATATGTAGGTAAGCAGATATCAATAGAGACATTATGAAATCAGGCAAAGTATAAAGTGAGAGATAGGCTCAGATATTTTCACCAGGGTTGAGTTTGAAAATGTAATTTTAGGAAGAAACAAATATGTAGTCACCAATAGGATTGACATTTGAGAGCATTAGGCAACTTGGACATGGATGATTTTAGTAATCTATGTTCATTTTTCATTTAGGCTTTGGTACAATTATAAATGTGAACTTTTAATTTTGTATCCAGAATATTTCTGTGAATAAATGTATATGTAGATCAGGTGACATGAGTTTTTCTTCCACCATTTCTGGGAGCAATATTGACTGGCTACTACTGACTGATAGGTATAGATTCTTTATGTGATTTGGAGTCATGAGAAACCCAAGCACCTCTTCAGGATTTGAAGAACTCATTTGACCCAAAGGATCGCTATTCTCACTTGATGGACGTCAGGAACCTAACAGAGGAAGGCAATAGACTTCTTCCACAATGACTGAACTTTTTGCCATTTTGGTTTTGGATGCACACATGGGATCTTTTTTAGATCCATCAGGTGCTGACAATCTAAGTCACAACCTCTCACAGGGTCAAGAGGCAGATTCAGACACATCTCTTTCCAAAGAATTTAAGCAAAGAGCCACAGGTGATGCCCATTCATTTCCATTTGAAAACTGTTTACTTCAGGCTTCACAAAGGTATGGCCTAAGGCAAAGAACTTCCTGACATTCAGGGCTCAGAAAAATAGGTAAGCAAATGGCACAAAGCAGGGTTTCTCCACTGAGACTTTCCTGGTCACACTGTCCCTGCTCTTCTGTGAAGTTAGATTGAGGGAACAGTGTATGGTTAGGGTTAATAACACGTTCGATTTGGGTTAGGAATCATTCTGCAGGACGAATAATGGTATTGGGAACCTGCAATATTTACAAGAATATATAAGTGAAATATAAGTATGAAAAAAAAATCTAGGTAAGATTTGAAGCCCAAATGGGCATTGGGCCCTTGAGTGGATTACTTAGCTTTGAATTATGTTCTGCACAGATGTCTCAGATAAATCGATATACAATGGCATAGGACCTTGTACCTTTGATGATTGAATGTCGAAGGGAATATCCAGTCAAAAAGGGAAAGTTGGTAGGATTAGGAAGATATTTGCTAGGTTTTGAAACAACAGTGAGTATAGGATTTGGACCAAAAGTTCTTTAGCAATAGGGTTTCGGGTAGAGAGTGAATGTAAATGTAAGCACATGTGAAGAGTCTGTCATAATGATGAACTGGGGAAAATATGTAGGAAAGCAGAAATCAATAGAGACATTAAGAAATCACGCAAAGTATAAAGTGAGGAATAGGATTAGACGTTTTTAACAGGCTTGAGGTTGAATATATAATCTTAGGAAGAAACAAAAATATAGTCACCAATATTATTTACATTTGAGAGCATTAGGCAACCTGGACATGGATATTTTTGTAATCCATGCTCAATTTCCTTTTAGACTTTGGTACAATCATAAGAGTGACTTTTTGCTTTCTGTGTCAAGAATATAACTGGGATAAAATGTATATGTTGATCAGGTGACATGAGCATTTCTTCAACCATTACTGGGAGTAATATTTTGAAGACCTATAAATTCGTATTGGGGGAACAAAGAGGTGTACCCTGTGTCAAATAATATAAAAATAATGTATGAATAGACCATACTGTGAATAAATAATATAACTCATTCCAACTTTAAATAGTGGATTGATGTGATATCTGAAAATATACAGGAAATCTTAAATTGATATTCATACATCAATTACAAGCAGTTATTCATCTAACGGTGATATTAGGCTTATGGTTTATCATGAAGAGTGTGTGAGTTTTGCTTCAAAAATGATTATGGAAATCGAAAATAATGTGTTTGAAAAGAAGTCTCATGAAAAGACCAGTCAAGAACCCTTGAGGAATATATGTGTTCTGAAGCAGGAGGTGATTGAAATTGAAACAAATGCCTAAAATTTTGTGAACTTATGGATGAAATATATATCCTACGATGTGCATAAACTGAAGAAATAGTAATTTACCACTGTTTAATAAAAATGAACCGCAAAACACACATCATGTCCCATAGGAAACTGCTTGCATTGATGTTAAACTAGGTTGTGCTGTAAAAACATTAGGATTTATATTTACCATTCACTGAAGTTAGTTTTCAGTAGTAGGAAACAAATATGAATTTCAGGTGGATGGATATTTCTGAGAATAATCTTGTGAAAAGTTGATCATAAATCCAGATACATGAATATGAATGATTTTAATGAGTGTATAATAAGACTCATATATTTCATATTTATTATATTATTATATATTTCATATTTATTATATATATTTCATATATATTTCATACACACACACACACACACACACACACACACAGACATTAAAAACTAGCAATATATATGCCAACCGAAATTCATCATGAAATATATATCATCCACAGATGCAAAAATATTTATTTCACTGAAAATGGATTTATGTATAATGATGTTCTACTAGGAAGCTCACCCATAGGTTTAAGTTTTAGTTCCAACAGCATTTAGGAGGAATGATCTCTTTTCATAAGTTGTATCTGCCTAGTCAGCCACCTCACAAGAATGTACATGTGATAACAGGTGGGATTCTATATGTGCATATAAAAATACTTGTGCTTAATACTCTACAGAGAAAGGAGACAGGAATTTGTTGAGAGCCATATCTGAAGGGGCCCTTGCAAACTTCCAGCTCCCAGCAAATTTCCAGCTGCCAAATGATTATTGGCTCACAGCAGCTCCAGCAACCTCTAGCTGATTCCTCCTCTGTGGTGATGCTCATTGGAGATGCTCATTCAGCTGTTTCCCCGCCCTTTCAGACTGCCAGCTGATGATTGGCTCACAGTGGCCCCAGCAACATTTGCTAATTGGCTCCTCTGCAGTGAGCTCATTGGGCTATTTTCCTGCCCTTTCAGACCACGAAGCTGTTCATTGGCGAACTTTTTTGGCTCTACCCACGTGACCCAGCGAATCGGCCTCAAGAACAGGAGGATTTTGGGAGGTGGAGAGGATTGTGGGTGTGACAGAGACTTTACAAGAAAGCCAGTGGTGGCAGTTGGTCTCTTAGGATTTTTCCTGAGGAACTGTTTCGTTTGGCATGTGTGCTTCTAAAAATAAAGTTCATTTCTTTTGACAAGTGGCTCCTGATTCATGCCCAGCCAGATTGCAGCATTTGGTGGCTCTCTCGGGGAGCAACTTAGGGTAAGTGATTAGGTAAACTGCTCACCCCTGAGGGCAGGGCGAGAGGATGGGTAGCCATTTTAAGATTCCTCTCTTGTTTTTTTTTTCACTTTTGTTTTAAGTTGCCTGTCCATGGAGATGAGTGAGATGGAAGAAAAACCCCTCTCAACTGAGGAAAAATTATTTACGTGTGAGGAACAGATACGGAGAAAGGACGGATGCACATGACAGGAGGATAGAAAGGCTATAATGACTTTTTGTTGTTCCTTTTTTATATCATTCTGTCTCGGTTTTGTTTGGCGTCATCTTGTTGGATGGAATTATAGTAGAAATACGGGATCAGAAATTAGTAAAAAAACAAACTAAAAGAGTGTTAAGTAAATTGTTAGAGGAAGGAGGCATCTCAGTAAAATCAAGAACAGTCAGGGCATACGTTGATACAATACAAAAATGTAGCCCATGGCTTTTTAAGGAGGAGTTGTTAAATATATCACAATGAAACCATCATGGTGAAGATTTAAAAAGAGGAGAAAAGAACAGCCTACGGACTCTGCCAGTTGGCACATTGCCATTGTGGACATTCGTATCTGGTTTGTTTAGTCCAAATCCTTCAGTTCAGACAAAGATAGAGGAACAAAATTTAGAGCATAAAAAGTCATCAGGGACAAAGTTACAAAAGGAGACTGCTAATAACAACTTTCTATCACCATAGGGCGTAAGTTTCCAACCAACAGCGCCTCCTCTACAGGAGACTGTTACTAACACCTTTCAATCAACAGAGGATGTAAATGTCCAACTAACAAGGCTACCTCCATATGCTGGGAGGCCCCCAACCCCCGCAGTTGATAGTTCGAATCCTGAGACAGGATCTCAAGTATTAACATGCCCTGTATTTGAAGTAGTAGGGCAGCGAAATCTCCATGCTTTAAATTTCAAAATAGTGAAGCAACTAATAGAGGCTGTAACAACCTATGGTCCTCAACCACCCTTCATTGTAAGCTTGGTCGAATCCATTAACAACTTGAATATGACACCAGCAGATTGGGCTAATATGTGTAAAGCTGTGCTAAATGGAGGACAATGCCTGTTATGGAAGGTTGCCAATGAGGAATTTTGCATGGAGATGGCTAGGCGAAATGCAGAAGCTGGTTATCCTCAGAGAAATGTAGATTTTTTAGAAAAGGGACTTTATGAGGATCAGCAGCAACAAATTGCATATGATCCTGGCATATATGCACAAATTGCTGCAAGGCGGTTAGGGCATGGAAGACTTTACAAGGGCATGGAGGGTTATAAGGTCAATTATCTAAGGTAATACAAGGAGCTAGTGAATCTTATGCTGAATTTGTAGATAAACTTATTCAAACAGCTACCAGAGTTTTGGGGAATTCAGAACAAGCAATGCCATTAATAAAACAACAGGCTTATGACCAAGTGAATCGTTGGTGCAGAGATATCATTAGACGATGCAAACATGAAAATTTAAAAACATATATTAAATTATGTAGAGACGTTAATGAATAAGAGCAAGTCGTGCCAGCTACAGTAATACAGGCTTTAGATGCCAGAGACATCAATGAACAAGGGCAAATTGTGGCAGTTGCAGTAAAACAGGCTTTAGATGCCAGGCCACGATGATGCTACAATTGTGAACAAACAGGACATTTTAAAAGGAATTGCCCTATAGCAGGAGTGTTTAAAAAACTATGTATCAAAGGAGTAGAATACCAGGTATTTGCCCACGATGCCATAGAGGGAGACATTGGGCTAATGAATGCCGTTCTCAAACCACCATAGAGGGTAATTCAATATCAAAAAATGAAGAAAGACCAGCTGTTTATCCACGATATCATGGAGAAAGGCATCGGGCTCCATTGCCAAAAAATGGACAGGGGGGCTCAATGCTCTGGGGCCCAAAACAACAAATATTCAGAGCACTGAAGGAACACAGCAACACCATCAGAGTAGTGCCCAGGACACATTTTCCATCAGATCCCTCATCAGAAAAATCTGCACCTCTCCCAGAGCAGTACTAAATCCAGAGATGGGGGTTCAAATCATTCCCATAGGGGTGAAAGGACCTATTCTCAAAGGAACAGTAGGCTTATTATTGGGACGCAGCTCTTCTAATCTAAAAGGACTTATGATAAGTCCTTGGGTAATTGATCATGATTATGAAGGTGAATTAAAATATATATCCAGTTCTCCAAAGGATATGTCAGTAATTTCACCAGGAGATAAAATACCACAGTTACAAATAATACCCAGCCTACATGATAAAGTTTCCAGTCATGCTGTAGAAAGAGGTTCCAAGGGATAAGGCTCCACAGGTGTAGATTTGGCTATGCTTTCTTTAAATTTAGATTTTCGCCCCATACTAAAACTAAATATTCAAGTTCATGAATTTAATGGGCTACTGGATACAGGTGCAGAACTTAGCATCATCTCTCATCAAGAATTGCCAAAACTTTGGCCATTACCAAAAGCCACTCAAATGATTCAAGACCAAGGAGTGGCGACTAATCCCCATAAAGGTGCAATGGTATTAGATTGGAAGAATCCTGAAAGATGTGAAAGAACTATACAGCCGTATGTATTGTTTCATCTTCCCATAAATTTATGGGGACGAGATGTCCTAGATCAATTAGGTTTGACATTAACAAATAACATCAACAAATAAGCACCCCCTATTATGGCTAGACAAGGTTTTAGAAAAGGAAAAAGTTTAGATAAACAGGAACAAGGTATAGCAGCACCAATACAAATAGATCAAGGAACATACAGACATGGGTTGGATTTTCAGAAAGTGCCACTGAGACAATAAAAATTACTTGGAAATTAGAAAGACCAGTATTCATTCCTCAGTGGACCCTGACTAAAGAAAAGATACAAGCAGTCCATGACCTGGTAAACAAAAATTAGTGGAAGGACATATACAACCTTCTATATCTCCCCATAATATTCCCATTTTTGTCATCAGAAAGAAATCTGGTAAATGGAGATTATTGCAAGATTTAAGAACCATTAATAATGAGATGGTTATTATGGGACCTGCTCAATCAGGGATTCCTCAATTTTCTGCTTTGCCAAAAACTTGGTATGTTTTAGTTATACATATTAAAGATTGTTTTCTTTTCATTTCCAATTCATCCTGAGGATAGTCCACGTTTTGCATTTACTATCCCTGAACTGAATCATGAAGGTCCTGATCAGAGGTAAGAGTGGCAAGCACTCCCTCAAGGGATGGCTAACAGCCCAACTATGTGTCAAATTTATGTTAACAAAGTAATCCAGCCACTCTGAAATCAAAATCCTGAATTACAAATTTTTCACTATATGGTTGATGTATTATTAGCACACAAAGGTAAAAACCCTTTGCTAGAACGTTATGCCACACTTACAAACTTATTAAAAATTATAATCTAGAGATAGTAATTGATAAAGTACAATTAAATTTTCAAATTAATTATTTAGTAGTTCTATTATCCTCAACCATGGTCAGTCCACCAAAAATTCAAATACAAATAGATCAACTCAAATCAATTAATGACTTTCAAAAGTTATTAGGAGATATAAATTGGATAAGACCTTATCTAGTATACCAACAGGAGAGTTGGGACTTTTTTTTTGATATCCTAAAAAGTCCATCAGATCTAAATTAACCGAGAATGTAAACACCTGAAGCAAGAAAAGCATTAAAAATCATTAAAACTTATATGGTAAATATGCATTTGGATAGAGTTGATATAATTTCTCCTCTATTATTTATTGTACTACCAACAAAAAATATTCCTACAGTAGTATTTTGGCAAGAAGGTCCATTATTATGGACACATTTATCATTTTTTTCTAACACTATTATTACTAGGTATCCTGAGGCTGAGGGACAAATAATACTCATAGGAATAAAAGCAGCAAAGGGAGTGTGTGGAATTTCACCCAATAAAATTATTACTCCATATACTATGAATCAAATTGATGAATTAGCTAATGAGTTAAATACTTGGGCAATAATCATGTGTAAATCTAATGTTTCATTTGATATCCACTTAGCATCTAATCTTTTATTATCTTTTTGGTCATCACATCCTGTAATTTTTCCAAAAATGACAAGATAACACCTATCATGAATGCTCCAAATATATTCACTGATGGGTCAAATAATGATACAACAGCAATAGTTCCACCTGATCCAACGTTTACATTTTTAGTACCCAAATAATCAGCTAAAAAGGTAGAGCTTAATGCAGTATTACAAGCTTTTGTGATGTTTAAAGATTCTGTGTTTAATTTATTTTTCCTTATTCAGTATATAGTTAATGCTATAGTATCCCTTGAAGATGCTGGTAGGATTTCCCCTTCCTCTACTGTTTTCTCTTTGCTTTCCACTATACAAAGTCTAATCTGGGACAGAAAAGATCCATTCTATATAGGACATATCAGGGCACATACAGGATTGCCTGGACCCCTTAGTTTGGGCAATGATTTAGCAGATAAAACTACACATGACATACATACACATTTTCTCTACACTAGAAGAAGCTATAAATTTTCATAAAATGTTCCATGTCAATGCTATTACTTTACAAAAGCGTTTCAAAATAACTAAGGAACAAGATAGACAAATAATAAAACAATGTCAAAATTGTGTGACATTTTACCATAAGTTAATCTTGGAGTCAATCCTAGAGGATTGATACCTAACCATATTTGGCAGATGGACGTCACACACTTGCCTGAATTTGGAAAATTAAAATATTTGCATGTTACAGTTGATACTTCTTCTGGATTTTTCATGGGCTCCCTTCATGCGGAGAAAAAACTAAAGATGTTATAGCTCATTGCTTACAAAATTTAGCAACTGTGGGTGTTCCAAAACAGTTAAAAACAGATAATGCCCCCGGTTATACTTCTACCTCTTTTAAACAATTTGCTCATCATTTGGCATTACTCATGTAACAGGAATCCCATACAATGCACACGGACAAGGCATAGTTGAAAGAGCACATCAAACAATAAAAATGTACTTATTAAAGCAAAAAGACGGAATTGAGAAGGGGTATATATTCCCCAAAAATAAACTTAACATAAAGCTTTTTACTCTAAACTTTTTAAATTTGGATTCATCAGGACTTAGTGCTGTGGAAAGGCATATGTGTCCAAAAAATGTGCATAAGCCCAAGGTACTTTGGAAGGATATTCTAACCGGACAATGGAAAGGTCCTGACCCAGTAATTGTCTGGAGTCAGGGTTGTGTTTGTGTTTTTCCACAGGGAGAACAGCAACTGATTTGGATTGCAGAAAGACTACTAAAGCAATTTCTACAGATCAAAAAGAAGATAATTTGACTCATCAATAACAGCTGATATCCAGATATCCAGTTTGGCCATTCTTACATCTGTGACAGTGATTAACCAGGATGCTTTTTTCAATATCTATTTTATTATTGCATTTTTCCCATATCATAAGGTTCTATTTTTATTTTTTGAGCTCTACAAACCTAGGTTAATGTTTTTCTGATCAGTTTTATTTTTTGACTGTGGTGTTTTTAAACATTGAATGTAGATTTCACCTAAGTAAAGCTACAAGGCCTTTATTATTGTCTTATGTGTTTGTTGTATGTTTGTGTTTTGTGTTGTATGTCTGTGTGTGCATATGTCCATATTTCATATATGAGGAGCACTCATGAAAAAATGAATCCAAATTATTTATTTTTTATTCACGTGATTTAAATGGCTTAATTTAAATTAGGTAAACAACTGTTAAGGATTGTTTTTAAAGGTGGTTAACAGATCTGTTTGTTTACTAATTTAAATTAGGTAAACAGCTGTTAAAGATTGTTTTTAAAGGAGGTTAACAGATCTGTTTGTTTACTTTCACCTTTCCTTTTCATTATATTTTATAATTCTTTTCAGGATAATGTCTCTTTAGCATCATTGCCAGAATTTCTATCTTCATCCCAGTGCCAGTGAAGACAAAGATAAAACCAAACTACAGCTTCTATGATAGCTATCACAGTAAGGTGTATAAACTAATGCATCAATGAATATAACTCAACAAGTAATGCTCAAACGAGAAGTCAACTTACTTTGGGAGGAAACGGACTTTGGGAGGAGACGGACATATTGATAGATTCCTCCGCTTTGAACTGCTTGCAGAACTTGCCTGGACTATATAACTATCGTTTGGTGCAGCGAATTACGGTAATGCTGTCATATCTTTGCTGATGGTGTCACCAGTGATGCAATTTTTATTTCCTTGTCAGCGCACCCCATGTTAATTGTGGTAGTGCTGGCATATCTTTGCTGATGGTGTCACCAGTGATGCAATTTTTACAAAGGAGCTGTCAATTGGCTGGATGTCATGGCATTTCTGTATCCTCCTCCCTTCTGCTAGTGATGGTCTAAAATTTGGGGGCCAATTGCTATATGCTGGACCAGTAGTCAGTGACGGGTATGGTCCAATTGCAGTGGTATCAACCTAAGACAGGAGGCTGACGCCAAAAGGTCAGTTTTCCAATGACGGGTGAGAACCATATGTTGAATTGGACAAACTACCAGGCACGGTCCTTAAGCCACATTAACCTCACTCCCCAACTGGCACCAAGGCCAAATTTGGGGGCCTACAGAGGTGAGGCAAAGAACCTCACCCCCCCCCACTGGTGCATAGACCTATCCACAAGTATGGCTGTATGCTGGACTGGTAGTCAGTGATGGGTATGATCCAGTTGCAGTGGTATCAACCTAAGACAGGAGGCTGACGCCTAAAGGTCAGTTTTCCCATGACGAGTAAGCACCATGTGTTGAATTGGACAACCTACCAGGGATGGTCCTTAAGCCACATTACTGTTGTTTAAGTAATCAGAAGGGAGGAGATGCTGGGAGCCATTAGCCAAATAGGTATGACAATTTCCTTGCCAGCGTACCCCTATGCTGTTTAGTGGAAGGACTCCTGGAAAGTGACCTTGCTCAAGGACCAGGGCGGATCCATGTTTAGGGTGTTCCCGGTTTAGGATAATCCGAGTTTAGGGCATTCCCCGTTTAGAATAGGGCGTATCCTGCTGCCTAAGTTCCTCTCGAGTTCTTAGGGTCAGACAGTATTTTTGAGAGACAGAAGCCCAGTGGAGGTGTGGAGTTGGCCAAAGAACGTGGATTTCCCCAGAACGTGTTTGTAGATGGCCGGTGTGAGATCGGGAATAAAGAATTGCTGTTTGAATCTACAATGCTGTGAGTGGCTCGTGATTTGTGCCCAGCCAGACTGCGGCAATTCTTCTAACACTATTATTACTAGGAATCCTGAGGCTGAGGGAAAATTAATACTCCTAGGAATAAAAGCAGCAAAGGGAGTGTTTGGAATTTTTCCCAATAAAATTATTACTCCATATACTATAAATCAAATCCATGAATTAGCTAATGAGTTAAATACTTGGGCAATAATCATGTGTAAATCTAAAGTTTCATTTGATTACCACTTACCATCTAATCTTTTATTGTCTTTTTGGTCATCACATCGTGTAATTTTTCCAAAAATGACAAGAAAACACCTATCATGAATATGCCAAATATATTCACAGATGGGTCAAATAATGGTACAGCACCAATAGTTACACCTGACCCAACTCCTACATTTTTAGTACACAAACAATCAGCTCAAAAGGTAGAGCTTAATGAAGTATTACAAACTTTTGTGATGTTTAAAGATTCTGTATTTAATTTATTTTCCAATAGTCAGTATATCGTTAATGCTATAGTATCCCTTGAAGATGCTGGTAGGATTTCCCCTTCCTCTACTGTTTTCTCTTTGCTTTCCACTATATAAAGTCTAATCTGGGACAGAAAAGATTCATTCTTTATAGGACATATCAGGGCACATACAGGATTGCCTGGACCCCTTAGTTTGGGCATGATTTAGCAGATAAAACAACACATGACATACATATATATTTTCTCTACAGTAGAAGAAGCTATAAATTTTCATTAAAAGTTCCACATCAATGCTAATACTTTACAATAGCATTTTAAAATAACTGAGGAACAAGCTTACAAATAATAAAAAAATGTCAAAATTATGTGACCTTTTTAAGACAAGTTAATCTTGGAGTCAATCCTAGAGGATTGATTCCTAACCATATTTGGCAGATGGACGTCACACACTTGCCTGAATTTGGAAAATTAAAATATTTGCATGTTACAGTTGATACTTCTTCTGGATTTTTGATGGGCTACCTTCATGCCAGAGAAAAAAACTAAAGATGTTATAGCTCATTGCTTACAAAATTTTGCCACTGTGGGCGTTCCAAAACAGTTAAAAACAGATAACGCCCCCGGTTATACTTCCACCTTTTTTAAACAATTTTACTCATCATTTGGCATTACTCATATAACAGGAATCTCATACAATCTACAGGGACACGGCAGAGTTGAAAGAGCACAACAAACTATTAAAATGTACTTATTAAAGTAAGAGGATGAAATTGGGAAGTGGTATAAATTCCCCAAAGACAAACTTAAAATAACCCTTTTTACTCTAAACTATTAAAATTTGGATTCATCAGGACTTAGTGCTGTGGAAAGGCATATGTGCCCAAAAAATGTGTATAAATCCAAGGTACTTCGGAAGGATATTCTAACAGGACAATGGAAAGGTCCTGACCCATTAATTATCTGGAGTCAGAGGTCTCTTTGTGGGTTTTCCCAGGAAGGACAGCAGCCGATCTGGATTCCAGAGAAATTAACTAAGGTCCTGAACCAGTGATTGCCTGGAGTCGGGGGTCTGTTTATGTGTTTCCAGAGGGAGAAAAGCAGCTGATTTAGATTCCAGAGAGATTAACTAAAGTGATTTCTATAGACTAAAATAAGATGATTTGGCTCAAATCCATAACAGCTGATATCCAAAACTCCAGTTTGTCTATCCTTACATCTGTGACAGAACAGGGATGCTTTTTTCAATGTCTATTTTATTATTCCCCTTTCCCACATCATGAAGTTCTATTTTGTTTTTTTGAGCTCATACAGACCTAGGTAAATATTTTGCTGATCAGTTCTATTTTTTGACTATAGAGTTTTTAAACATTGCAATGGTGATTTTACCTGTAAAAAGTTATAAGGCCTTTACTATTATGTTATGTGTTGTATGTATTTATTATGTGTTCACACTTGTGTTTTGTGTTATATGTTTGAATGCACGTATGTCCATATATCATATATGATGAGTGTTCATGAAAAATTCTTCCATTTTTTTTATTCACGTGATTTAAATGGTTTAATTTAAATTGGGTAAACAACTGTTCAGGATTGTTTTAATATGTGAAAAAATAGGAGGTTAACAGACCTGTTTGTTTACTCTCATTTTTCCTTTTCATTATATTTAATAATTCTCATCAAGATAATGTAAATTGTTAAGAAAATTGTTTTCTTTTAGTGCTTTCTGGAATGTTACATAATTTTTTCTTTAGCCATTATTGCCAGAATTCCTATCTTCATCCCAGTGCTGGTGAAGACAAAGATAAAACCAATCTACAGCTTCTGCAATAGCCATCACTGAACTTCTTGCAGAACTTGCCTGGACTATGTATCACTTGTATGCATTGCAAAGTCACTTGTATGCCTTGTGAACTATCTGCTGGTGCAAAAAATTGTGGTAGTGTTGGGGTACTTATGCTGATGCTGTCATCAGTGGTACAATTTTTCCAAAAGGAGCCATCAATTGGCTTGGTGTATCTTCCCTATTCTCACTTGACAAAGGTGAGGAAGCTTACAGAGGAAGGTAAAAGACTTCATCCTCAATGACTGCTCTTTTGGCCATTTTGGTTTTGGATGCACACATGGGATATTTCTTTAGATCTATCAGGTTCAGAGAATCAAAGCCACAATCTCACACAGGGCCAAGAGGCTGATTCAGACACAACCCTTTCCAAAGGAATTAAGCAAAGAGCCACAGGTGATTCCCATTCATTTCCAATTTAATCTGTTTTTTTCAGGCTTCACAAAGGGGTGGCCTGAGGCAAAGACCTTCCTGATATTAAGGGCAAGGGAACCATAGGTAACCAAATGGCCCAAAGCAGGGTTTCTCCACTGAGACTTTTCTGGTTACACTGATATCTGAGTTTTCTGAGATGTTCCCATTCCTTTAATCTATCCAGGAAATGACCATGTCACAGAATCTGGAGGTGGTACATATCTTGAACACAAAACCTTGAGCCTATTCTGGAGACAGGCCAGAAATCAGTAAGTGAACAGGAACTTAGGAAGATAGTAGGTGCTGCCTATCCATAAGGCAAGCCGCAGTCCATTCATAAAATGGACAGAATGAATGCCTGGAAGCTTCCTACTAGAAAGCACACCTCCATTGATGCATTCTCTTTTCTAAAGACTACAACCACGGACACAGTGAATACACAGACATAGAAAAACTCGCCTTGTCAAACGACTTATTAGGAACAGTCGACTCCAAATGAAACAAACCACCTTTCCTACCTATTCTCAGAACATAAGACAAAATCACAAACTCACACCCACACCCACAAAGGCACCTCCTTCCCACAAGTAGGTCTGTGACCATCTGGAGTGTCTTCTGACTGGTGGACCATAGTATGTTTCCCCAAAATGGCGTGTCCTGTATCAGATCAGATCTCCTTTGCCAACTCTTTTAAGTTTTCAGGAGCCAGCGGTGAACCACTACCTGCTTTCTCAGGAAAGGCCCCTCTTCAGAGCTCTCCTGGATTTCGGCCATCCTCACATCAGGAGGTTAGAAGAAAGACTGACTGTATCTTTGGTAAATCCAAAGAAATGAGCCCACTGAGACTGGTACTGGAACTGGCTCTGGGTGCCTGGCTTCCTGGATCCCAACTTCAGAGAGTTCCATCACCAAAGAAGTGAGGTAGGTCACATTCTTCAGGAATTGAATGAGGTCAATACCTTGGCAATCACTTTGTCCTAACAGTTGCTTACAAGGGTCCCATGAGATGGAGGCTGCCCCGACTTCCTGTGACACATTCACGAGTCAGAATGGTATATATAAACCATAGGCACCAGGGAACAGCTCTCCATACAGGCCTGATTTGGTCCATCTTCTCTAAATTAAGAACAGAGAGGCTGATTCAGAAACAACACTTCATCCTGACCGGGGTTATTGCCATGGAAGATGATTTTGCTCTCTCAGGTCCTTTATAGCTGCCTAAGTCTTCTCCAGGGATTATTTCTGCATGGACCTTTGAGGTTCTCAGCAGGTGGAAGATCCCCTACATTCCTGTATTGTAAGACCAAATCTGTCCCTGCTCTATTGTAAAGTTAGAATGAGGGAACAGTGTATGGTTAGGATTCATAACAGGTTTGATTTGGGTTAGGAATTATTCTGCAAGATGAATAATGGTATTGGGAACCTGAGATATTTACAAGAATATATAGGTGAAATATAAGTATGAAAACAGAAATCTAGGTAAGATTTGAAGCCCAGAAGTGCATTGGGCACTTGATTGGGATACTTAGCTTTGAATTATATTCTGTACAGATGTCTCAGTTAAATCGATATACAATGGAATAGGACCTTGTACCTTGGATGATTGAATGACGAAAAGAACATCCAGTCAAAATTATAGACGGTAGGATTAGGAAGATAGACAGTAGATTTAGAAAGCAGACTGAATTTAGTATTTGGACCAAAAGTTCTTTATCAGTAGGGTTTCTGGTAGAGAATGAATGTAATAACCATCATATGTGAAGAGTCAGTTACAATGATGAACTCTGGAAAATATGTAGGAAACCATATGTCAATAGAGACATTAGGAAATCAGGCAAAGTATAAAGTGAGTTATAGGATCAGACATTTTCAACAGTGTTGAGGTTGAATATATAATCTTATGAAGAAAAAAATATGTAGTCACCAACAGGATTGACATTTGAGAGCATTAGGCAACCTGGACATGGATGTTTTTAGTAATCCGTACTCACTTTCCATTTAGACTTTGGTACAATCATAAGTGTGACCTTTGCATTTTGTGCCCAGAATACTATTGTGATAACATGTATATGTAAATCAGGTGACATGAGTATTTTCCACCATTTCTGGAAGCAATATTTTGAAGATGAATAAATTAGTATTGGGGTACAAATAGGAGTACCATGTGTCTATGAATATAGAGATAATGCATGACTAGACCCTACAGTGAATATATAATATAAATGGTTCCAACTTTAAATAATGGATTGAATTATTTAAGCACCTCTGCCGAGATTTGAAGAACTCATTTGACCCAAAGGATCCCTATTTTCACTTGATGGATTTCAGGAACCGAACAAAGGAAGGCAATAGAATTCATTCACAATGACTAAACCTTTGCCATTTTGATTTTGGATGCACACATGGGATGTTTCTTCAGATCATCAGGTGCTGAGAATCTAAGCCACAGCCTAACACATGGCCAAAAGCCTGATTCAGACACATCCCTTTCCAAAGCAATTAAGCAGAGAGCCACAGGTGATGCCCATTTATTTCCATATGAAAACTGTTTTCTTCAGGCTTCACAAAGGGGTTGTCTTAGGCAAAGACCTTCCTGACATTCAGGGCAACAGAACCATAGGTAAGCAAAAGGCCCAAAGCAGGGTTTATCCACTGAGACTTTCCTGGTCATACTGATATCGGAGTTTCCTGAGATGCTCGCCATTCCCTCGGCTATCCAGAACATGGGCATGTCACGGACCTTGGAATTGGTAAATATCTCAGACACAAAACCATGAGCCTATTCTGGAGAGTGGCCAGAATTCAGGAAAAAAACAGGGACTTAGGAAGATAGTAGGTATTGCCCAGCCATAAGGCAAGCCGCACTCCATTTATAAATTGGGCAGGATGAATGCTGGGAAGCTGTCTTCTTGACAGGACACATCCATTGTTGCATTCTCTTTTCTCATGTCTACAACCACTGACACAGTGGGATACACAAACATAGAAACACTCACCTTGTCAAACGACTTACTAGAAACAATTCACTCCAAACCAAACAAACTGCCTTTCCTACCTATTCTAAGAACATGAGACAAACCCACAACCACACACACAAAGGCACCTCCTTTCCCCAAGTAGGTCTGTGACTATCCGGAGTGTCCTCTGAGTGGTGGGCCATACTATGTTCCCCCAAAATGACTTGTCCTCTCTCCGATCTGGTTTTCTTGGCCAACTCTGTGAAGTTGTCAGGAAAAAGTGGTGAGCCACTACCTGCTATCTCAGGAAAAGTCCCTGTTCAGAGCTCTCCTGGCATTTGGCCATCCTCACATCAGTATGTACCGAGAAAGACTGACTCTGTCCTTGTCAAATCCAAAGAAGTGAGCCCACTGGTACTGAGTTTGGGACTGCATTTCGGTGCCTGGCTTCTTGGATACCATGTTCAGAGAGTTCCTTCACCAAGGAAATTAGGTATGTCACTTTCTTTGGAACTGAATGAGGCCTCTGTCTTGGCAACCACTTTGTCCTAACAGTTGCTTCCAAGGGTCGCATGAGATGGAGGCTGTCCCTACTTTCTGTGACACTTTCACAAGTTAGAATGGAATATCAGCCATAGGCACCATGGAACAGCTCTCCACACAGGCCTGGTTTGGTCCATCTTCTCTACAATAAGAAGAGAGAGGCTGATTCAGACACATCAATTCATCTTGACCAGGTTGTTTGCCTTGGAAGATGACATTTGCTCTCTCAGATTCTTCATATCTGCCTACAACTTCTCCGGGTATAATTTCTGTATGGATCTTTGAGGTTCTCAGCAGGTGGAAGGTCCTCTACATTCTTGTAATGTAAGAACAACTCTGTCCCTGCTCTTCTGTAAAATGAGAGTGAGGGAACAGTGTATGCTTAGGGTTAATAACAGGTTCGATTTGGGTTAGGAATCATTCTATGTGATGAATAATGGTATTGGGAACCTGCGATATTTACAAGAATATAGACTTGAAACATAAGTATGAAAACAAAAATCTAGGTATGATTTGAAGCACAGAAGGGCAATGGGCCTATGATTGGGATACTTAGCTTTGAATTATGTTCTCTAAAGTTGTCTTAGATAATTCAATATACAATGGCATAGGACCTTGTACATGGGATGATTGAATGTAGAAGAAAACATCCAGTCAAAAAGGGATTGTCGGTAGGATTAGGAAGATAGTCGGTAGGTTTAGGAAGCAGAGAGAGTATAGGATTTGGACCAAAAGTTCTTTAGCAATATAGTTTCGGTTAGAGAGTGAATGTAAATGTCAGCACATATGAAGAGTCAGTCACTATGATCAACTGGGGAAAATGTGTAGAAAAGCAGATATCAATAGAGACATTACGAAATCAGGCAAAGTATAAAGTGAGTGATAAGATTAGACATTTTCAACAGGGTTGAGTTTCAATATATAATCTTAGGAAGAAACAAATATGTAGTCACCAATAGGATTGACATTTGAGAGCATTAGGAAACCTGGACATGGATGTTTTTATTAATCCATGTTCACTTTGCATTTAGGCTTTGGTACAATCATAAGCGTGACCTTTACATTTTTTGTCCAGAATATTACTGTGATAAAATGTATATGTTGATCAGGTGACATGAGTATTTCTTCCACCATTTCTGTGAGCAATATTTTGAAGACATATACAATAGTATTAGGGGTAAAAAGAGGTGTCTCCTGTATTTATGAATATAGAGATAATGCATGAATAAACCATACTGTGAATAAATAATACAACTGGTTCCACTTTAATTAACGGATTGAATTGATTTCTGAAAATATATAAGAAATCTTATATTGATATACAGTCATTCATTCCAACCAGTTATACGTATAATGGTAATATTAGTGTTTTTGTTTATCATGAAGAGTGTGTGAGTTTTGCTTCAACAGTGATTACTGAAATCGAAAAGAAATGTTTTTTGGGAAGAAGTCTCATGAAAATACCAGTCAAGAAACCCTGAAAATACACATGTTCTGAAGAAAGAAGTGATTAAAGTTGAAACAAATGCCTATTAATTTGCCAACTTGTGGATGAAGTTTATATCCTAAATGTGCATAAACTGAGGAAATAGTAACGTACCAGTTTTGAATAAAAATTAACATCAAAATACACATCATGTCCCCTAGGAATCTACTTGCATTGATGTTAAACTGGGTCAGTAACTGTAGAAATATTAGAGTTTGTATGCACCATTCACTGAAGTTAGTTTTCAGTACTAGGAAACAAATATGTATTTCAGGTGGATGATTATTTCTGATAATAATCTTGTGGAAAGTTTGTTATACATCCACATATATGAATATGAATGAATTTAGGGAGTGTATAATAAGACACAGATATTTCATATTTTCAAAAATCAGGAGAGTATATATATATATATATATATATATATATATATATATATATACACATTCATACACACGCACAGACATTAAAAAGTAGCAAATAGGAGATCCAACATGGTGGTGGGCATGGAGAAATCGAGTCTCTGACCTCTTCAGCTGTGCGGGCATAGGGAGTCGTAAACTGTCTAAATGCTGTTTGCTCAGAATCACTAGGCAATGCTGACCTTACGTTGATGTGGGGCAAACAGTCTGGGCCCCTCAGAACCCACCAGAGCCTGGATCGGATGCATTCAAGCTCAGATTCACCTGCTTCTCGTGACTCAGCACTAACTTTCTCACTGAAATAACTGGCCGGCCCTTCTGAATTTACTGAGGTAAAAGCCAACTGAGCCTTCATAGGCAGTGGGCACAGGATTTAAATGGGGCTTGGTAGATACAGTCAGGACCCACTCGTTGCATTGGTCACTTGGGAAAGGGAATGAATGGTCACCATTTGCATGGGATACCACCATGGCAGAGAACTGACGTCATGGGCAGAAGAGATAACTTGATTGAAACCAGCATGACAGGTGTGTAATCCCCTATCCATCTCTCTCCACACAGCGGGCAAACCTTAAGGGCCACTCCCAGCTCTCCCATAAGGGCCCCTCCCAGCTCTCCCGTGAGGAAGATAGCCAGACCGATGGAATCAGGAGTGGCGCGAGATTCGCAGCGCAGAATTCCCGGCTACCGCTCCCACCAGTACTGACAACTGAGGTCTCTTGCACCAGCTACCGGGGACATGGCTACTGGAGGGCAAGCAAATTCGCTGGGGGTTCTCAGCCCCATGCTCTACAAATTTAGGGTCTGAGAGAGGCAAAGAGGGAGTGTGTGCCTAGGCGTTCATGAAAACTGGGCTACTAGGAGCAGAGACCTGGCGTGTATTGTGGTGAGTGTCACAGTTGAGCGGGACCTGGCTTGAGGAAACACAAGAGAAGGCCCTAGGCACTCAGGTTTGGAGACCCGCCCATCTGGGAGGAAGAGCTGCTGCACAGTGATTGGTTCCCACCTATTGAGTGGAGAAACTTGGCCCAGTGTGCACAGCTCCACCTACTGGAAGAGAAATTAACTGAACTCTATGATTGCATGTATTATTATTATTTTTTTTCTTTTTCTTACATTTTCATTTTTTGTTGTTGTTCTTTAACTTTTTTAAAGTTTTTATTTTTTAATTTTATTATTATTATTTTTTAAATTTTAATTTTCATTTTTTTAATGATTATTATTATTTTAAAAAAATTTATTTCGTTTTTTATTTTCTATTTTTTTATTTTGTCTTTTAATTTCTTTTCAATTTTCTTATTCCCCCTTCTTTGAATTCTACCTGCCTTCTCTCATTCTCTTTAGTGACTTCTTTTCATCCCTTCTAATTTCTTTTCTCCCAAGCATCAAATAAATTTATAAGAATAAGCAGTAACTTAGCAGTCAAACAAAACAAGAAGTAACATGAGCAGCATAAAAAAGCAAGGAAGAAAAGGAGTACAAACAATGAAAGACAGCCTAAATATTCAGGAGGAGCTAGAGTCATCAGAAAAATGGTCATATAAAGAACAAAAGGAATACCTTAGACAGATGGAATGGAACCTTAAAGAGGATACGAGACAGCAAATCCAAACAGTGAAAGAACATATTGAAAATGAATTATATAAACAGATAAAAGAAGAAGTTAAGCATCTTTATCAGGAGATAGAGATTGTTAAAAAGTATCAAACAATAATTCTAGAAATGAAGGAAACGCTAAACCAAATTAAAAACTCAATTGAGAGTATCACTAACAGAGTGGTGCAAGTAGAAGCCAGAATGTCAGATAATGAAGACAAAATATATCATCTTGAAAAGAGTCTAGCCAACTCACAAAGGCTGGTAAAAAATCACGAGAAAAACATCCAAGAGATATGGGATAACATAAAAAAAAACAAACTTATGAGTCATCAGGTTAGAGGAAGGTACAGAGATTCAAACCAAGGGAATGAGTAACCTGCTGAATGAAATAATTACAGAAAACTTTCCAGAATTAAAAAAGCAAACGGATTTACGAAATGTAGATGCCTAGAGTACACCGAGCACACAAAATCACAGTAGACCAATGCCAAGACACATTTTTATGAAGATATCCAATATTCAGAACAAAGAGAAAATATTGAAAGCTACAAGCCAAAGTAGGCAGATTACATTCAGGGGGTAAACCAATAAGGTTAACAACAGATATTTCATCACAGATGCTGAAAGCAAGAAGATCCTGGAACAACGTATTTCAAACACTGAAAGACAGTGGATGCCAACCAAGAATTCTGTATCCAGCAAAATTAAGCTTCAGGTACGACAATAAAATAAAAATCTTTCATGATAAACAAAAGCTAAAAGTTTGCAGCCAGAAAACCAGCATTGCAAAGTGTTTTGAGCAAAACACTACATGAAGAACAAATGAAAAACAACAACCAAAACCATCAGTGGGAACTGCCTCAGTAATGACACAGGGCGGGGGAAAAGCTAATCATGGAGAAACAAACAAAATTAAAAAAAAAAGATAAATAATCAAACATGGCTGGCAGTACAAACCATACATCAGTGGAAGCTCTAAACATTAATGGCTTAAACTCTCCAATAAAGCAACATAGGCTTGTAACTTGGATTTAAAAACAAATCCAACAATATGTTGCCTCCAGCAGACACATCTGAATGGAAAAGACATACACAGGCTGAAGGTGAAAGGTTGTGAAAAAATAGACCATGCACACAGTCCTCGTAAGTAAGCAGGGGTAGCCATCCTCATATCGAATAAAATCGACTTCAAGACTAATTTAATCAAAAGGGATAAGGAAGGACATTATATACTGTTAAAAGGAACCATTCACCAACAAGACATAAAAATTATCAATATTTACACCCCAAATAATGGTGCTGCGATGTTCAGAAAACAAATTCTCCTCAAGTTCAAGAATCAATTAGACCACAACACAATTATTATGGGTGACTTCAACACACCTCTCTCACCATTGGACAGATCCTCCAAACAAAAGTTGAATCAAGAAACTATAGAACTCAATATCACAATCAATAACCTAGATTTAACTGACATATATAGAATATATCAGCCATCATCAAGTGGATATGCTTTTTTCTCAGCAGCACATGGATCCTTCTCAAAAATAGACCATATATTATGCCATAGGGCAACCCTCAGTAAATATAAAGGGGTGGAGATAATACCATGAATTTTATCTGATCATAATGGAATGAAACTGTAAACCAATGATAAAAGAAGGAAGGAAAAATCCTACATCACATGGAAAATGAACAATATATTACTCAATGACCAATGGGTTACAGAAGACATAAATGAGCAAATCAAAAAATTCTTAGAGATAAATGAAAATAGAGACACAACATATCGGAATCTATGGGACACACTGAAAGCAGTTTTAAAAGGGAAATTCATCACCTGGACGTCATTCCTCAAAAAAAGAAAAAAACAAAAAATAAATGAGCTCACACTTCATCTCAAAACCATAGAAAATGAAGAGCAAAACAACAGCAAATGTTGCAGAAGGCAAGAAATAATTAAAATCAGAGTGGAAATCAACAAAATTGAAACAAAAGAAATTACTGAAAAATTAACAAAAATAAAAGTTGGTTCTTCGAAAAAATAAATAAGATTGATAGAACCTTAGCCATGCTAACGAAGAGAAGAAGAGAGAGAACTTAAATTACTAACATATGTGATAAAAAAGGCAATATCACAACAGATGCTACAGAAATACAGAAGACAATTAGAAATTATTTTGAAAACCTATATTCCAATAAAATAGAAAATGGTGAAGACATCGATAAATTTCTTAAGTCACATGATTTGCCCAGATTGAGTCAGGAGGATACACACAATTTAACCAGACCAATATCAATGGATGGAAAAGAAGAAGCAATCAAAAGGCTACCAACAAAGAAAAGCTCAGGACTAGATGGGTATACAGCGGAGTTTTACAAAACCTTTAAAGAAGAATTAATACCAATACTTTTCAGGTTATTTCAGGAAATAAAAAAAGAGGGAGCTCTTCCAAATTCATTCTATGAGGCCAACATCACCCTGATTACAAAACCAGACAAAGACACCTCAAAGAAAGAAAACTACAGACCAATATCTCTGATGAACCTAGATGCAGAAATCCTCAATTAAATTCTGGTGAATCGGATACAAAGGCACATCAAAAAATTGTGCACCATGATCAAGTAGGATTCATCCCTGTGATGCAAGGATGGTTCAATATACGGAAATCAATAAATGTTATTCACAACATCAATAAACTTAAAAATAAAAACCATATGATCATCTCGATAACACAGAAAAATCATTCAACAAAGTAGGACACCCCATTATTTTCAAAACATTTGAAAAACTGGGGATATCAGGATCTTACCTCGACATTGTAAAAGATATCTATGTTAAGCCTCAGGCTAGCATCATTCTGAATGGAAAAAAATTGAAGGCATTCCCTCTAAAATCTGGAACAAGACAGGGATGTCCTCTATCACCACATCTATTCAATATAGTTCTCAAAACACTGGCCAGAGCAATTAGACAGATGAAAGAAATTAAAGGCATAAAAATAGGAATAGAAGAAATTAAATTATCACTATTTGCAGATGGCATGATTCTATACTTAGCAGACCCAAAAGGGTATACAAAAAAACTACTAAAACTAATAAATGAATTTAGCAATGTGGCAAGATATAAAATCAACAGGTATAAATCAAAGGCATTTCTGTATATCAGCGACAAAACTTCTGAAATGGAAATAAGAAAAAACACTCCATTCACAATATCTTCAAAAAATAAAAATAAAATACTTGGGAATAAACCTAACAATAAAGGTGAAAGATTTACACAATGCAAACTACACAACCCTAAAAAGAAAAGTAGAGTAAGATATTAGAAGATGGAAAAATATACCCTGTTCATGCATAGGCAGAACTAACATCATCGAAATGGCTATATTACCAAAAGTTCTCTAAAGGATTAATGCAATGCCAATCAAAATCTCAAAGGCATTTCGTGTAGAAATAGAGAAAGCAATCATGAAACTCATATGGAAAAATAAAAGACCCAGAATAGCAAAACCAATTCTAATCAGGAAGTGTGAATCAGGCGGTATAGTGATACCAGATTTCAAACAATATTTCAGAGCAATAGTAACAAAAACAGCATGGTATTGGTACCAAAACAGGCAGGTGGACCAATGGTACAGAATGGAGGACACAGAGACTAATCCACAAAGCTACAATTATCTTATATTTGATAAAGGAGCTAAAAGCATGCATTGGAGGAAGGATAACATCTTCAACAAATGGTGCTGGGAAAACTGGAAATCCATATGTAACAAAATGAAACTGAATCCCTTTCTCTCGGCGTGCACAAAAGTTAACTCAAAATGGATCAGGGAGCTTGATATCAAATCAGAGACATGGCGTCTGATAGAAGAAAAAGTTGGCTACGATCTACATACTGTGGGGTCGGGCTCCAAATTCCTCATTAGGACACCCATAGCACAAGAGTTAATAACTAGAATCAACAAATGGGACTTACTCAAACTAAAACGTTTTTTTCTCATAGAAAGAAACAATAAGAGAGGTAAATAGGGAGCCTACATCCTGGGAAAAAATCTTTACTCCTCACACTTCAGATAGAGCCCTAATATCCAGAGTATACAAAGAACTCAAAAAATTAGACAATAACAAAACAAATAACCCAATCAACAAATGGGCCAAGGACCTGAACAGACACTTCTCAGAGGAGGACATACAATCAGTCAACAAGTACATGATAAAATGCTCACCATCTCCAGCAGTTAGAGAAATGCAAATCAAAACCACCCTAAGAAACCATCTCACTCCAGTAAGATTGGCAGTCATTATGAAGTCAAACAACAACAAGTGCTGGCGAGGATGTGGGGAAACAGGTACACTTGTACATTGCTGGTGGGATTTCAAATTGGTGCAGCCAACTTGGAAAGCAGTATGGAGATTTTTTGGAAAGCGGAGAATGGAACCACCATTTGACCCAGGTATTCCCCTTCTCAGTCTATTCCCTAAAGACCTAAAAAGAGCATGCTGCAGGGCACTGCTACATCGATGTTCATAGCAGCAAAATTCACAATAGCAAGACTTTGGAACCAAGATAGATGCCCTTTAATAGATGAATGGATAAAAAATAGGTGGCATTTATACACAATGGAGTATTACTCTGCATTAAAAAATAACAAAATAATAGAATTTGCAGGAAAATGGTTTGCATTAGAGCAGATTATGCTAAGTGAAGCTAGCCAATCCCTAAAAATCAAATGCCAAATGTCTTCTTTGATATAAGGAGAGTAACTAAGAATAGAGTAGGGACGAAGAGCGTGAGAAGAAGATTAACATTAAACAGGGGTGAGAGGTGGGAGGGAAAGGGAGAGAGAATGGAAATTACGTGGAAATGGAAGGAGACCCTCAGGATTATACAAAATTACATACAAGAGGAAGTGAGGGGAAAGGGAAAAATAATACAAGGGGGAGAAATTTATTAGAGTAGAGGGGGTAGAGAGAGAAGAGGGGAGGAGAGGGGAGGCCAGGGGGAATAGTACAGGAAAGGAAAGGTAGCAGAATACAACAGACACTAGTTTGGCAATATGTGAACCAATGGATGTGTAACTGATGTGATTCTGCAATCTGTATACGGGGAAAAAATGAGAGTTCATAACCCACTTGAATCAAAGTGTGAAATATGATATATCAAGAACTATGTAATGTTTTGAACAACCATAAATAAAAAATTTTAAAAAAATTTAAAAAAGAAATTTAAAAACTAACTTCGGTGAATGATGCACGCGAATCCTAATATTTCTACAGTAACTGACCCAGTTTAACATGAATGCAAGTAGACTCCTGTGGGACATGATGTGTATTTTGATGTTCATTTTTATTCAACACTGGTACATTACAATTTCATCAGTTTATGCACATTATAGGATATATAGTTCATCCACAATTCAGCAAATTTATAGGCATTTGTTTCACTTTCAATCACTTCCTGCTTCAGAACACATGTATTCCCCCATATTTCTTGACTGGTGTTTTCATGAGACTTCTTTCCAAACACATTATTTTCGATTTCCATAATCCCTTTTGAAGCAAAACTCACCCACACTTCATGATAAACAATATCCCTAAGATTGCCATTAGATGTATAACTGATTGGAATGAATGATTGCATGTCAATATATGATTTCTTATATAATTTCAGATATCAATTCAATCCATTATTTAAAGTGGAACTAGTTATATTATTTATTCACAGTATGTTCTATTCATGCATTATCTCTATATTCATCAACACAGGGTACACCACTTTGTATCTCCAATACTAATTTATATGTCTTCAAATGTTGCTTCCAGAAATGGTAGAAGAAATACTCATGTCACATGATCTACAAATACATTTTATCACAATAATTGTGTGGGCACAAAATGCAAAGTTCACACTTATGATTGTACCAAATCCTAAATGGAAAGTGAGCATGGATTACTAAAAACATCCATGTCCAGGTTGCCTAATGCTTTCAAATGTCATTCCTATTGGTAACTACATAGTTGTTTCTTCCTAAGATTATGTATTCAATCTCAATCCAGTAGAAAATGTCTAATCCTATCACTCACTTTATAATTGCCTGATTTTGTAATGTCTCTATTGATATCTTCTTTTCTATATTTTCCCCAGTTAATCATTGTGACTGACTCTTCACATGTGCTGACATTTTCATTCACTCTATAACCAAAACCCTATTGCTAAAGAACATTTGGTCCAAATTTTATACTCACTCTTCTTCCTAAACTTACCGACTGTCTTCCTAATCCTACTGACTATCCCAATTTGAGTGGATGTTCTCTTCTACAATCAATCATCCAAGGTACAAGGTCCTATGCCATTGATTATTGATTTATCTGAGACAACTCTGAAGAACGTAATTAAAAGCTAAGTATCCCAATCAAGGCCCTAATGATTTTCTGGGCTTCAAATCTTACCTAGATTTCTGTTTTCATCCTTATATTTCACCTCTATAGTCTTATAAATATCGCAGGTTCCCAATACCATTATTCATCCAGCAGAATGATTCCTAACCCAAATCGAACATGTTATTAACCCTAAACATACACTGTTTCCTCAATCTAACTTTACAGAAGATCAGGGACAGAGTTCTTCTTGCAATACAGCAATGTAGGGGATCTTCCACCGGCTGAGAACCTCAAAGGTCCATGCAGATTTGATTTCTGGAGAAGATGTAGGCAGCTATGAAGGACCTGAGAGAGCAAAAGTCATCTTCCATGGCAAACAACCTGGTCAGCATGAAGGGTTGTGTCTGAATAAGCCTCTCTCTTCTTAATGCAGAGAAGATAGACCAAACCAGGCCTATGTGGAGAGCTGTTTCCACAAACTGGTGCAGCCAATTTGGAAAACAGTATGGAGATTCCTGGGAAAGCTGGTAATGGAACCACAATTTGACCCAGCTATTGCCCTTCTTGGACTATTCCCTGAAGACCTTAGAAGAGTGTACTACAGGGATACTGCCACATCGATGTTTATAGCAGCACAATTCACAATTGCTACACTGTGGAACCAACCCAGATGCGCTTCAATAGATGAATGGATGAAAAAAAATGTGGCATTTATACACTATGGAGTATTACGCAGCACTAAAAAATGACAAAATCTTGGAATTTGGAGGGATATGAATGGTACTAGAGCAGATTATGCTTAGTGAAGTTAGCCAATCCCTAAAAAACAAATACCAAATGTCTTCTTGGATATAATGAGAGCAACTAAGAACAGAGCAGGGAGGAAGAGCAGGAATAAAAGATTAACAATAAACAGAGACATGAGGTGAAAGGGAAAGGGAGAGAAAAGGGAAATTGCTTGGTAATGGAGGGAGACCCTCATTGTTATAAAACATTACATATAAGAGGTTGTGTGGGGAATGGGAAAATAAACAAGGAGAGAAATGAATTACAGTAGATGGGGTAGAGAGAGAAGATGGGAGGGGAGGAGGGGGGATAGTAGAGTATAGAAAAGGTAGGAGAATACAACAGTAACTAATAGGGCATTATGTAAAAATGTGGATGTGTAACCGATGTGATTCTGCAAACTGTATTTGGGGTAAAAATGGGAGTTCATAACCCACTTGAAACTAATGTATAAAATATGATATGTCAAGAGCTTTGTTATGTTTTGAGCAACCAATAAAAGAAAAAAATAGCAATATATATGCCAATCGAAATTCATCATGAAATATATATAATCCACAGATGCAAAAATATTCATTATACTTAACATGGATTTATGTATAAAGTTATTCAACTAGGAAGCTCACCCATAGGTTGAATTTTCACTTCCAACAGCGTTTAGAAGGAGGGATCTCTTCTCACAATTTGTATCTGCCAATTCAGCCACCTCACAAGTATGTACGTGTGATACCAGGTAGGATTCTCTATGTGCATATAAAAATACATGTGCTGAATAGGCTACAGAGAATGGGAGACAGGAATTCACATATTTGTTAACTTTAAAAACACATGTAGAATTATTTCAACAAAAAAAATTGACTAGATTTATTACTCCTATACTATATAATGCAAAAGGCAATTCCAACTAGACACCATGCCTCCTCTGAACTACTTGTATTTCAATTCTGTTTGGGTTATTTTCACCATCATATTAGGATTGTTAGTCAGAGTCTAGTACGGTATGGGTTAGTGTCAGGGATTCAGTATTTCAAATGGAAAATTGGAAAATGAATCCAATGTGTATGTAAATATGTGCTACACAAAAATCTTCCCACTCACATCCAGAACTATGCCTTAACATTACCTTCGCCCAAAGTAAGACACAATTAGAGTAGAAAAGTGTGAAAATCTGTGAATACATATCTGGAATGGAATATGCTCGGGAGTTCACAAACTTGGAGGTGTTAGAGGAGTTTCCAAAAGTAAGGGGCAGGGTAAAAACCCCACAAACATGGAGCTCTGATAGCCTTAAAACTTTTTGAGAAACTGCCTCTGAGTTTGGGCACGTGAAATATATGTTGTTGTCAGGAGATTTGACTTCCTTTGTAGTGAGACCATCAAAGCTGGGTCTGCATCTATGTGACCTGAAGGACATGGTTTCTTATTTTCCAATGAAACTTAGGCAGCTGTGCTGAATCCTCTCTTTGTAGGTAAACTGTGGCCACTTTGAGCTAAGTGTCTCCCCGTGTGGACTGTGAAGCCATTTGGTCATCCTCCACTTTTTGTGGTATTTTTGCTGCTGCACTGGGAGTTTGGTATTTGCTTCACGAAATACAAGGAGCTCAACTGGAGGGAGTTCTGTCACGTGTGGTGGATCAGTGTCTGCAGGAGAATACACAAACCAGTCTTCCATCCCACATAGATTGTCCCAAAAACCATAGCAACTTGATTCTAAACATTGCCCTGAAACCTCTCCATATAACAAGATGCCTTTACATATAAGGGCCTTCAGGCTGCACCATGTCAGTAACAAGCAATTTGGAAGCCAATGGCAGGTCCACATGGCCCCACCATAAAGTTTTATCACACAACTGCCCACCACTGCTCTAGGCACACTACTTGGCAGGCACCAAATTACTGGCATCTCTGTACTACACAATTTTCATGACCCAGTCAAACAAGGCACTGTATGGTATACTCATGATCAGCAACAGGATATCCAAAGTTTCTCCAGTGCCACCTGGTCATGGGAAATTCAAAAATTTCATGGTATTTACCTAGCCATTTTTCAAGGATGAATTTGGCCGCATGTGGGTTTCAATTCATTCAGGAACCAATAAGTTTTGAGAAAGCTCATTTTAATGAAAGCTCTGGAGAACTCTCACAGGCAAAGCTTCCCAAAGAATCGCCAAAATGTCACATGAACCCAGACCAATTGACGTCTACACTGTGAGGTCCATGTGTGCTTTCACTCTCAACTATGGCTGCCAAGTCTTTCAGAATAAAATCAAATAATATCCTAGCTAAGATTCCCACTGCTCAGTGGAAATCCACCCTGGGCCTATACCTCAGTTTCCAAGGGCGACACTCATGAATGGCCTCTTAAAATCCCAACACAATTCATGGAAATACTTCTCTGAGTTCAGTTCCAGAACTCAGTCTCTAAGGGGAATCACACCAGAGATCCATCCCAGGTGGACCCAGTAATCCCTTCCAACCGCAACAAAAATGACCTCAATTAAATCCAAAACACTCCCACATGGCACTCATCTTCTTCCATATTGACGCTCATCATCACCTCTGGCTGAAGATTTCTATGAGGTGCGCAGCTTAAGAAAGTGTCCAAAATAAGCTCGCTTGCCCCTCATTTGCCTAAAATCATGGTGGCCTGGGCACTCTTCTTGTGAACCAGGAATGATCAAATAATCCTGCTGTTAAAGTGTTCCGCTTCTACATTTTGAGGCCTACTGGCTGTCAGTTATAGATTCTTTATGTGATTTGGAGTCATGAGAAAACCCAAGCACCTATGGGCTAGCCTCTGCAGGGATTTGATGAACTCATTTGACCCAAAGGATCCCTATTCTCACTTGATGGAGGTCAGGAACCTAACACAAGAAGGCAAAAAAATTCATCCACAATGACTACTCTTTTGGCTATTTTGGTTTTGGAAGCACATGGGATCTTTCTTTAGATCAATCAGGTGCTGAGAATCTAAGCCACAACCTCACACAAGGACAAGAGGCTTATTCAGACAGATCCAATTCCATAGCAATTAAGCATACAGCCACAGGTGATGCCCATTCTTTTCCATATAAAAACAGTTTTCTTCAGGCTTCACAAAGAGTGGCATGAGGCAAAGACCATTTGACATGCAGGGTAATAGAAAAATAAGTACGCAAATGGCCCAAAGCAGTGTTTCTCCACTGAGACATTTCTGGTTACACTGATATCTGAGTTTTCTGAGATGCTCCCATTCCTTCAGCTATCCAGTACATGGCCATATCACAGAGCCTTGTGGTGGTACATATCTTGGACACAAAACCATGAGCCTAATTTGTAGAGTGGCCAGAATTCACGAAAAAAAACAAGAACTTAGGAAGATAGTAGGTGTTGCCCATCCATAAGGCAAGCTGCAGTCCATTCATCAATTGTGCAAGATGAATGCTGGGAAGCTTTCTACTAGAGACAACACATCCATTGATGCATTCTCTTTTCTAGTGTATACAACCACGGACACAGTGGGACACACAGACATAGAAACACTCACCATGTCAAACGACTTACTAGAAACAGTGCACTATAAACCAAGCAAACTGCTTTTCCTACCTATTCTCAGAACATGAGCAAAAACCACAAACTCACACCCACAACTGCAAAGGCACCTCCTTCCCCCAAGTAGGTCTGTGACTATCCAGATTGTCTTCTGACTGGTGGAACATATTATGTTCCCCCAAAATGGCCTGTCCTGTCTCAGATCTGGTCTCCTTGGCCAACTCTGTGAAGTTGTCAGGAGCCAGCAGTGAGCTACTACATGCTTACTCAGGAAAGGCCCCTCTTCAGAGCTCTGCTGGCATTTGGCCATCCTCACATCAGTAGGTACCAAGAAAGACTGACTCTGTCCTTTGTAAATCCAAACAAGTGAGCCCACTGGTACTGGGACTGGGACTGGGACTGGTTCTGGGTGCCTGGCTTCCTGGATCCCAAGTTCAGAGAGTCCCATCACCAAAGAAGTTAAGTAGGTCAATTCTTTAAGGAACTGAAAGAGGTAACTGCCTTGGTAACCACTTTGTCCTATTAGTTACTTCCAAGGTTCCCATGAGATGGAGGCTGCACCTACATTCTATGACACATTCAGAAGTTAGAATTGTATATCAACCATAGGCACCCGGGAACTGCTCTCCACACAGGCCTGGTTTGGTCCACCTTCTCTACAATGAGAAGAGAGAGGCTGATTCAGACACATCAATTCATCCTGACCAGGTTGTTTGCCATGGAAGATGACTATTGCTCTCTCAGGTCCTACATAGCTGCCTACATCTTCTCCAAGGATCATTTTTCCATTGATTTTTGAGGTTCTCAGCAGGTGGAAGATCACCTACATTCCTATATTGAAAGACCAACTCTGTCCCAACTCTTCTGTAACTTATATTAAGGGAAGATTGTATGGTTAGGGTTAATAACATGTTTGATTTGGGTTAGGAATCATTCTGCAGGATGAATAATGGTATTGGCAACCTACGAATTTACAAGAGTATATAGGTGAAATATAAGTTTGAAAGCAGAAATTTAGGTTAGATTTGAAGCCCAGAAGGGCATTGGGCCCTTCAGTGAAATACTTAGCTTTGAATTATGTGCTGCACAGATGTCTCAGATAAATAGATAATGAATTGCATAAGACTTTGTACCTTGAATGATTAAATTTTGAAGAGAACATCCAGTCAAATGCGATAGTCGGTAGGATTAGGAAGGTAGTCGGTAGGCTTAGAAAGAAGAGTGAGTATAGGATTTGGACCAAAAGTTCTTTAGCAATATTGTTTCGGGTAGAGAGTGAATGTAAATGTCAACACATGTGAAGAGTCAGTCACAATGATGAACTGGGGAAAGCATGTAGGAAAGCAGATATCAATAGAGACATTAGGAAATCAAGCAAAATATAAAGAGAGTGATAGGATTAGACATTTTCAACAGGCTTGAGGTTGAATATATAATCTTAGGAAGAAACAAATATGTAGTCACCAATAGGATTGACATTTGAGAGCATTAGGAAAAATGGACATGGAGGTATTTAGTAACCCATGTACACTTTCCATTTAGGCTTTTTTACAATCATAAGTGTCACCTTTGCTTTTGTGTCCAGAATATTTCTGTGATAAAATGTATTTGTAGATCGGATGACATGAGAATTTCTTCCACCATTTCTGGGAGCAATATTGTGAAGACGTATAAATTAGTATGGGGATACAATTAGTTGTACCCTGTGTCTATGAATATAGAGAAAATGCATGAATAGACCATACTGTGAATAAAAAATATCACTGGATTCACTTTAAATAATGGATTGAATAGATATCTGAAAATATATAAGAAATGTTATATTGATATACAATCATTCATTCCAACCAGTTATATATCTAATGGTCATCTTAGGGTTATGGTTCATCATGAAGGGTGTGTGAGTTTTGTTTCAAAAGTGATTATGAAAATCGAAAATAATGTATTTGGAAAGAAGTCTCAAGAAAAGACTAGTCAAGAAACATAGAGAAATACATGAGTTCTGTATCAGGAAGTGATTAAAATTGAAACAAATGCGTATAAATTTGCTAACTAGTGGATGAAATATATATCCTATGATGTGCATAAACTGAAGAAATAGTAATGTACCAGTGTTGAATAAAAATGAACATCAAAATACACATCATGTCCTAAAGGAATCTACATGCATTTATGTTAAATTGGGTCAGTTACTGTAGAAATATTAGGATTTGTATGCACCTTTCACTGAAGTTAGTTTTCAGTACTAGGAAAGAAATATGTATTTCAGGTGGATGAATATTTCTGAGAATTATCTTGTGAGAAGTTGATTATTAATCCACATACACGAACATGAATGAATTTAGGGAGTGTATATAAGACACATATATTTCATATTTTGAAAAATCTGGAGAGTGTATATATACAAACACAGACATTAAAAGTAGCAATATATATGCCAATCGAAATTCACCATGAAATATATATCATCCACAGATCCAAAAATATACAATTTACTGAAAATGGATTTATGTATAATGTTGTTCATCTAGGAAGCTCACCCATAGTTTGAATTTTCAGTTCTAACAGCGTTTAGAAGGAGTGATCTCTTCTCACAATTTGTATCTGCCAAGTCAGGCACCTTACAAAAATGTACGTGTGATATCAGGTAGGATTCTATATGTGCATATAAAAATACATGTGCTGAATAGGCTACAGAGAAAGGGAGACAGGAATTCACATAATTGTTAACTTTAAAAACACATGGAGAACTATTTCAATTTTAATTGACTAGATTTATAACACCTACCCTTTATCTTGCAAAAGGCAAGTCCAATATACACCATGCCTCCTCTGAACTCCTTTATTTCATTTCTGTTTGGGTTATGTTTCTCCATCATAAGAGGATTATTAGTCTGAGTCTAGTAGGGTAAGGGTTATTTTCAGGGATTTAGTATTTTGAATGGAAAATTGGAAAATGAATCCAATGTGTATGCAAATATGTGGTATACAATAATCTTCCCACTCTCATCCAGAACAATGACTTGACATTACCTTCACCCCAAGTAAGACACAATTAGAGGAGAAGAGTTAGAAATTCTGTGAATACATATCTGGAATGGAAAATGCTCAGGAGTTCACATCCTTGGATTTGGTATAGGAGTTTCCAAAAGTAAAGTACAGGGTTGATCACCCAACCTGATGTTTCATTAAAATTGGGAGCCATCTTGCCACAAAGCCATGAAAAGATAATTTTAGCTTTACTATAAATTATTGTAAATTCTAAACCTGCTTGGAATGCCTGCCCATGCCTTGAATTCACCCATGCCTAGCTTTCTGACCAGATTGCAGCCCTCTCTGAAACTTTAGTGACACCTCATAAATATTGGCCTTCCCTGGTCAGACAACGACCCTCTCTGAGGCTCATAATTTCTGATGCTAGGGCCAGCAAAAATAAATGTAAACTACAATTAGTCTGATGCTTGTCAATGTTTTGTTTTCTGTAACCCCCCTTCTGTGTAGCTTTCTGGGCTATAAAGCTGGGCTGTAGGAAAGGTGGGGATGCTGTCAGGTTCCCGCTGTTTTGATAGGGAGAGGCAGCCCGGCCAGTTGAAATAATAAGTTTGCCTTAATTTGATTTTAATTGGAGTCAATGGTCTTTTCTTGCGTCCTTGTCTAGCATTTTGGAGTTACCCAGCGAGATGACCCGACCTGATCACAAAACCAGACTGCTGAAAATTCTAAACTGGCCTTTCCTTCAGGGCTCCAGGCTGGAGAGCCAAGTTCCAAGGCCTTGGAGTGAGCCTTCAGTCCGGGGAGCACTGCAGTGAACCATCGCACTAAAACTATTAGCAAGCACCTGGTGGAGGAGGCCTCCATAGGTAAGTGGCGCCTTTATAACATCTGATATCCTGTTAAGGGAGATCTCTTCTGATGACAGAGAGGTGGCCTGGGGAGGATCACATATACTCCTGTCTGGGACAGTAACACGAATTATTCTGTCCTCTGTTCTGTACTGCAAAGAATTCCTCTGAAAGGGTAGAGAGGTGCTGACGGGCACGCAGGAGCTCCTACCACGGAGCTTTAGCAAGATGTTGCATTGCTCCTCTGTTTTTCTGTTTCTTTGCTGTGTTTCCATTTCTTTGTGTTTTGTTCTGTGTTCTATATGTTTTTTGTTTCTTTGTTTTTGTGCATATTGTTGTGTGATTTCTGTGGTAAAAACTTAAGATATTGGACGTGAAAATGGGTAATAAAGCAAGTAAGCCTGACACCCCTTTGGACTGTGTTTTAAGGAACTGTGATGAACTTTACACCTCTTGTTAAGCAGGATGAGAGAAGCCCCTAGCTGGCTGTCTGGATCACACCCACTGCAGAGGGCAATGCCTGCTGGAGACCTAAGAACTGAGTATCTCCCAGGTTAACAAGTGAAACTCCTTTAAAACCCCTTGTCCCTCCAGACCAAGAGAGTCAAAACCTTTGGGCAGAGTCCCCAGTGTTTCTCATTTGTTAGCAAAGCAGTAAACCTCCCTTTTTCTTTTTCTCAAACCCTGTCCTCATTACTAAATAGGTATTAATTGGCTTCAAGGTCAGGAACTGAAACTTAAGTTACAAATTTTGATATCCCCCCAGATCTTGGAACTTTTTGAGAGCTGACTACTGAAATGTTAGGAGATGGAGCATGCTTGGGGTGGAACCGAACCAGAGGAGCTAATCCTGTAAGTAAAAGGAGGGACTGAGGGACTCCCAGCAGCTGCCAAAGCCCTGATGCTTCAGGGAATTCCCTCCTTCCTTCCCTACACTGTAAAAATTATGCCACCTCTGTCTTCTTAAAAAAGAGAAAAGGAAAAAAGGGACACTAAATGCAGTAAAGTCACCATGGAGACCCTTGATATTACATTTCAGGTTGCCCCTCTGTGAAAACATCTGATCCCCTTGTGGGGACAACTATCGTGCCACTGGTGTAGGAGTTTTTTCTCTTATCTGCTCTCTTTTAAAGGCTTCTGTCTGTCAGACATAGTCTGCAGCTCCTTTTTGTCTGTCTTGTGTCTTTGTTTCTGGCCCTTTAAGACATGTGCAATAATGTGTTGATATTATAAATTGTTTCTTGGGAATGATCTTAGGTCAATGTGTGTCTAAATGATGATGTTTAATTGTAACAATCTGGTATCTGAATGGGTTTTTGAAGCATTGCACAATCTTGCACTTAAAAATCAGGTTTAGGTAATTGTTTAGTTTATGACTTCAGATAATTCATGCCAGATAACTTAAATACTTAGGATGGAAAACTAAAGAACTCTAGTTTCAAGTTGGCAAGTAACTTCCCAAACATTCAGTCTTATTTTTCACCAATTTTGAATTGTGTAGACTGGGAAAATGTCACAGTGTGTACCAGTGCATTAATTTGGACAAGGATAGTAAATCATAGTATGGTGTCTGTTGACAAAACAAGATGTAAAGATATAATATTTTGTGAATTTTATCTTAAAATTGTATCAGAATTTTCAACATCTGAACCTGAAAATAATGATTAAAATGCCTTAAGCCTGAGGTGTCTGCTCAGAATAACAGTTTTTCCCTGCTCCTTCCAGACCTCAGCCAGGTCTTAAGTTGAAATGCAAATGAAATAAACCTGCAAGCTCATTAGGAGACTTATCTGAGGCCTAAGCAGGGAAAAAAGGGTAAATTGTATGGTATTTACTATTTACTGGCCAGTCATTTTTTTCCTTAGATTCTGTATTTTTTTGAGCTCATGATTTTGATCCTGCAGACCTAGGTTAATGTTTTTCTTATCAGTTCTATCTTTGACCAACATGAAGGTTTTGAAACATTGCAATGGAGATTTCACCTGCGAAAAGCTACAAGGCCTTTACTATTATAATGTGTGCACACTTTTTTTGTGTGTTGTATGTCTATATATCCATATATCCATATATCATATATATGATATACAAATTAACATATATAAGGAGCGCACATAAAAAAAGGAGCACTCATAAAAACAAATTTTAAAAAGTGGATCCAAAGATCTTTAATTCACGTGATTTAAATGGTTCAATTTTAATTGGATAGAAAGATGAAAATAAATGTCTTTAAATTTAAGCTTACAAGTTTTTCTAGGTGTTCAAAAATCTAATAAAATATTAATGTCGACAAAAGGTCTAATATGCCTTGGTTCTAGGGCTTTTCCTTCAACAAAAAAATGGCTTACACTGTTCAATACATTTGTCTAATATTTTGATAAATAAGTAAAGTAAATTTGATATGGGATTACTCATTCATGAGTACTTTTGTTAGATATCTGATTGATTTACTAAGGTCTGTATAAGTTTGTTCTAAAGTCTGTATAAGATTGTGAAGATCAGTCATGTGTTAAAGAGACAAAAATTTCTAAAAAAATTAAGTTTACCCATAACATTGTGTTTATTAAGTTTTATTTTTCTAGAGCAAGCAACCATAAAAATTAAACAACTGATTAAATAAGAACTGTTATTTTAGAGCACTGTACTGCCATTTCTTTAAAAGCTAAACTTGGTAAATGTAGAAACATCAATGCAATTGTGATGCTATTAATGTGCTCATATCTTCCAGGTATACAAGTCTGTAAGGTAGAAACTTTAAAAGAGCATTATATCAAGCTGGTGTTCTGAAGTTGTATGGTAAAAAAATATATATTGGGGATTTATTTACCTGTTATCAAAAAGATATGTAAACTTTTATGTTACCTTTTACATTGGGGAACAATTTAAATGTATTTTTAAGTTAATGAGAGCCTAATCTATGTAAAGGTTAAAAACATTAGCATTTCATTAATTCATGTTTTAAATGTGATATCATATGGTGTTATCTAATGTTCATGTGACCACAAACAATTTATGTAAACTTTGTAAAATAATATTATAAAACAAAGATCATCTATAGAAGTAAAATGCTTAAGATTTATAAAGAGCCCTGCCTTACCTGAGATAAGGCTCTGTGTCCCATCTTACTACATGTGAGAATGACTACGAAAGTCGTGGGTCAGATGCTATTTCATTTAAAGTTATGTTCAAAAGTTGTTTTTTTTTTCTGTCAAGATTACTAGGATCTCAAACAGGGGATATAATGTATAACTCAGCCAAAAAATTCAGGGTAGCTATTACACGAACTAAGTATATTTACTCTTATTAATTTTATTTTGTAATTTTCTTATAAGTGATCTAAAGATTCCCTTTTAGTGTTTTACAGAAGTGTTGCTTTAAGAACACAACATAGGTTAATTTAAGATAATAAGTCATCACCTACAAGACAGACAGAATAACGCAGATCCCAATTAATAAAAATTTAAATAATTTTAAATTACAGACATTAAAGCCCAGTACTCTTAATATAAGTCTGTTAAATTTATTTGCTGGATGTTTAAGATTAGGATTTAAAATAAAAGTTAAATGAAACGGGACAAGAAAACCAATACTTGGCTCTTGCCCTCTGAGTCAGTCTGTATCTAGGGAACAGGGGACTTCTCTAAAGAGCTTTGCAACTCTGAGCCAAATAACCTCCTGATCAGGGAGATTAATGAGACCAATGGAGAACAGAAAGCCAATCAGTGCATTTTCAAAGAAGAAGACAGTCTTCAGAGAAGGTACACATCCCTGATGCATCTGAGGGAAGCCACATGGTCAAGCAAGACCTCGACCCACCTAGCGCAAATGGCACTAGCAGAACTGAGAAGCTGCTCTCAAGTTTCCAAAGAAATGACTCCCATAAAAGCTCTGTTGACTGTTAACAATAGATAGAAACAAAAGTCAGTTTGACTGCTTCATCTTAAACACTTAGCAAAGACAGTGAAAACCAAAATACAGCCATTACTGGGCATTTTAATGATGATGATGATGATAATAATAATAATAATAATAATAATAATAATAATAATAATAATAATATTTTAAGGTATACACTTTATGTTAGCCTCTCAAAATAAGTAAGACTAGGGGCTACAAAGAAGGATTCTCAGACAGGAATGCCTGATAACTATAAAAAGAGACTATCAAGAGGAGCTGCCAGAGGCAGAAGTTTTTACTTTAAGGCCTACAGATATTCCTAACCTACACAGGTAGGCTTGGTGTTTGTTAGTACGATTATCCAGCTCTGAGTAACAGAATTAAAGGTTTCTGTATTAGACACAGAGGTTATACTAGTAAAAGGATTTTGCGAGATCAGATGACATTAAATTATTAAACTGTATCTTATGGGGAGAGACAACTGTAGCACTAAAAGTTAAATATTAAGTTGACAGTCCTGATAACTGGGGATATTAAATACTGGTGAGGGAACTTCTATACAGTAACATGTTCCAGCTGCTGCAACATTTATTCAGTACTCATGTTTTTTTGTTTCTTTCATAGAATAACCCATCCCCAGATGACTTTACAACCTGCTTTTCCCCAACCATACTTCAAACAGAACTGACTTCTAATGGCAACTCATGTCCCTCAGGCCGTGCCCCCTCACGTAAACGTCTATCAGCTCAGAAGAAGCCAAAATGAGTGACGCCTCTCTTCTTACAACAATGGAGCCAAAAATAAATTGACTATAAATATAAGTAATTAATTAAGTCAGGTAAAATCAGGGAGACCTGTTTTTGTGTAAGTTCAAAAAATAGGGAGACTGTTACCTGAGGGATTAAAATTCCCACACTACTCTTCCCCTACCCTATCAAATATTTGAAAGGGACACATTAGAAAAGGGGGGAATGATAGACCCAACCTGATCTTTTATCAAAATTGGGAGCGACCTTGCCACAAAGTCATGAAAAGATAATTTTGGCTTAACTATAAATTACAGCAAATTCTGAACCTGCTTGGAATGCCTGTCCGTGCCTTGAACTCACCCATGCCTGGCTCTCTTACCAGATAATAGCCCTCTCTGAAACTTTATTGACACCTCATAAATATTGGCCTTCCCTGGCCAGTCAGCACTCTCTGAGGCTCTAACGGTCCTCATAAATTCTGATGTTGGAGCCAGCAAAAAAAAAATGTAAACTACCATTAGTGTGATGCTTGTCAGAGTTCTGTTATCTGTAACCCCCCTTTTGTGTAACTTTCTGGGCTATAAAGCTGGGTTGTAGGAAAGGTTGGGTTGCTCTCTTGTTCCCGCCGTTTTGGGAGGGAGAGGCAGCTGGGGTGGTGGAAATAATAAGCTTGCTTTAATTTGATTTTAATTGGAGTCAGTGGTCTTTTCTTGCATCCTTGTCTAAAAGGTAAGCACTCCACAAACATGGAGCTCTGCTGGAGTAAAGACGTCTTTAGAAACTGCCTCTGAGGATGGGCACTTGACATATATGCTGTTGTCTGGAGCTTTGGCATCCATTCTAATGAGACCATCAAAGCTGGGTCTGCATCTATGTGACCTGGAGGACATTGTTTCTATTTTTCCAAAGAACATGAGGCAGCAGTGCTGACTTCTCTTTTTGTAGGTAAACTGTGGCCACTGAAAGCTAAGTGTGTCCGCATGTGGACTGTGAAGCCATTTGGAAATCCTCCACTTTTCATGGTGTTTCTTGCTGCTGCACTGGGAGGTTGGTATTTGCTTCACGAAATACAAGGAGTTCTACTGGGACACAGTGCTGGAGGGAGTCCTGTTATGTGTGGTGGGTCAGGGTCTGCAGGAGAATGCACCAACCAGACCTCTATCCCACATAGCTTGCCCCCTTGACCATAGCAAGATGATTCTTAACATTGCCCTGAAACATCTCCATATAACCAGATGCCTTTTATGGAGAGGTTTCAGACATATAAGTGATTCCTGTCTAAACCATGTCAGCCACAAGCTATTTGAAAGTCAATGCAGATCCACATGGCCCGACCACAGATGTTTTATCGCACACCTGCACACCACGGCTCTGCGCCAACTACTTAGCAAGCTCCAACATACTGGCATCTCTGTTCTACACCAAGTCTCCTGATTGTTGTTACCCCCAGTGTGGAAAAAGTTAACAGAGTCACTCCGTTTAGGACTGCCAATTAAGCTTCCTCATCTGCCCTTCTGTTTCCAACCACCACGGGGTCGTTTCCCTTCTGGTGCCCTGGACAGTGCCCTATACCTAGTTCTTTAGGGCCCTGCACTGCTGAGAAAAGGTGGAGGATCTCATCTTTATTCTTTATTTCTTATCAGGCAGAGGTTAATAGCCCCCATTGCTGGTAAATAGCACTGTGCACATGAGCAGTGGCAAATGCATAGCCGATTTCAGTTTATATGGTGGCCCTTTTGCCTGTTGCTAGTTCCAATGCTTTCGTAAGGGCAATCAGTTCTGCCTTTTGGACTGATGTCACTTGTGGGAGATCGAGGACCAGATGACATTAGTTTTGCTAACTACTGCTGCTCCAGCCCACCGCTTACCTTCTTGGAGAAAGCTGCTGCCGTCCGTAAACCATGCGACTTCAGGGCAAGGCAGTGGCTGATCCTTCAAGTCTCGTCGTATACTGGTTTCTTCTGCCAGTATGTGTTGACACTCATGAGCAACGGATCCTGATGATTCTTCTGTCAGCAGTGTAGCTGGGTTGAGTGGAGCAGGGGGTCCCATCGTTATTCTTTCTTTGTCAAGCAAGAGGCTCTGGTAGTGGTTTATTCTGGAGTTTGATAGCCACCTCTCTGGAGGCTGACAGATGATGCTCTCCAGGGCATGGGGGGCTATAATGGTTAGCTTCTGTTGCAAGGTTTATTTATGAGCATCTTTTATTAGGAGGGCTGCCGCTGCTATAGCTCTTAAGCAATGGGGCGACTCACTAACCACTGGGTCCAGTTTATTTGATAAGAATGCTACCAGCCTTTTCCATGGTCCCAAAGTCTGAGTGAACACTCCCCGTGCTATTCCTTTCTTTTCCTCGATGTAGAGAGTAAAGGGTTTTTCTAGATCTGGGAGTGCTAAGACCGGAGCAGATAGCAGCACCTTTTTTTGACATTATCCAAAGCTTGTTGGTGCTCAGGGATTCATTGGAAATGGGCATCCCCCTTTATCAGCAGGTATAAAGAGAGCCAGAGATGCAAACCAAGGAATCCATAATCTGCAAAAGCCGGCAGTCCCAAGAAACTCTCTGAGTTGTCTCTTATTAGATGGTGGTGGTATCTGCACAAGGATTTGTTTTCTGGGCTCAGTGAGCCATTCTTTGCCACCCCTACGAGATTAACCCAGGAAGATTACTTCTTGCTGACGAATTTGGGCCTTTTGGCAGAAGCCATATATCCAAGCCGAGACAGCTCAGATAATAGTGCTTGGGTCCCAGACTCATAGTTCTCTTTGGTGTCAGCAGCCAGTAGCAGATCATCCACATATTGGAGTAGGGTGACTTCAGGGTGTGCAGTTCTGAAGTCGTTGAGGTCCCTGTGGAGGACTTCATCAAAGAGAGTGGGAGAGTTTTTGAACCCCTGTGGGAGTCTAGTCCAGGTTAGTTGGCCAGATGTTCCACTTTCTGAGTCTATCCACTTGAAAGCAAACAGCAACTGACTGTCCTTATGTATGGTCAAGCAGAAGTAAGCATCTTTTAAGTCCAGCACAGTGTACCATTCCCGCTCCAGATTCAGAGTGCTAAGGAAATTATATGGATTTGGTACTGTGGAGTTAATGTCCTGCACTCTGTTGTTGATCTCTCTTAGGTCTTGAAAAGGACGGTACTCCCAAATTCTTGGTTTTCTTACTGGTGCCAGGGGGGTATTCCAGGATGATTGACAGGACCTTAGGACCCCAAGAGCCAGGTATTTCTGAATATGGGGCCTTATCACATCCTTAGCTTCTTTGCTTAAAGGATATTGTTTAACACTGATTGGAGAGGAAGAGGCTTTTAATTCTACTACTATTGGAGGTTGTTTTATGGCTAGACCTAACCCAGCAGTTTCTGCCCAGGCATTAGGATAATCTTTTATCCATTTCTGTGGTAGTTTGCCTGTTTGATCAGTCCTAGGGGGCGCGAAGAGTTGATGTTCATTTTCTACGGATATAGTCAAAGCCCTTGACTATGGGAATTTTTACTGAAGGCTTTAGAAAATCCACTTGGGGACCATCAGGGTTAAAGGGTATTCTAGCCCCGAGTTTGGTAAGCAAATCCCTGTGCATCAATGGGTCTGGGCATTCTGGGATTACTAGGAAAGATGGTGGACTTTTCCCTTTCCTCCGTCCATAATCCTCTTAGTTGTCTAAGCCGGATTTTTACTGCCATTAGCCGCTTGAACTAGGGACCATTTATTTGATAGGGGGCCCAGTGGGGTCTTAGGGCTTTATCCACTTCAAAGTTCACTGGAGTCCCCTCCACTTCAAATGTTACCCTGAGCTCAGGGAGGGAATTCGAGCCCCGACATTCCTAGTCCTCTTATAGAGTCAGCACGACGGGCTGGCGTGGCTGCTTCTTTTTGGGGCACTCTTTGGCACATTAATCTGAGGCCAGGGACAGCCTTTTGCATGAGCCCAGGTATCCCTTCCTGTCTCCCTGCTTCTAAACTTCTGGCGTATTTGCTGCTGTAACAAAACCTTAGCCAATGCTTTTGTCTGCCTTTTGCTCCATTCATCCTCCTTTTGTTCCCTTTCCTTCTCACTCCTCTGTCCCCTCTCTTCCTCAGTTTCTCTCTTATAATATACTTTATCAGCTTCTCTGACTAAATCTCTTAAGGTCGTATCTTGTAGTCCATCTAGACGTTGTAACTTTCTCTTAATATCTAGGGCAGACTGCTCAATAAAGACCATTGCAACAGATGCCTTTTGGTTCTCTGCCTGAGGATCAAAAGGAATATATTTTTTATATGCTTCCATAATTCTCTCCAGAAACATAGAGGAAGACTCATTAGTCCCTTGGATAATCTCTCTTACCTTGGCCAAATTAGGTGGCCCTCTGGCGGCCACTCAGAGACCAGCTATTAGAGCCCAGCAATAAGTGGACAGATGCTACCTACCTTCAAAGGTGTTGGGGTCCCAGTTGGATCAGTTCATTGGCCCGTAGGGACGGAGAGGGAGCATCATAGGGGCTTCCGAGTTTTCTATTATCCGTCGCCGGTGGGTTTCTTTAGGTGGCCCAGCTTCCTGCAGGGGAGGAGGGGCTGCTGCTGCTGTGGGGAAGTCCCCTGGAAGGCTTGGGTTTGGCCCAATTGCCTCTAGCGGTGGAGATGCTGAGTCAGCAGCGGGAGAATCATCAGGAACGTGTTGGGGGTTGGGGAGTGAGGGTAGAGGATAAAGAGGGGGAGGAGTGTCCAGTCTTGTGACTCACGTAGAATGGAAGAAAGAGGGGGAGGCGTGGAAGGTTTGAATGATAGGATTATGGGGGAAGGGGTATATGCCTGTTGATCTGGTTGGCCACGTGGCCCTGGCTGAAAGACAATATCTCTGACTTGTCGGATTAGAGGGAAGTGGATGGATCCTTCTGGGGGCCATCTGACTCCAAGGATGGGCCATTTTGAAGCACAGAGAGTCTGCCAGGTACGGCATTTTACTGAAATAGAAAGATTCTGGGCCCTTGAGCAGACATCAGTTCAATGATCAAGGGTAAGAGACAGAGAAGTGGAAGAGCTTTGTCCCATAATGAGAGTTACTCAAACAGGCCCAGTGAAGACACAAACGCAACACAGACAAAGACAAACAGTAAATGTTTAACATGAGTTCAAGACAAAGATTAGAACTGAGTAACTGGCAAAACCTAATGGGTTAGACAATAAAGACAGACAGTAAACTCAGCATGAGTTCGGGACAATGAACGAAACTGAGTAGCTGGCAAAACCTGATGGGCTGGCAAACCGAATCCTGAAGCAAAATATAACCGAGTTGAGAAAACTACTATTCCTTGATTTTCCTAGTCCTCTGGAGTGTCCTCCAGGGTCGTGACCTTTGGCTCTGTGACACGTCTGTCACACCCTAGGAGAGAGCTAATGCTCTTCACCAACAGCCACTTTGCCAAGCCCTAACCTGAAACTTGAAACCAGAAAGAGGCGCCTTAAATACTCCGAGAGGAGTCCATTGGGGTCTTTCATCCACTGCTGCCGGATATCTCACCTGGGGCCTCCAGATGAAAAGGTGGGGTGAACGTCGGAGAAAAACACCACGAAGAGACTTTCTCATGCCACAGCAAAGGGTTTATTGGGGGTCCAGCATGCTGGGGCTCAGAGCTCACTTCAGAGGAGCAAAGAACAAAGAGCCCCGAGAACAACTTGAGCAGAGTTTATATACATTCTTTAGAGAGGGCAGAAACTTTACATACATCATAGCCTCCTTCAACAAATCATAATGTACTGTGGGAAAATCAAATAACAACTCTAAAATATGATTAGCACATTCATTGGCGCAAACAGGTCGGGCAGGGAGTGATTGGTCAGCCCTGAGAAGGGGTATACATTTAAACTGATTGGTTGAAGCCCTGAGATGTATATGTGCTGAGCTGCACGTTTTCTGTGAAGGGGTTGTTAAGTAACTAGGTGGTCAGGGAAGATTTCAACACACATCTAATTGTCAGTTCTAGGAATTCACTTAAATACCACAGGAATTTCAGGTTCTGAGTGCAGCTTGGAAAATTTACAAAACCTGGTTCTTTACGTTTCAATTTCATTTTTTTTATTCTTTCAGAACCTTACAGAGTAAGGCGAGAGACTTCATCCACAATGACTGCTCTTTTGGCCATTTTGGTTTTGGATGCACACATGGGATCTTTCTTTAGATCCATCTGTTGCTGATAATCTAAGCCACTAGCTCATACAGGGCCAAGAGGCTGATTAGGACACATCCCTTTCCAAAGCAATAACTAATCTGATGTCAGTTACATAACTCAGACTCTGAGGGGAATCACACCAGTGTTCAAGCCCAGGTGGACCCAGTTATCTCTTCCAACCACCACACAAATGACCACAATTAAAACCAAAACATTCCCACATGGCACTCATCTTCTTACATATATACAATCATCATAACCTCTGACTGGAGGTTTCCATGAATTTCACAGCCCAAGAGAGTGTCCAAAATAAGCTCACTTGCCCCTCATTTGCCTAACCTCAGGATGGCCTGGACACCCTTCCTGTGAACGAGGATTGATCACATAGTTCTGCCGTTAATACTGCTCTGCTTCTTCAATTTGAGGCCTACTGACTGTCAGGTATATATTCCTTATGTGATTTGGAGTCATTAGGAAACCCAAGCACCTCTGCAGGGCTTGGAAGAACTCATTTGACCCGAAGGATCCCTATTGTCACTTGATAAAGGTCAGGAACCTAACAGAGGAAGGCGAGAGACTTCATCCTCTATGACAGATATTTTTGCCATTTTGGTTTTGGATGCACACATTGGATCTTTCTTTAGATTCATCAGGCGTTGATAATCTAAGCCACAGCCTCACACAGGGCCAGGAGGCTGATTCAGACACATCCCTTTCCAAAGCAATTAACCAAAGAGTCACAGGTGATGCCCATTCATTTCCATTTGAAAACTGTTTTCTTCAGGCTTCACAAAGGGGTGGCCTGAGGCAAAGACCTTCCTAACTTTCAGGCCAACTGAACAATTAGGTAGCAAAACGCCCAAAGCAGGGTTTCTCCACTGAGACTTTACTGGTCACACTGATATCTGAGTTTTCTGAGATGCTCGCCATTCCCTTCAGCTATCCCGTACATGGCCACCTCACAGAGCTTGGAGGAGGTACATATCTTGGACACAAAACTATGAGCCTATTCTGGAGAGGGCCTGAATTCAGGAAGAAAACAGGAACTTAGGAAGATAGTAGGTGTTGCCCATCGATAAGGCAACCTGCAGTCCATTCCTAAAATGGGCAGGATGAATGCTGGGAAGCTTTCTACTAGACAGGACACATCCATTGATAGATTCTAATTTCTAATGTGTACAACCACGGACACAGTGGAATACACAGAGACAGAAACACTCGCCTTGTCAAAGGACTTTCTAGAAACAGTCCACTCTAAACCAAACAAATCGCCTTTCCTTCCTATTCTCAGAACATTAGACAAAACCACAAACTCACACCCACACTCAAAAAGGCACCTCCTTCTCCCAAGTAAGTCTGTGAATATTCAGAGTGTCCTCTGTCTGGTGGGCCATACTATGTTCCCCCAAAATGGCCTGTCGTGTCTCAGATCTGGTCTCCTTGTCCAACTCTGTGAAGTTGTCAGGAGCCTCTGTTGACCACTACCTGCTTTCTCAGGAAAGGCTCGTCTTTAGAGCTGTACTTGCATTTGGCCATGTTCAAATCATTAGGTACCAAGAAAGACAGACTCTGTCATTGGTAAATTCAAACAAGTGAGCCCACTAGGAATAGGACTGAGACTGACTCTGTGTGACTGGCCTCCTGGATCCCAAGTTCAGAGAGTTCCATCACCAAAGAAGTGAGGTAGGTCAATTCCTTCAGGAAGGGAATGAGTTCACTGCCTTGGCAACCACTTTGTCTTAACAGTTGCTTCCAAGGGTCCCTTGAGATGGAGGCTGTCCCTACTTCCTGTGAAACATTCAGAAGTTAGAATGGTATTCAACCATAGGCACCCAGGAGAAGCTTTCCACACAGGGTTGGTTTGGTCCATCTTCTTTATATCAAGAGGAGAGTGGCTTATTCAGACACATCCCTACATCCTGACCAGGTTGTTTGCCATGGAAGGTGACTTTTGCTCTCTCAGGTCCTTCATAGCTGCCTACATCTTCTCCAGGGATCATTTCTGCATCAACCTTTGAGGTTCTTGGCAGATGGAAGATCCCCTACATTCCTGTATTGTAAGACCAACTCTGTCCCTGCTCTTCTGTAAAGTTAGATTGAGGAAACAATGAATGGTTAGGGTTAATAACATATTCTATCTGGGTTAGGAATCATTCTGCGGGATAAATAATGGTATTGGGAAACTGGGATATTCACAAGAATATATAGTGAAATATAAGTATGAAACCAGAAATATAGGTATTATTTGAAGCCCAGAAGGACATTGGGCCCTTGATTGGGATACTTAGCTTTGAATTGTGTTCTGTACAGATGTCTCAGATAAATCAATATGCAATGGCATAGGACCTTGTACCTCGGATGATTGAATGTCCAAAAGAACATCCAGTCAAAAAGGAATAGTCGGTAGGATTAGGAAGATTGTCCGTAGGTTTAGAAAAAACAGTGAGTATAGGATTTGGACAAAGGGTTCATTAGCAATAGGGTTTCAGTTAGAGAGTGAACATAAATGTGAGCACATATGAAGAGTCAATCACAATGATGAACTGGGGAAAATATGTAGGAAAGCAGATATCAACAGAGACATTAGGAAATCAGGCAAAGTATAATTTGAGTGATAGGGTTAGACATTTTCAACATGATTGAGGTGGAATATATAAGCTTAGGAAGAAAGAAATATATAGTCACCAATAGGATTGACATTTGAGAGCATTAGGCATCCTGGACATAGTTGTTTTTGGTAATCCATGCTCACTTTCCATTTTGCTTTGGTGAAAGGTTAATAAAATAGTTATTTGTCACTTCCTGTTTTTCTGTATGCTTAACAAAACACTGTGGAAATCTTGAGAACTGTTTGCTAATTTTGTTCCCAGAATGTGCTGTCCCCAACTGCCAAACTGCAGAATGTACTCCTTCACCCGGTTGCATGCAAACCGCCCACTCGCCCAGACCCATCAATAAATTTCCCTCCCTGCCCTCTCCACTGAAAGTATATAAGCTATGTTATACCGGTTCTCAGGGCTCTTTGCTCTATTCAAGTGAGCTCTGAGCCCCAGCATGCTGGACCCCAAATAAACTCTTTGCTGTTGCTGAGTGAAAATGGTATACAGTTCTGTACTTAAAAGATGCTTCCTTTTGCTTGCCTCTGCATAAAGATAGTCAGTTGCTGTTTGCTTTCGAGTGGGTAGACCCAGTAACTGGAACGTCTGGTCAACTAACTTGGACTAGACTCCCTCAGGGGTTCAAAAACTCCCCCACTCTCTTTGATGAAGCCCTTCACAGAGATCTCAACAATTTCAGAACTACACACCCCGAAGTCACAATGCTTCAATATGTGGATGTCCTGCTACTGGCAGCCAACACCAAGGAAAACTGTGAGTCTGCGACCCAAGCACTATTATCTGAGCTTGCTCAACTCGGGTATAGAGCTTCTGCCAAAAAGGCCCAAATTTGTGAGCAAGAAGTAATCTTCCTGGGGTATTCCCGTAGGGGCGGTAAATGATGGTTCACTAGCCCAGAAAACAAACTGTTGTGCAGATACCACCCCCATCTAATAGGAGACAACACAGAGGGTTTCTTGGGACTGCTGTTTTTTGCAGGTTATGGATACCTGGGTTTGCGACACTAGCTGCTCCTTTATACCTGCTGTAAAATCATGATGCCCAATTCCAATGGGCCCTTGAGCACCAGCAAGCTTTTGATAACATCTAAGAACACTGACACTGAACTCCTCAACTTCACTGAGCCCAGCCTGCAATTTCAGAAAGCCCTACACTACGTTAAACATGTACATCAATTTATTCACCTTGGTTCAAAGAAACTGCAGGCATTCCACAAGGATCAAGAAGAGAGTTTTAGACTAACTCACTCACAGTGAAAGGAAATAACTCAATGGGTAACCAAAGCCTGTCGGTTCTGTCAATTGGTTAATGCTTACCCTTACAAGCTTCCTGCAGGAAAGCACCCATGAGGAAACGAACCAGGAAAATTCTGGCAAGTGGACTTTACTAAAATTAAGCCAGCATGGAATGGACTTAAATATATCCTAGTCCTTGTAGATACAATTTCAGAATGGATTGAAGCCTTTCCCACAAAAAAAAATAAAATAAATAAAAATAAAAAATAAAAAACGCGCAAATGTTGGTCAAGAATATCCTAAAAGATATCATTCGAAGACACGGAATGCCTAAGTTAATAGGGTCTGATAATTGAATGGCGTTCATGGGCCAGGTAAACCAGGGATTAGCCAGGACCCTGTGGATTAATTGGAAGTTACATTGTGCTTATAGACCACAGAGCTCAGGACAGGTAAAAAAAAAATAAATAGAACCATTAAAGAGACCATAACAAAATTAAACTTAGAGACCGGCATAAAAGATTAGACTATGCTCCTGCCTTATGCACTGTGTCATGCAAAAAATACTCCCTCTGTTTCTTTGTGTAACCTCACCCCCTATGAAATTTTCTATGGGGCCCCTCCTCCAGTAAGGGACCTAAGCCCAAATCTAAGACCTAAGGATCCCTTCCACACACCCTTGCTTGACAGACTTAAAGCTCTAGAAAGAACTCAGTGATACCTGTGGAAATAACTGCCACTGCCTTCCAACATGGGGACGAGGGGACTCCACATCAATATCAAGTAAGAGACTTCATCTACATAAGACGACATCAGGTGTCATCCCTGAAACCCCGCTGAAAAGGACCATACCAGGTGCTACTTATAACACCTACAGCAGTAAAGGTAGACGGAATCACTTCCTGGATCCATGCCTCTCATCTCAAGCCTGCGCCCTGTCCAGACTCTGGCTGGAAACTGGAAAAGCCTGGTAACCCTTTCAAATTGTGTATTCGCCATGTGGATAAGTCTATAGACTCTCCCCGTGGCCACCAGTAGACCTAACGCTCATCATCCCGTTCAACAGCGATTGCTCATCACAAATCCTACTAGACAAAAAGTATGGTCTATCTCGCATACAGCCCCCTTAGGGAACTGTTGGCCATCTCTCCACCGAGACATTTGTCAGCTGGCTATAGGTCTTTCCTATTAGGATATCCCTGATGAAGAGGATCACACTAAAATTCCATTAAATCTTTTCCATACCATAGATAATGGAAACAAACATTATGGTTGTAGGGACACGCGAGGCAGATGCAGGTTGGCTAAACTATATTAGTATGTTTGCCCGGCAGACTATCAAGCCACAAAAAGCCATGGCTCTGTGGGGGAAAAGTTGACTTCTTCTGTAAGTCATGGTGATTTGAGCATACAGGGGCTTCCTGGTGGAACCCAAACTGCTCATAAAATTTAGTACACAGCATTGGCCATATTATCAATTAGACAACCAAAACCGATATCCCCCAGAGGAGTCTCTACTTCCTCAAATTCTGTGTGACCTTTTTAACTTCTGCAAGTGCTCAAAAGAGTGAAAGGAAATTCCCCTATGTGGAGGCCTTTTCCCTCTTTTGCTCACATCCTTAACTATGCTTCTCCAATAGATGCTCACCCTCAGTCTTCTGCTCCAGACTCTCTGCTGTCAGTCCCACCTCAGCAACCTGATTTCTCTCCTCCAATTACTAGGTCAAAACCCCAAACTTCCACCAGTTCTCAGACCATTGCCCCCTTGCTGAGGTAGGAGGTACTGAGGTACCCATCCACCAACTCACTCCTCTCTTCTCCTGTCAGTGCCCGCACCGGGTCCCACCAGATCCTCTTACCAGCTAACCCAAAGCTCAAACCAGCTTAGGAGAGCCCTCAGACCCATATCAAAGATGTAATAAAAATGGCCTTTAAAGTTGCTTTGTCATCACTGAAAACAGGTTACTAAGAATTTAAAGTCCCTCACAGGCTTTTTGGGATACTCACTCCCGTCTTCCCCTCTGCTCTACCTGTTCTACTGCTCAACTTTTTGTTGCCTGGAAAATCCCAAACCAATTTTCCATTATTCTTTTACATCTCTCCTTCCTCATGCTCAGACCCAAGGTGCTGCTCTCAGACCCGCCTTCCCCATCTTCCCCCTCTGTACCAGACCAAAAGAAAAATCTTAACGAACTTCTCCAGAAGTCTTCACCACTGCTGACTTTAGGACTTTCAGCAAAAAAGTCCCTATAAAAGAGTTCAGTGTAGATAAACTTCCTCTTTTTCTTTTTCCCTGTTCTACTTGTCCACTGGCTGGAAAAATCAGCACTCCTAAGCTAGACACCCCTTTAATAGTTTTTCACAGAATATGTGAACATGGCCTCTAGACTTGAGCTGGGGCTTCAAAGAGATGGCTACATTTCTAAGATTAGAAATTACCAACTGGGCTCCATGGTAACAGCTGCAGGGGAATAAAAGAAAAGGAAGAAAAAGCTCTCCCCCTCCCAGGAGTTCTTGAATAGTTCACTTGCCCAGAGCAGAGGAAATAACAGAAAAAAAATTCTTTTTGTGAAGTTCTGCAGACTGTGAACTTCTGAGCCCCTTCCCTTTCATGTTGGGTACAAAATTCTGATACTACCTAAACTTGGGGTTCAGGGAGTTAATTGATTACAACAGAAGCAATGCCCTCTGAATCAGGTTGCAACCAAATAGGACTGTTTCCCTGTCTTCGGTGCTATCTTTGGTGCCTTGCCTTGTCCGTCCCTACAAAAGTATAATTCTATATATATATATATATATATACTTTTGTTTATGTTTTCATGAAATGGTCAACAGATGTGATTAATTGTGTAATGGTGCAAATGTTTCCCAGAGTAATCTATAATGACGCATGTTCATTTGAAGTTCAAACAGGGGGGCATACAACCCGGTTCCACTAGGAACATATATCCCTCACTTTAGCCATCCTATTAGGAATAGGAGTTGCTGCAGGGGTGGGCAGAGGAACCACTGCCTGGTCCATGGGACAAAACAAATGACCCAATTAGAAGCAGCAATAGACCAAAACTTTAAGATATTCGAAACCTCCATCACAGCTTTTCAGGAATCTTTATCCTCTCTGTCTGAAGTTGTTTTACAGAACACTCAAGGGTTAGACCTCCTCTTCATGATACAGATAACAGTGTGACCATGAATGTCTCAGTGGAGAAACCTTGTTTGGGCCATTTGCTTACCTATTGTTCTGTTGCCCTGAATATAAGGAAGGTCTTTGGCTCAGGCCACCCTTTGTGAAGCCTGAAGAAAACAGTATTCAAATGTAAATGAATGGGCTTCACCTGTGGCTCTTTGCTTCATTGCTTTGGAGAGGAATGTGTCTGAATAAGGCTCTTGGCCCTGTGTGAGGCTGTGGCTTAGATTGTCAGCACCTAATGGATGTAAAGAAAGATCCCATGTGTGCAACCATAACCAAAATTCAAAAAGATCAGTCATTGTGGATGAAGTCTCTCACCTTCCTCTGTTAGGTTTCTAACCTCCATCAAGTGTGAATAGGGACCCTTGGGTCAAATGAGTTCTTCAAAGCCCTGCAGATGTGCTAGTGTGTTCTCAGGACTACAAATCACATAAAGAATTTATACCTGATAGTCAATATGCCTCAAATCGTAGAAGCAGATCAGAATTAATGGCAGGCTTATTTGATCACTCCTCGTTCACAGAAAGGGTGTCCAGGCCACCCTTACTTAAGGCAAATGAGGGGCAAGGGAACTTATTTTGGAAACTGTCTTGAGCTGCACCACTCATGAAGACCTCCAGCCAGAGGTTATGATGAGTGTCTGTATGTAAGAAAATGAGGGCCATGTGGGAGCATTTTGATTATAATTCTTTTCACTTGTGTGGCACTCGGAAGAGATGACTGGGTCCACCAGGGCTTGAACTCTTGTGTGAATCCGCTTATGGACTGAGTTATGGAACTGACCTCAGTGAAGTATTGCGATGAATTGTGTTGGGATTTTAGGAGGCCACACATGAGGGTCTCCCTTGGAATCTGAAATCTAGTCCCAGGTTGGTTTTCCACAGAGCACTGGGAATCTCAGCCAGGATATCACATGATTTTATTCTGAAAAACTTGGCAGCCATAGTTGAGAGTCAAAACACACATGGACCTCACATTGTAGACCTCAATGGGCCTGGCTTCATGTGACGTTTTTGCAACTCTTTGGAGAGCCTTGCCTGTGAGAGTCATCCAGAGATTTCATTGAAATGAGCTTCAGCACCATTTAATGTTTCCCGAATGAATTGAAACCCTTGAAAAATGGCTAGATAAATACCCTGAAATGTTTCAAATTCCCATGACCATGGAAAAACTTTGAATGCCCTGTTGCTGATCATGAGTATATCATACAGTTACTATATTGACTGGGTTTCATAAAAATGGTGGATAACTGTGATGCCAGTAAGTTGGACACTGCTGAGTAGTTGGCGTAGAGCAGTGGTGTGCAGGTGTGTGATAAAACATCTGTGGTGGGCTCATGTGAATCTACCATTGGCTTCCAAATGGCTTGTGACTGACATAGTGTAGCCAGCAGACCAATATATGTAAATGCATCTTGTTATATGGAGAGTTTTCAGGGCAATGTTCAGAATCAGGTTGCTAAGGTCAAGGGGGCAAGCTACGTGGGATAGAGGCCTGGTTGGTTCATTCTCCTGCAGACCCTGACCCACAACACCTTAAAGATCTCCCTTTAGCAGTGTGTCCCAGTTATACTCCTTGTATTTCATGAAGGAAATACCAAACTACCAGTGCAGCCGCAAGAAACACCACAAAAAGTGGAGGATGACCAAATGGTTTCACAGTCCCCACAGGGAGACACTTAGCCCCCAGTGGCCACAGTTTACCTACAAAGAGAATTCAGCACTGCTGCCTCATGTTCATTGGAAAATAAGAAACAATGTCCTTCAGGTCACATAGATGCAGAACCAGCTTCAATGGTCTTACTAGAAAGGACGATAAAGCTCCTGAAAACAACATATATTTCAAGTGCCCTACCTCAGAGGGAGTTTCTCAAGAAGTTTTTAGGCCAGAAAAGCCCCATTTTTGTGAAGGGTTTATCATGTCCCTTACTTTTGTAAACTCCACGTCCACGTTTGTGAACAACTGAGCATATTCCATTCCATATATGTATTCACAGATTTTCGAACTCTTCTCCTCTAATTGTGTCTTACTTGGGGCGAAGGTAATGTCAAGGCATTGTTCTGGATGAGAGTGGGATGATTTTTCGTAGCACAAATTTAAAAACACATTGGATACCTTTTCCAATTTCCCATTAGAAATACTGAATCCCTGACACTAACCCATAGCCCACTAGACTCTGACTACTTATCCTAATATGATGGAGAAAAATAATCCAAACAGAATAGAAATACAAGCAGTTCAGAGGAGGCATGGCGTATAGTTGGATTTACCTTTTGCATTATATAGTGTAGGAGTAATAAATCTAGTCAATTTTTATTGAAATTGTTCTCCATGTTTTTTTTTTATTGGTTGTTCAAAATATTACAAAGCTCTTGACATCTCATATTACATATATTAGATTCAAGTGGATTATGAACTCCCATTTTTACCCCCCATACAGATTGCAGAATCACATCGGTTACACATCCACATTTTTACATAATGCCCTTTTAGTAACTGTTGTATTCTTTAAATGTCGCAGAATCCATGTGTTTTTATAGTTAACAAATATGTGAATTCCTGTCTCCCTTTCTCTGTAGCCTATTTGCACATGTATATTTATATGCACATATAGAATCCTACAAGGTACGAAAAGTACATTCTTGTGAGGTGGCTGACTTGGCAAATACAAATTGTGAAAAGAGATCACTTCTCCTAAACGCTGTTGGAAGTGAAAATTCGACCTTTGGGTGAGCTTCTTTGTTGGAACAACATTATACATAAATCCATGTTCAGTAAAATGAATATTTTTGCATCCGTGGATGATATATATTTCATGGTGAATTTAGACTGGCATATATATTGCTACTTTTTAATGTCTGTGTGCATGTGTGTGTGTGTGTGTATATATATATATATATATATATATATATATATATATATATATATATATACAGAATCTTCAGATTTTTCAAATTATGTAATACATGTGTCTTATTATACATTCCCTAAAATCATTCATATTCATATAAGTAGATTTATAATCAACTTTTCACAAGATTATCCTCAGAAATATTCATCCACCTGAAATATATATTTGTTTCCTAGTACTGAAAACTATCTTCAGCGAATAGTGCGTACAAACCCTAATATTAACACAGTAACTGACCCAGGTTAACATCAATGCAAATTGATTCCTATGAGACATGATGTGTATTTTGACGTTCATTTTTATTCAAAACTGGTACATTAGTATTTCTTCAATTTATGCACATGGTAGGATATATATTTCATCCACAAGTTCGCTAATTTAGATGCATTTTTTTCACTTTCAATCACTTCCTGCTTCAGAACACATGTATTTTTCCATGTTTCTTGACTGGTCTTTGCATGAGACTTATATCCAAACACATTATTTTTGATTTCCATCATTACTTTTGAAGCAAAACTCAAACACCTTTCATGATAAACCATTACCTTAATTTTATCATTAGGTGTATAACTAGTTGGAATGAATGTACATATATCAATATAAGATTACTTATATATTTTAAGATATGAATCCAATGCATTATTTAAAGTGGAACCAGTTATATTATGCATTCACAGTATGGTCTATTGATGCATTTTCTCTATATTAATAGACACAGGGTACACCTATTTGTACCCCCAATACTAACTAATTCATCTTAAAAATATTGCTTCCAGAAATGGTGGAAGAATTACTCATGTCACCTGATCTACATATACATTTTATCACAGTAATATTCTGGACACAAAATGAAAAGGTCACACTTATAATTGTACCAAAGCCTAAATTGAATGTGAACATGGATTACTAAACACAGCCATGTCCAGGTTGCCTAATGCTTCCAAATGTCAATCCAATTGGTGACTACATATTGGTTTCTTCCTAAGATCATATATTCAAATTCAACCCTGTTGAAAATGTCTAATCCTATCACCCACTTTATACTTTGCCTGATTTTGTAACGTCTCTATTGATATCTGTTTTCCTATATATTTTCTCTGGTTCACCATTGTGACTGACTCTTCACATTGGCTGACATTTACATTCACACTCTTAAAGAAACCCTATTGCTAATGAACATTTTTTTTCCAAAACCTATTCTCACTCTTCTTCATAAACCTAACGATGATCTTCCTAATCCTACCGACTATCCCTTTTTGACTGAATGTTCTCTTCTACATTCAATCATCCAAGTAAACATTGGGCGAGCTTCGGAGGAAGAGACCACCAAAAGATTATCTCATGCAATAGCAAAGGGTTAATTGGGGGTCCAGCATGCGGGGGATCAGAGCTCACTTGAATAGAGCAGAGAGCCCTGAGAAGAGCTTAAGTTCTTCTCCTCCTTGGGGAGGGCAGGGAGCGAAGTTTATTGATGGGTCAGAGCGAGTGGGTGGTTTGCATTTAACCGGGTGAGGGAGTACATTCTGCAGTTTGGCAGTTGGGGACATGACTTTCTGGGAACAAGATTAGCAAACAGTTCTCAAGATTTCAACAGTGTTTTGTTAAGCATACAGAAAAACACGAAGTGACAAGTACCTATTTTATTAACCTTTCATTCCCCACTTCTTCTTCTGGCTACTTTTAAACATAAAAGTGATCTTGTGGGGTGTCACATTCTATGTCTGCTAGTGAGGTATTACCATAATTTTAACTTGTTCAATTTGAGCTTGAAGAAAAGAAATTACAAGGTTGAGCAAACAGGGTTTTATAGTTAGCAATAATATGGAGATTATTATTGGACAGGCCAGGGTTGATAAAAACGTAGTCAAACAGAGGACTATGTGAACCAAGACTCAAACCACCATTTTTGGGCCTCTATCTCTCATTGATGCTCTTCAAGGTGTCTTTTTAAATTATTAATTTTTTTTACAACTCAAGTATTGTCGGAATAAACACAACATTCTTCCCTCAATGCAGCACAAAGGTCCCTTTCTCTCATGAAGAGGAGGTCCAACCCTCAACTGTTCTGTAAAAGAACTTCAGAGAGAGAGGTTAAATACTCCTGCATAGCTGTGATGGAGGTCTCTAATATATTTATGTTTTCGTCTATTGCTGCTTCTAATTGGGTCATTTGTTGTGTCCCATGGACCAGGGCAGTGGTTCCTGTGCCCACCCTTGTGGCAACTCCTATTCCTTATAAGATGGCTAAAGTGAGGGACATATGTTTCCAGTGAAACCGGGTTGTATGGCCCCACCTATTTGATCTTCAAATGAACCTGCGTCATGAAAGAGCATTCTGGGAAACATCTGCACCATTACACAATTAATCACATCCGTTTTCCATTTCATGAAAACATAAACAATGTTTTAGTATATAGAATTATACTGTTTTAGGGACGGACAAGGCAAGGCACCTAAGATAGCACCAAAGACAGTGAAACAGTCCTATTTTGTTGCAACCAGATTCAGAGGGCATTGCTTCAGTTGTAATCAATTAATCTTCTGAATTCCAAGTTTAGGTAGTTTCAGAATTTTGTACCCAACATGTAAGGGAAGGGGCTCAGAAGATCACACTCTGCAGAAGTTCACAAAAAGCTGTTTTTGTTTCTGTTTTTTCTTCTGTTCTGGGCAAGTTAACTTTTCAAGGACAACTAGGTGGGGGAGAGCATTTACTTCCTTTTCTTTTTTCCCCCCTGTCAGCTGTTACCATGGAGCCCAGATGGTAAATTTTATCTTAGAAATGTTGCCATCTCTGTGAAGCCCCAGCTCAAGGCCAGAGGAATTGTTCACATATTTTGTGAAAAACTAGTAAGGGGGTGTCTAGCTTAGGAGTGCTGATTTTTTTAGCCAGTGGCCAAGTGGAACAGGGTAACATGAAAAGAGGAAGGTTATCTACACTGAAATCTTTTATAGGGACTCTTTTGCTGAAAGTCCTAAAGTCAGCCATGGTGAAGACTTCTGGAGAAGGTCAGTGAAGACTTTTTTGTAGGCCTGGTACAGAGGGGAAAGACGGGGAAGTCGGGGCTGAGAGCAGCTTCGTGGATCTGAGAATGAGAAACGAGAGATCTAAAAGAATAATGGGAAAGGGGTTTGGGATATTCCTAGCAACAAAACTTGAGCAGTTTTACAGGTAGAGCAGAGGGGAAGAAGGGAGTGAGTATCCCACAAATCCTGTGAGGGACTTTAAATTCTTAGTAACCTGTTTTCAGTGATGAAAAACAACTTTAAAGGCCATTTTAATTACATTTCGATAGGGTTCTGAGGGCTCTCCTCAGCTGGTTTGAGCTTTGTGTTAGCTGGTAAGAGGACCTGGTGTGACCCAGTGCGGGCAGTGACAGGAGAAGAGAGGAGTGAGTGTGTGGAGGGGTACCTCAGTACCTGCTTCTCAGCCAGGGGGCAATGGTCTGAGAACCCGTGGTGGTTTGGGTTTTTGATCTAGTAATTGGAGGGGAGAAATCAGGTTGCTGAGTTTCGAGTGACAGCAGAGAGTCTGGAGCAAAATGCTGAGGGTGAGGATCTATTGGAGAAGCATACTTCAGGATGTGAGTGAAAAAGAGAAAAGGCCTCCACATAGGGGAATCTCCTTTTACACTTTTTGAGCACTTGCAGAAGTTAAAAAGGTCACACAGTATTTGAGGATCTAGAGACCCCTCTGGGGGCCATCGGTTTTGGTTATCTAATTAGTAATATGGCCAATGCTGTGTACAGAATTTGATGAGGAGTTCGGGTTCCATCAGGAAGCCCCTGTATGCTCACATCCCCATGACTTACAGAAGAAATTGGCTTTTCCCCCACACAGCCGTGGCTGTTTTTGGCTTTTGCAGTGTGCCGGGCAAACATAGTAATCTAGGCAAGCCAACCTGCATCTGGCTTGCCTGTCCCTACATCCATAATGTTTGTTTCCATTATTTATGGTACAGAATGTATTTAAAGGAATTTTAGTGGGATACTCTTCATCAGGGATATCCCAATAGGAAAGTCCTATAGCCAGCTGACAAATGTGTGGGTGGAGAAATGGCCACCAGGTCCCAAAGTGGCCTATATGTGAGATTGATTATACTTCTTGTCCAGTAGGATTTGTGATCAGCCATCGCTTCTGAAAGGGCTGATGAGGTTTAGGACTACTGGTGGTCAAGGGGAGAGTCTATAGCCTCATCCACATGGCGAATACACAATTTGAAAGCGTTACCAGTCTTTTCCAGTTACCAGGCAGAGTCTGGACAGGGTGCAGGCTTGAGATGAGAGTCCTGTATCCAGGAAGTGATTCTGTCTACCTTTACCACTGTAGGTGTTATAAGTAGCACCTGGTATGGTCCTTTCCAGCGTGGTTCAAGGGATGACACCTGATGTCGTCTTATGTAGATGAAGTTTCTTACTTGTAATCGATGTGGAGTCCCCTCATCCCCAGTTTGGTAAGCAGTGGTCAGCTGTTTTCACAGGTATCCCTGAGTTCTTTCAAGAGCGTTAAGTCTGTCAAGCAAGGGGGTGTGAAAGTGATCGTTAGGTCTTAGAGTTGGGGTTAAGTCCCTTACCGGAGTACGGGCCCCATAGAGAATTTCATAGCAGGTGAGGTTACACAAAGAAACAAAGGGAGAATTTTTTGCATAAAACATTGTATAAGGCAGGAGCGTAGTCCAATCTTTTTTGCCAGTCTCTAAGCTTAATTTCATTAAGTTCTCTTCAATGGTTCTGTTCATTCTTTCTACCTGTCCTGAACACTGTGGTATATAAGCACAATGTAACTTCCAGTTAATCCAGAGGGTCCTGGCTAAACCCTGGACATTACCAGACCCTGTTACCTTAGGCAGGTCGTATCTTGGAAAAATATCTTCCAGGATTTCCTCGACCACCATTTGTGCTCTTTCTTTCTTCTTCTTCTTCTTTTTTTTTTTTTTGTGGGGAAGGCTTTAATCCATCCTGAAAATGTATCTACAAAGACTATGAGATATTTAAGTTCATACGTTGCATGCTTAATTTCTGTAAAGTTCACTTCCCAGAATTGTCCTGGTCTTGTTCCTTGTAGGTGCTTTCCTTCAGGAAGGTTGGAAGGGTAAGCATTAACCAATTGATGGACCCGACAGGCTTTTGTTACCCATTCAGTTATTTCCTTTCACTGTGATTTAGTTAGTGGAAAACTCTGTTCTTGATCCTTCAGGAATGCCTGCAGTTTCTTTGAACCAAGGTGAGTGAGTTGTTGTACATTTTCTACTGAAATAGTTAGAGCCGTGACTATAGGAGTTTTTACTGACGGATTTAGAAATTCCACTTGGGGGCCTTCAGGGTTAAAAGTTATTTTGGCCCAGAGCTTGGTTAGCAGATCTCTGCCCATCAATGGGGCCAGGAATTCTGGGATTACTAGGAAGGATTGATGGATTTACCTTTTCCCAGGTCCATGGTCCTCTTAGTTGTCCAAGCCCTATACTTACTGTCATTTGCCCCTTGAACAAGAGACCTTTTATTTGATAGATGGCCCAATGGGGCCTTAAGGGCTGAGTATATTGCCCCGGTATGCTCTTCAAAGTTTACTGGGGTCCACTACACTTCAAAAGTTACCCTGAGCTCGGTGAGGGGATCTGAGCCCCAACTTTCGTAGTCATCATCAAGAGTCAGAATGGCTGGCTGGCGTGGCTGTCTCTTTCTAGGGCACTCTTTGGCCCAGTGTCCTTTTTCTTACAGTAGGCACAGTGATCTGAGGCAAGGGGTGGCCTCTGGCGTGGGCCCAGGTAACCCTTCCTGTCTCTCTGTTTCTTAATTTCTGGCCTATTTTTTGTTGTGACCAGGACCTTAGTCAACGCCTTAGTCTGTCTTTTGTTTTTTTTATCCTCGCATTGCTCCGTTCTCTTCCTCAGTTTCTCTCTTAAAGTATACCTTCTCGTCTTCTCTGACTAAATCTCTCAAAGTCATATCTTGTAATCCATCTAAGCATTTTAACTTTCTTTTAATATCCGGGGCAGCTTGCCCAATAAAGGCCATTGTGACAGATGCCTTTTGATCCTCTGCCTGAGGATCAAAATGAGTATATCTCCTATATGCCTCCATAAATCTCTCTAGAAACATAGAGGGAGGTTCATCAGGCCCTTGAATAATCTCTCTTACCTTGGCCTAATTAGTTGTTCGCCTAGTGGCCACACGGGAACCCACTATTAGAGCCCGGCGATAAGTGGACAGATGCTCCCTACCTTCAAAGATTTTGGGGCCACAGTTGGGTCGGTTCAAAGGAAAGCTGGCTTTGATTATATTGGAAAGTTGTGTAGGTCACGCATCTGGTCACAGGATATTTTATTCCACCTTCCAGGTGTATTCTCCTTTGTTCCCGTGTCATGAAGACAGTCCCTAGAAGTTGTTGGCAGTCATCCCAAGTAGGCCAGTGTGAAAACATCAATGACTCAACCAGACCTGTGTGCCAGGTGGGGTCCTCGGGAAAAGGGGGATTGTTATATTTCCAATTATGTACATATGAAGAAGAGAAAGGCCAATACTAGTAGGCTTGCATTTTTCTCCCATGGCTCTTGTCAATCATTGGCCCATAGGGATGGAGAAGGAGCATCATGGGAGATCCAGGGTTTTCAATCATTCGCTGCTGGCGAGTTTCTTTAGCTGGGCCAGCTTCCTCAAGGGAAGGAGGGGCTGTGTGTGCTGCCGGGGAGCTATCTGGAGGGCGCTGTGCTCCTCCAATTGCAGAGAGGCTGAGTCAGCAGCAGGGGAATCACTTAGAGGGTGTTGGGGGTTGGGGGAAGAGGGCAGGGGATAAGGAGGGGGAGGAGAATCCACTAGAGTCAAATCTTGTGACTCAGGGAGAACAGAGGGTGGAGGAGAAAGAAGAGCTTAGGGTTTGAGAGATCATGGGGGAAAGAGTAGGAGCAGGGGCAGGGGCAAGGAAAGGCTTCATCCATTGAGGAGGAGATTTGCAGAGGTCCTGACAAGTTAAGATATATGGCTGTTGATACAGATGGCTATGTGGCCCTGGCTGAAAGACAATGTGTCTGATTTTTTAAATTAGTGGGAAGTAGAAAGATCCTTCTAGAGGCCATCTGACACCAAAGGTGGGCTATTCTGAGGCATAGAGGATCTTCCAGGTCCAGCGTTTTACTAAATAAGAAAGATTCTGAGCCCTTAAGTGGACTTTGGTCCAGTTATCAAGTGTCAGGGACAGAGTCATTGAAGTGCTCTGACCCATAATGAAAGATAACCAAACAGTGATAGCAATGACACACAGGGTCTCTCTTCTGCCGCTGCTGGATCTCAGTGGAACTTCCATATGTAAAGGTCGGGTGAGCGTCTGAGGAGGAGACCACAAAGAGACTGTCCCATGCAACAGCAAAGGGTTTATTGGGGGTCCAGCATGCTGGGGCTCAGTGGTCAATTGAATAGAGCAGAGAGCCCTGAGAACAGCTTAATCAGAGCTTATAAAATTTCCTTGGAGACGGCAGGGAGGGAAGTTTATTGATGGGTCTGGGTGAGTGGGCAGTTTGTGTGCAATCGGGTACGGAGTACATTCTGCAGTTTAGCAGTTGGGGAGAGCACATTCTGGGAACAAGATTAGCAAAGAGTTCTCAAAATTTCAAAAGTGTTTTGTTAAACATACAGAAAAACAGGAAGTGACAAGTACCTATTTTATTAACCTTTCACTACCAACTATCCCTTTTTGTCTGAATGTTCTCTTCTACATTCAATCATCCAAGGTACAAGGTCCTAGGCCATTGAATATTGATTAATCTGACACACCTGTGCAGAATCTAATTCAAAGCTAAGTATCCCAATCAAGGGCCCAATGCTCTTCTGGGCTTCAAATCTTACCTAGATTTCTGTTTTCATACATATATTTCACCTATATATTCTCATATATATCACAGGTTTCCAGTACCATTATTCAGCCACCAGAATGATTCCTAACCCAAATTGAACATGTTATTAACCCTAACCATACACTTTTCCCTCAATCTAACATTACAGAAGAGCAGGGACAGAGTTAGTCTTACAATACAGGAATGTAGTGGATCTTCCACCAGCTGAGAACCTCAAAGGTCCATGCAGAAATGATCTCTGGAGAAGATGTAGTCAGCTATGAAGGACATGGGAGAGTAAAAGTCATCTTACATGACAAACAACCTGGTCAGGATGAAGGGTTGTGTCCAAATCAGCCTCTCTCATCTTAATGTAGAGAAGATGGACCAAACCAGTCCTGTGTGGAAAGCTGTTCCCGGCTACCTATGTTTGATATACCAATCCAACTTGTGAAAGCGTAACAGGAAGTAGGGGCAGCCACCATCTCATGTGACCCTTGGAAGCAACTGTTAGGAAAAAGTGGTTGCCAAGGCAGTGAACTCATTCAGTTCCTGAAGGAAGTGACCTCACCTCACTTCCTTGGTGATGAAGCTCTCTGAACTTGGGATCCAGGAAGCCAGGCATCCAGAGGCAGTCCCAGTCCCAGTCCCAGTGGGCTCACTTGTTTGGATTTACCAATGACAGAGTCAGTCTTTCTTGGTACCTACTGATGTGAGGGTGGCCAAATGCCAGGAAAGCTCTGAAGAGGGGCCATTCCTGAGAAAGCAGGTAGTGGCTCACCGCTACCTCCTGACAACTTCACAGAGTTGGCCAAGGAGACCAGATCTGAGAAAGGACAGGCCATTTTGGGGGAACACAGTATGGTATAGAAGTCAGAGGACACTCCGGATTGTCACAGATCTACTTGGGGGAAGAAGGTGCCTTTGTGGGTGTCGGTGTGGGTTTGTGGTTTTGTCTCATGTTCTGAGAATAGGTAGAAAAAACGGTTTGGTGGTTTGGAGTGATATGTTTCTATTAAGTCGTTTCACAAGGCGTGTGTTTCTATGTCTGTGTATCTAACTGTGTCCGTGGTTGTAGACATTAGAAAAAAGAATGCATCAATGGATGTATCCTGTCTATTAGAAAGCTTCCCAGCATTCATCCTGCCCAATTAATGAATGGACCACGGCTTGCATAATCAATGGGCAACACCTGATATCTTCCTAATTTCCAGTTTTCTTTCTGAATTCTGGCCACTCTCCAGAATATGCTCATGGTTTTGTGTCCAAGATATGTACCATCTCCAAGCTCTGTCACATGGTCATATACTGGATAGCTGAAAGGAATAGCGAGAATCTCAGAATACTCAGATATCAGTGTGACTACTAATGTCTCAGTGGAGAAACCCTGGTTGGACCTTTTGCTTAACAATTGGTCTTTTCCCCTGAAAGTCAGGAAGGTCTTTGCCTCAGGCCAACCCTTTGTGAAGCCTGAAGAAAACAGTTTTCAAATGGAAATGAATGGGCATCACCTCTGGCTCTTTGCTTAATTGCTTTGGAAAGGGATGTGTCTGAATCAGGCTCTTGGCCCTGTGTGAGGCTGTGGCTTAGATTGTTGACACCTGATGGATGTAAAGAAAGATCCCATGTATGCATCCAAAACCAAAATGGCCAAAATAGCAGTCATTGTGGATAAAGTCTCCTGCCTTCCTGTTTAAGGTTCCTGACCTCCATCAAGTGAGAATAGGTATCATTTGGGTCAAATGAGTTCTTTAAAGCCCTGCAGATGGAAGCCCATTGGTGCATGGGTTTTCTCATGACTCCAATACACATAAAGAATCTAAACCCCACAGTCAGTAGGCCTCAAATTGGAGAAGCAGAGCAGTATGAAATGCAGGCCTATTGGATCACTCCTGTTTCACAGAGAGGGTGTCCAGGCCACTCGAACTTTAGGCAAACGAGGAGCAAGGGAGCTTATTTTGGACACTGTCTTGGAATGTGCCCCTCATGGAAACCTCTAGCAAGAGGTTATGTTGAGTGTCTATATGGAAGAAAATGAAAACCATGTGGGAGTGTTTTGGTTTCAATTGTGGTCATTTGTGTGGTGGTTGGAAGAGATGACTGGGTCCACCTGGGCTTGAACTCTGGTGTGATTCCCCTTAGAGACTGTGTTCTGAAACTGACCTCAGAGAAGTATTGCCATGAATTGTGTTGGGATATTAGGAGGACACGCATGAGAGTCACCCTTGGAAACTAAGATATAGGCCAGGGTGCCTTTTCACAGAGCACTGGGAATCTCAGTCAGGAAATCACATGATTTTATTCTTAAAGACATGTCAGCTGTAGATGGGAATCAAAACAAACATAGAACTCACATTGTAGACCTCAATGGGCCTGGCTTCATGTGACCTTTGGGCCACTCTTTTGAAAGCCTTGCCTGTGAGAGTACTCCAGAGTGTTCATTGAAATCAGCTTCCTCACCACTTACTGGTTCCTGAATGAATTGAAACCCACAGTGTCTCCAACTTCATCCTTGAAAAATGCCTAGATAAATACCATGAGATTTTTGAATTTCCCATGACCTGGTCGCACTGGGAACCTTTGGTGTTCTAAGTCTGATCATGAGTGTATCAGGCAGTGCCTTGATTGACTGGGATTCATAAAAATGGTGTAGAACAGAGATACCAGTAAGTTGGAGCCTGCTGAGTGGTGGGCCTAGAGCTGAGGCTGGAAGGTGTATGATAAAACAACCGTGTGGGGCCATGTGGATCTGCCATTAGCTTCTAAATGGCTTGTGACTGATGTGGTGCAGCCAGCAGAATGTTCTATGTAAAGGCATATTGTTATATGGAGAGGCTCCAGGGCAATATTCAGAACCAGATTGCTATGGATTAGGGGGAAAGCTATGAGGGATAGAAGCCTGGTTGATGCATTCTCCTGAGAACCCTGACCCACCGCACGTGAAAGAACTCCCTCCAGCTCTGTGTCCCATTTGAACTCCTTGTATATCGTGAAGCAAATACCAAACTCCCAGTGCAGCAGCAAGAAACACCATGAAAATTGGAGGAAGACCAAATGGCTTCACAGTCCAAATGTTGAGACACTTAGCCCACAATGGCCACAATTTACCTACAAAGAGAGAATTCACCACTGTTGCCTCATGTTCATTGGAAAATAAGAAACCATGTCCTTCAGGTCACATAGATGCAGACCTAGCGTTGATGGTCTCACTAGAAAGAAAGCAAAAGCTCCTGACAACAATATATATTTCAAGTGCCCAACCTCATACTCAGTTTCCCAAGAAGTTTTTAGGGCACCAGAGCTCCATGTTTATGGAATGTTTACCGTGCCCCTTACTTTGGGAAACTCCTCTAACACCTCCAAGGTTGTGAACTCCTGAGCATATTCCATTCCAGATATGTATTCACAGATTTTCTAACTCTTCTCCTCTAATTGTGTATTACTTGGGTTGGAATTAATTACAATGAATTGTTCTTGAAGAGAGTGGGAGATTTTTGTGTAGGACATATTTGCATACATATTGGATTTTATTTTCCAATTTTTCATTCAAAATACTGATTCCCTGACACTAACCCATAGCCTACTAGACTCTGACTACTATTCCTAATATGATGGAGAAAAATAACTCAAACAGAATAGAAATACAAGCAGTTCAGAGGAGGGGTGGTGTATAGTTGCTTGTCTTTTGCAATATATAGGTTAGGAGTTATAAATCTAGTCAATTTTTAACTGAAGTAGTTCTCCGTGTGTTTTTAAAGTTAACAAATATGTGAATTCCTTTCTCCCTTTCTCTGTAGCCTATTGAGCACGTGTATTTGTATATGCACATATAGAATCCTACCTGATATCACACGTACATACTTGTGAGGTGGCTAACTTGACAGATACAAATTGTGAGAAGAGATCACTCCTCCTAATCGCTGTTGGAACAGAAAATTCAACCTATGGGGGAGCTTCCTAGTTGAACAACATTATACATAAATCCATCTTTAGTAAAATAAATACTTTTGGATCTGTGGACGATATATATTTCACAATGAATTTTGATTGGCATATATATTGCTACTTTTTAATTTCTCTTTGTGGGTTTTGTATTTCTCCAGATTTTTCAAAATGTGAAATATATGTGTCTTATTATACACTCCCTAAATTCATTAATTTTAATTTATTTGGATTTCTAATCAACTTTTTACAACATTATTCTGAGAAATATTCATTCACCTGAACTACATATTTGTTTCCTAGTACTGAAAACTAAATTCAGTGAATGGAATATACAAATATTAATATTTCTACAGTAACTTACCCAGTTTAACATCAATGCAAATAGATTCCAATGTTCCATGATGTCTATTTTGACGTTCATTTTTATTCAACACTGGTATATTAGTTTTTCTTCATTTTATGCACATCATACGATATATATTTCTTCCACAATTGAGCATATTTATAGGCATTTGTTTCACCTTAAATCACTTCCTGCTTCAGAACACATGAATTGCTCCAGCTTTCTTGACTGTTTTTTTCATGAGACTTCTTTTAGAACACATTGTTTTCGATTTCCATAATCACTTTTGGGGCAAACTCACACACCCATCATGATAAACCGTAACCCTATTATTACCATTAGATGTATAACTGTTTGGAATGAATGATTGTATATCAACATAAAATTTCTTATATATTTTCAGATATCAATTCAATCCATTATTAAAAGTGGAACCAGTTATATTATTTATTCACAGTATGGTCTATTAAGGCATCATCTCTATATTCATAGACCCAGGGTCTATGTATTTGTATCCCCAATACTAATTTATAAGTCTTTGAAATATTGCTTTCAGAAATGGTGGAAAAAAATACTATAGTCACCTGATATACATATACATTTCAACACAGTAATATTCCTGACACAAAATGCAAGGGTCACATTTATGACTTTACCAAAGCCTAACTTGAATGTGAGCATGTATTACTAACAACATTCATGTCCTGGTTCCCTAATGCTCTCAAATATCATTCCTATTGGTGACTACATATCTGTTTCTTCCTAAGATTATATATTCAACCTCAACCCTTTTAAAAATGTCTTATCCTACCACTCACTTTGTACTTTGCCTGATTTCCTAATGTCTTCATTGATATCTGCTTTCAAACATCTTTTCTCAAGTTCATCATTGGGAATGACCGTTCAAATGTGCTGACATTTACATTCACTCTCTCACCAAAACCGTATTGCTAAAGAACTTTTGGTCCAAATCCTAGACTCACTCAAATGGGTTCTTCAAAGCCCTGCAGAGGGCAGCCCAGATATGAGAAGGCCTCAAATTGGAGAAGCAGAGCAGCATTAATGGCAGGCTTATTTGATCACTCCTGGTTCACAGGAAGGGTGTCCAGGCCACCCTGACTTTAGGCAAATGAGGGGCAAGGGAGCTAATTGTGGACACTGTCTTGCACTGCGCCCCTCATGGAAACGTCCAGCCAGAGGTTATGATGAGTGTCTATATGGAAGAAGATGAGGGCCATGTGGGAGTGTTTTGGTTTTAATTGTGGTCACTTGTGGGGTGGTTGGAAGAGATGAATGGGTCCACCTGGGCTAGAACTCTGGTGTGATTCCCCTTAGAAACGGAGTTTTGGAAATGACCTTAAAGATGTATTGCCATGAATTGTGTTGGAATTTTAGGAGGCCAGGCATGAGAGTCGCCCACGCATGACAATAGGCCTCAAATTGGAGAAGCAGAACTTTATGTCCAAGACCTTTACTCACTCTTCTTTTTAATCCTACCATCTATCTTCCTAATCCTAGATAAATACCATGATATATTTGAAATTCCTATGAGCAGGAGGCACTAGAGAATCTTTGGATGTCCTGTTTCTGATCATGAGTGTACCAGACAGTGGCTTGATTGACTAGGTTTCAGGAAAATGGTGTAGAACAGAGATACCAGTAAGTTAGAGCCTGCTGAGTAGTCGGCCTAGAGCAGTGGTGTGCAGATGTGTGATAAAACATCTGTGGTGGGGTCATGTGGATCTTCCATTGGCTTCCAAATGGCTTGTGACTGAAATAGTGTAGCCAGCAGATCCTTATATCTAAAGGTATCTCGTTATATGGAGAGATTTAATAGCAATTTTACGAATCAGGTTGCTATGGTCAAGGGGACAAGCTATGTGGGATAGAAGACTTGTTGGTGCATTCTCCTGCAGACCCTGACCCACCACACGTGACAGAACTCACTCTAGCACTTTGTCCCAGTGGAACTCATTGTATCTTATAAAGTAAATACCATTCTCCCAGTGAGGCAGCAAGAAACACCACAAAAAAATGGAAGATGACCAAATGGCTTCGCAGTCCACACGGGGAGAAACTTAGCCCCGAGTGGCCACAGTTTACCCACAAAGAGAGAATTCAGCTCTGCTCCCTTATGTTCATTAAAAAATAAGAAACCATGTCCTCCACGTCACATGGATGCAGACCCAGCTTTGATGGTCTCACTACAAATGAAGCTAAAGCTCCTGACAACAACATATATTTCAAGTGCCCGAACTCAGTGGCAGTTTCTCAAGAAGTTTTTAGGCAAACAGAGCTCCATGTTTGTGGAGTGTTTACCCTGACCCCAACTTTTGGAAACTCCTCTACCACCTCCAAGGTTGTGAACTCCTGAGCATGATCCATTCCATATATGAATTCACAGATTTTCTAACTCTTCTCCTCTAATTGTGCCTTGTTTGGGGTGAAGGTAATGTCAATTCATTGTTATGGATGAGAGTGGGAAGTTTTTTGTGTGGCACATATTTGCATACACAATGGATTCATTTTCTTATTTTCCAATCAAAATACTGAAACCATGACACTAAACCGTACCCTACTAGACTCTGACTACTAATCCTAATATGATGAAGAAAAATAACCCAAACAAAATAGAAATACATGCAATTCAGTGGAGGCATGGTGTATATTTGGATTTGCCTTTTGCATGATAAAGGGTAGGTGTTATAAATCTAGTCAATTTTTGGTTAAAATAATTCTCCATGTGTTTTAAAATTAACAAATATGTGAATTCCTGTCTCCCTTTCTCTATAGACTACTCAGCACATGTATATTTATATGCACATATATAATCCTACCTGGTATCACAGGTTAATTTTTGTGTGTTGTCTGACTTGGCAGATACAAATTGTGAGAAGAGATCACTTCTCCTAATCGCTGTTGAAACTGAAAATTCAACATATGTGTGAGCTTCCTAATAGAAAAACATTATACAAAAATCCATGCTCAGGAAAATAATTATTTTTGCATATGTGAATGATATATATTTAATGATGAATTTTGATTAGCATATGTATTGCTACTTTTTATGGTCTGTGTGTATGTTTTGTGTATATATATATATATATATATATATATATATATATATATATATACTCTCCAGATTTTTAAAAATACGAAATATATGTGTCTTATATACACTCCCTAAATTCATTCATGTTTATATATTTAGATTTATAATCAATTTTTCACAAGATTACTCTCAGAAATATTCATCAACCTGAAATATATATTTGTTCCCTAGTACAGAAAACTAACTTCAGTGAAAGGTGCATACAAATCCTAATATTTCTAGAGTAACTGACTCAGTTTAAAATCAATGCAAGTAGATTCCTATGGGACATGATATGTATTTTGACGTTCATTTTTATTCAACACTGGTACATTACTATTTCTTCAGTTTATGCACATCATAGAATATATATTTCATCCACAAGTTCACAAATTTTTAGGCATTTCTTTCAACGTCAATAACTTCCTGCTTCAGAACACATGTATTTCTCCATGTTTCTTGACTGGTCTTTTTATGAGACTTCTTTCCAAAAATATTATTTTTTATTTCCATAATCAGTTTGAAGCAAAACTCACACACCTTTCAGGATAAACCACAACCCTAATATTACCATTAGATGTATAACTGGTTGGAATGAATGTATGTATGTCAATATAAGATTTCCTGTATATTTTCAGATATCAATTCAATCCATTATGTAAAGTTGGAACAAGTTATATTATTTATTCACAGTATGGTCTATTCATGCATTATCTCTATATTCATAGACACAGGGTACATCTATTTTTACGCACAATACTAATTTATACATCTTCAAAATATTGCTCCAAGCAATGGGGGAAGAAATACTCATGTCACCTGATCCACATATACATCTTTTCACAGTAATATTCTGGTCAGAAAATGCAAAGATCACACTTATGATTGTACCAAAGCCTAAAAGGAAAATGAACATTGATTACTAAAAACATCCATGTCCAGGTTGCCTAATGCTCCCACTTGTCAATCTTGTTGGGGACTACATATTTGTTTTTTCCTAAGATTATATATTCAAACTCAATCATATTGAAAATTTCTAATCCTATCACTCACTTTACACTTTGCATGATTTCCTAATGTCTCTATGGATATCTGCTTTCCTACATATTTTGTCCAGTTCATCAATTTGACTGATTCTTAACACGTGCTGACATTGATATTCACTCTCTACCCGAACCCCTATTGCTAAAGAATTTTTGGTCCAAATCCTATACTCACTCTTCTTTTTAAACTTACCAACTGTCTTCCTAATAATACCGACAATTCCTTTTAGCCTGGATGTTCTCTTCGACATTCAATCATCCAAGGTACAAGGTCCTATAACATTGTATATCGATTTATCTGAGACATCTGTGCAGAACATTATTCAAAGCTAAGTATCCCAATGAAGGTCTCAATGTCCTTCTGGGCTTCAAATCTTACCTAGATTTCTGTTTCCATACTTATATTTTACCTATATATTCTTGTAAATATTGCAGGTTCCCAATACCATTATTCATCCAACAAAATGACTCCTCACCACAATCGAACCTGTTATTAAGCCTAACCATACACTGTTCCCTGAATCTTCCTTTACAGAAGAGCAGGGACAGAGTTGGTCTCACAATACAGGAATGTAGGGGATCTTCCACCTGCTGAGAACCTCAATGGTGCACGCAGAAATGATCCCTGGAGAATGTTTAGGCAGCTATGTAGGACCTGAGAGAGCAAAAGTCATCTTCCATGGCAAACAACCTTGTCAGGATAAAGGGATGTGTCTGAATCAGCCTCTCTCTTCTTAATTTAGAGAATATGGACCAAACCACATAGTCCTATGTGGAGAGCTGTTCCTGGTTCTCTATGGTTGAGATACCATTCTAAATTGTGAAAGTGTCAGAGGAAGTAGGGCAGCCTCCGTCTCATGGGACCCTTGAAAGCAACTCTTAGGACAAAGTGGTTGCCAAGGCAGTGACCTCATTCAATTCTTGAAATAAGTGACCTACCCCACTTCCTTGGTGATGGAACTCTTTGAATTTGGGATCCAGGAAGCCAGGAACACAGAGCCAGTCCCAGTCTCAGTCCCAGTGGGCTCACATGTTTGGATATACCAATGACAGAGTCAGTCTTTCTTGGTACCTACTGATGTGAGGATGGCAAAATGCCAGGAGAGGTCTGAGGAGGGAACTTTCCTGAGAAAGCAGGTAGTGACTCACCGCTGGCTCCTGACAACTTCACAGATTTGACCAAGGAGACCAGATCTGAGACAGGACAGGCCATTTCACTTGTACATAAAATGGCCAATCAGTCAGAGGACACTCCGTATAGTCACAGACCTACTTGGGGGATGGAGGTGCCTTTGTGGATGTGGGTGTGAGCTTGTGGTTTTGTCTCATATTCTGAGAATAGGTAGAAAAGGCGGTTTGTTTGGTACAGAGTGGAGAGTTTCTAGTAAGTTGTTTGACAAGGCGAGTGTTTCTATGTCTGTGTATACCACTGTGTCCGTGGTTGTAGACATTAGAAAAGTTAAGGCATCAATGGATGTGTCCTGTCTAGTAGAAAGCTTCTCAGGATTAATCTTTTCCAATTTATGAATGGACTGCGGCTTGACTTAAAGATGGGCAACACCTACAATCTTCGTAAGTTCCTGATTTCTTCCTGAATTCTGACCACTCTCCAGAATAGGCTCATGGTTTTGTGTCCAAGATATGCACCACCTCTAAGCTCTGTGACGTGACCATGTACTGGATAACTGAAAGGAATGGCGATCATCTCAGAAAACTCAGATATCAGTGTGACCAGGAAAGCCTCATTGGAGAAACCCTGCTTTGGGCCTTTTGCTTACCTATTATTCTGTTGCACTGAGTGTCAGAAAGGTCTTTGACTCAGGCCACTCCTTTGTGAGGCCTGAATAAAACAATTTTCAAATGGAAATGAATGGGCATCACCTGTGGCTCTTTGCTTTATTGCTTTGGAAAGGGATGTATCTATATTAGCCTCTTGGCCTTGTGTGTGGCTGTGACTTAGATTCTCTGCACCTGATGGATCTAAAGAAAAATCCCATGTGTGCATACAAACCCAAAATAGCAAAAAGGTCAATCATTGTGGATAAAGACTCTCGCCTTCCTCTGTTAGGTTCCTGAACTCTATCAAGTGAGAATGGGGATTCTTTGGGTCAAATGAGTTCTTAAAAGCCCTGCAGATGTCCTTGGGTTTCCTCATGAATCCAAATATCATAAAAAATCTATATCTGACAGTCAGTAGTCCTCAAATTGGAGAAAAAGTGCAGTATAAAATGCAGGCTTATTTAATCACTCCTGGTTCACAGGAAGGGTGTTTAGGTCACCCTGATTTTAGGCAAATGAGGGGCAAGGAAGCATATTGTGGATACTGTTTTTGACTGCGTCCCTTATGGATACCTCCATCCAGAGGTTATAATAAGTGTCTATAAGGAAGAAGATGAGGGCCATGTGGGAGTGTTTTGGTTTTAATTGTGGTCATTTGTGTGGCGGTTAGAAGAGATGACTGGGTCCACCTGGGCTTGAACACTGGTATGATTCCTCTTAGACAATGAGTTCTGGAACTGACCTTAGAGTTGTATTGCCATGAATTGTGTTGGGATTTTAGGAGGCCACGCATGAGTGTTGCCCTTAAAAACTGAGATATAGGCCCAGGGTGGCTATCAACAGAGTACTGGGAAAATCAGCCAGAATATCACAAGATATTTTTCGGAAAAACTTAGCAGTCATAGTTGAGATCAAAACACTCATAGACCTCAATTGTAGACTTCAATGGGCCTGGCTTCATGTGATCTTTTGGACACTGTTTGGGAAGCCTTGCCTGTGAGAGTTCCCCAGAGTTTTTATTGAAATGAGCTTTCTCACCATTTAATGGCTCCTGAATGAATTGAAACCCACAGTACATCCAACTTCATTCTTGAAAAATGACTAGATAAATAACTTTGAATTTTTAAAATTTCCTTGACCAGGTAGCATGCAGAACCATTGGATGTCCTATTGCTGATCATGAGTTTATCAGACAGTGCCTTGATTGATTGGGTTTCATGAAAATTGTGTAGAACAGAGATGCCAGTAAGATGGAGCCTGCTGAGTAGAGGGCCTAGAGCAGTGGTGGGCAGGTGTGTGATAAAACATCTGTGGTGGGGCCATGTTGATCTGCCATTGGATTCAAAATGTCTTGAGTCGGACATGGTGCAGGCAGGAGACCATTATAAGTAAAGGCATCTTGTTACATGGAGAGGTTTCAGGTTAATATACAGAATCAGGTTGCTATGGTCAAGGGGGCAAGCTATGTGGTATATAGGCCGGTTTGGTGCATGCACATGCATACGCTGACACACCACAAGTGACAGAACTCCCTCCAGCACTGTGTCCCAGTTGAACTCCTTGTATTTGTGAAGCAAATATCAAACTCTAGTGCAGCAGCAAAAAACACCAGGAAAAGTGGAGGATGACCAAATGGCTTCACAGTCCACACAGGGAGTCACTTAGCCCCAGTGGCCACAGTTTTCCTACAAAGAGAGAATTCAGCACTGCTGCCTCATGTTCATTGGAAAATAAAAAAAAAAAAACATGTACTTCAGGCCACATAGATGCAGACCCAGCTTTCATGGTCTCACTACAAAGGAAGATAAACCTCCTGAAAACTCGATATATTTCCAGTGCCCAACCCCAGAGGCAGTTTCTCAAGAAGTCTTTAGGCCCACAGAGCTTCAGGTTTGTGGAGTGTGTACCCTGTCCCTTACTTTTGGAAACTCCTCTACCACTTCCAGGATTGTGTACTCCTCAGCATATTCCATTCCAGATATGTATTCACAGATTTTCTAACTCTTCTTCTCTAATGGGTCTTACTAGGGGCGACAGTAATATCCAGGCATTGTTCTGGATGAGAGTGGAAATATTTCTGTGTAGCACATATTTACAAACACATTGAATTTATTTTCCAATTTTCCAATTGAAATACTGAATCCATGACACTAAACCCTACCCTATTAGACTCTGACTACTAATCCTAATAAGATGGAGGAAAATTACCCAAACAGTATAGAAATACTAGCAATTCAGAGGAGGCATTTTGTATAGTTGGACGGGCCTTTTGCATTATATATGGTAGGAGTTATAAATCTAGTAATTTTTTTGTTGAAATAGTTTTCCATGTGTTTTTAAAGTTAACAAATATGTGAATTTTTGTCTCCCTTTCTTTTTTTTAAAGAGAGAATGAGAGAGAGAGAGAGAGAGAGAGAGAGAGAGAATTTTTAATATTTATTTTTTAGTTCTCGGTGGACACAACATCTTTGTTTGTATGTGGTGCTGAAGATCGAACCCGGGCTGCACGCATGCCAGGCGAGCGTGCTACCGCTTGAGCCACATCCCCAGCCCCTGTCTCCCTTTCTATGTAGGCTATTCAGCACATGTATTTTGATATGCACATATAGAATATTGTGAGGTGGCTGTATTTTCAGATAATAATTGTGAGAAGAAATCACTCCTCCTAAATGCTGTTGGAACTGAAAATTCAACCTATGTGTGAGCTTCCTGGTTTAACAAAATTATGTATAACTTGTTGGAATGAATGTATGAATGTATGTATATCAATATAAGATTTCCTGTATTTTTTCAGATATCAATTCAATTCATTATTTAAAGTTGGAACTAGTTATATTATTAATTCACAATATGGTCTATTCATGCATTATCTCTATATTCATAGACACAGGGGACACCTATTTGTACTCCCAATTTTAGTTTATACATCTTCAAAATATTTCTCCAAGAAATGGTGGAAGAAATACTCATGTCACCTGATCTACATATACATTTTATCACAGTAATTTTCTGGACACAAAACGCAAATGTCACACTTATGATTGTACCAATGTAAAGGTCATTTGAGTGTCGAAGGAAGAGACCACCTAGAGACTGTCTCATGCAACAGCAAAGGGTTTATGGAGGGTCCAGCTTGCTGGGGCTCAGCGTTCACTTGAATAGAGCAGAGAGGCCTAAGAACAGCTTAACCAGAGTTTATATTCTTTCCTTGGAGAGGCCAGGGAGAGAAGTTTATTGATGGGTCAGGGCGAGTGGGCAATTGCTTGCAACTGGGTGAGGGACTACATTCTGCAGTTTGGCAGTTGGGGACTGCACTTTCTGGGAATAAGATTAGCAAACAGTTCTCAAGATTTCAACAGTGTTTTGTTAAGCATACAGAAAAACAGGAAGTGGCAAAAACGTATTTTATTAACCTTTCATTCCCCACTTCTTCTGGTTACTTTTAATCATAAAAGTGATCATTGAACAGTGTAACATTTTATGTCTGCTAGTGGCGTATTTTGTTGTCTGATTACCAAAAATTTAACTTGTCCAATTTGAGCTTGGAGAAATAAAACTACACGGTGGAGCAAGCAAGGCCCTACAGTTAGCAATAAATGATTATTAATGGACCAGCCAGGGCTGATAAATGCATAGTTAACCAGGGGGACTATGTTAACAAAGATTCAAATCACCCTTTTTGGGCCTCTCTCTCTCGTTGACACTCTTCAAGGAGTCTTCTTAATTTACTCATAGATTCTTTTACAACCAGTATGGTCAGCATAAAAACAACATTCTTTCCTCAATGCAGCATAAAGGCCCCCTTTTCTCATGAAAAGGAGTTCCAACCCTCGCCTGTTCTGTAAAACAACTTCAGAGGGAGAGGTTAAAGATTCCTGTAAAGCTGTGATGGAGGTTTTTAATATCTTTAAGCTTTGGTGTACTGCTGCTTCTAATTGGGTCATTTGTTGTGTCCCATGGACTACGCCAGTGGTTCCTGTGCCCACCCCTGCAGCAACTCCTATTCCTAATAGGATGGCTAAAGTGAGGGATACAGGTTCCCGGTAGAACTGGCTTGTATGCCCCCCTATTTGAACTTTAAAAGATCCTGCGTCATGATAGAGCACTCTGGGAAACATCTGCACCATTACATAATTAATCACATCTGTTGAACATTTTATGAAAACATAAACAATGTTTAAGTATATGGAATTATACTGTTGTAGGTTTGGACAAGGAAAGGCACCTAAGATAGAACGGAAGACAGGGAAACAGTCCTATGTAGCTGCATCCTTATTTAGAAGGCATTGCTTCTTTGTAATCAATTAATCCCCTGAACCACAAGTTTAGGTAGTTTCAGAATTTTGTACCCAACATGTAAGGGAAGGGGCTCAGAAGGTCACAGTCTGCAGAAGTTCACAAAATCAGTTTTTGTTTCTGTTTCTTTTTTTTCATTGTTCTGGGAAAGTTACATTTTTAAGAACACCTAGGAGGGAGAAAGCTTTTTTCTTCTCTTTTTTTTTCTCCCTTCTAACTGTTACCATGGAGCCCAGTTGGTAACTTATTTATCTTAGAAATGTAGCCATCTCTGTGAAGCCCCATCACAAGGCCAGGGACCTTGTTCACATATTTTGTGAAAAACTAGTAAGGGGGTGTCTAGCTTAGGAGTGCTGATTTGTCCAGCCAGTGCCCAAGTAGAACAGGCAACATGAAAACAGGAAGTTTATCTACATTGAACTCTTTTATAGGGACTCTTTTGCTGAAAGTCCTAAAGTCAGCCATGGTGAAGACTTCTGGAGAAGGTCAGTTAAGATTTTTCTGTGGGCCTGGTACAGAGGGGGAAGACTGGGAAGGCGGGGGTGAGAGCAGCTCCGTGGATCTATGTTTGAGGAAGGAGAGATGTAAAAAATAATAGGAAAATGGTTTGGGATTTTCCTTGCAACAAAAACTTGAGCAGTAGAACAGATACAGCCAAGGGGAAGATGGGAGTGAGAATCCCAAAAAGCCGGTGAGGGACTTTAAATTCTTTGAAACCTGTTTTCAGTGATGAAAAAGCAACTTTAAAGGCCATTTTCATTACGTCTTGGATAGGGGTCTGAGGGTTGTCCTCAGCTGGTTTGAGCTTTGGGTTAGCTGGTAAGAGGACCTGGTGAGACCCGGTGTGGGCACTGACAGGAGAAGAGAGGAGTGAGTGGGTGGAGGGGTACCTCAGTACCTGCTACCTCAGCAAGGGGGCAATGGTCTGAGAACTGACGGAGGTTTGGGTTTTTGATCTAGTAATTGGAGGGGAGAAATCAGTTTGCTGAGGTGGGAGTGACAGCAGAGAGTCTGGAGCAGAAGTCTGAGGGTGAGGATCTATTGGAGAAGCATAGTTCAGGATGTGAGTGAAGGAGGGAAAAGGCCTCCACATAGGGGAATCTCCTTTTACTCTTTTGAGCACTTGCAGAAGTTCAAAGGTCACACAGAATTTGAGAATCTAGAGACCCCTCTAGGGGCCATCGGTTTTGGTTGTCTTGTTGGTAATATGGCCTATGCTGTGTACTGAATTTGATGAGCAGTTTGGGTTCCACCAGGCACCCCCTGTATGCTCACATCCCCATGACTCCCAGAAGAAGTCAGATTTCCCCCCACACAGCCATGGCTGTTTGTGGCTTTGATAGTCTGCCGGGCAGACATAGTAATCTAGGCTAGCCAGCCTGCATCTGGCTCGCGTGTCCCTACATTCATAGTGTTTGTTTCCATTATCCATGGTACAGAAGGTATTTAATGGAATTTTAGTGGGATCCTCTCATCAGGGATATCCAAATTGGAAAAGACCTATAGCCAGCTGAAAAATGTCTGGGTGGAGAGATGGCCACCAGGCCCCTAAGGGGGCTGTATGCAAGATAGAGCATACTTCGTGTCTAGCAGAATTTGTGATCAGCCATCGCTGCTGAACTGGCTGATGAGTGAAGATCCTGCGTCATGATAGAGCTGGTGGCCAAGGGGAGAGTCTATAGCCATATCCACATGGCGAGTATGCAATTTGAAAGTGTTACCAGCCTTTTCCAATTTCCAGCCAGAGTCTGGACAGCACGCAGGCTTGAGACTTGAGGCATGGATCCAGGAAGTGATTCCATCTACTTTTACCACTTTAGGTGTTATAAGTAGCACCTGCTATGGTCCTTTCCAGTGGGGTTCCAGGGATGACACCTGATGTTGTCTTATGTAGACAAAGTCTATTACTTAATAGCGATGTGGAGTCTCCTCATGCCCAGGTTGGTAGGCAGTGGCCAGCTGGTTCAACAGGTATCGCTGAGTTCTTTTGAGAGATTTTAGTCTGTCAAGCAAGGGGGTGTGGAAGTGATCGTTAGGTCTTAGTGTTGGGGTTAGGTCCCTTACTGGAGAAGGGGCACCATAGAGAATTTTAAAGCGGGTGAGGTTACACAAAGAAACAGAGGGAGAATTTCTTGCATGATACAGTGCATAAGGCAGGAGCATAGTCCATTCTTTTATGCTGGTCTCTAAGCTTAGTTTCTTTGAGGTCTCTTTAATGGTTCTATTTATTATTTTACCTGTCCTGAGCTCTGGGTTTTATAAGCACAATGTAACTTCCAATTAATCCCCAGGGTTCTGACTAACCGCTGACTTACCTGGGCCATGAATGCCAGTCCATTATAAGACCCTATTAAGTTAGGCAGGCTGTTTCTTGGTAAAATATGATCCAGGATCTTCTTGACCTCCATTTGCACCATTTTTTTTTTATTAATGGGAAAGGCTTCAATCCATCCTGAAAATGTATCTACAAAGACTAGGAGATATTTAAGTCCATACCTTGCTGGCTTAATTTTAGTTAAGTCCACTTCCCAGATTTGTCCTTGTCTGGTTCCTCGTAGGTGCTTTCCTGCAGGAAACTTGGAAGGGTAAACATTAACCAATTGACAGACCCGACAGGCTTTTGTTACCCATTCAGATATTTCCTTTCGTTGTGTGTCGGTTATTCAAAAACTCTGTTCATGATCCTGCAGGAATGCCTGCAATTTCTTTGAACCAAGGTGAGTGAGTTGATGTACACTTTTAAAGTAGTGTAGGGCTTTCTGTAATTGCAGGCTGAGCTGAGTGAAGTTGAGTAATTCAGTGTCAGTGTCCTTAGATGTTATCAAAAGCTTGCTGGTGCTCAGGGGTCCATTAGAATTGGGCATCCTCATTTAAGAGCGGGTATAAAGGAGCAGCTAAGAACACAAACCCAGCTATCCATTACCTGCAAAAGCCAGCAGTCCCAAAAACTCTCTGAGTTGTCTCCTGTTTGATGGGGGTGGTATCTGCACAATGGTTTGTTTTCTGGGCTCAGTGAGCCATCATTTACCGCCCCTAAGGGAATACCCCAGGAAGATTACTTCTTGCTGGCAAATTTGGGCCTTTTTGGCAGAAGCTCTATACCCGAGTTGAGCAAGCTAGGATAATTGTGCTTGGGTCCCAGACTCACAGTTTTCCTTGGTGTTGGGTGCCAGTAGCAGGACATCCACATATTCAAGCAGGGTGAATTCGGGGTGCGTAGTTGTGAAGTTGTTGAGATCTCTGTGTAGGGCTTCATCAGAGAAAGTGGGGGAGTTTTTACCCCTGTGGGAGTCTAGTCCAAGTTAGTTGACCAGACATTCCGGTTTCTGGGTCTACCCACTCGAAAGCAAAGAGCAACTGACTATCTTTATGCAGAGGCAAGCAAAAGAAAGCATCTTTTAAGTCCAGAAGAGTATACCACTTTAACTCAGCAACAACAAAGGTTTTATTGGGGCAGAGAACCTTGAGAACAGCTTAATCAGAGCTTATACACTTTCCTTGTAGAGGGCAGGGATGGAAATTTATTGATGGGTCAGAGCAAGTGGGCGGTTTGCGTGCAACCATGTGAGGGAGTACAATCCTCAGATTGGCTGTTGGGGACAGCACATTCTGGGAACAAAATTATCAAACAGTTCTCCAGATTTCAACAGTGTTTCGTTAAGCATACAGAAAAATTAGAAGTCACAAGTACCTATTTTATTAACCTTTAACCAAAGCGAAATGGGAATTGAGGATGGATGACTAAAACAACCATGTCCAGGTTGTCTAATTCTCTCAAATGTCAATCCTATTGGTGACTACATCTTTGTTTCTTCCAAAGATTATATATTCAACCTCAACCATGTTGAAAATGTCTAATCCTATCACTCACTTTATACTTTGCCTGATTTCCTAATGTCTCTATTGATATCTGCTTTTCTACATATTTTCCCCAGTTCATCATTGTGATTGAATCTTCACATGTGCTGATATTTATGTTCACTCTCTACCCGAAACACGATTGCTAAACAACTTTTGGTCCAAATCCAATACTCACTCTTTTTTATAAACCTACCAACTATCTTCCTAATCCTAGCAACTATCCTTTTTTAATGGGATGTCCTCTTCTACATTCAATCATGCAAGGTACAAGGTCCTATGCCATTGTATATCGATTTATCTCGGACATCTGTGCAGAACGTAATTCAATGCTAAGTATCCCAATCAAGGGCCCAAAGCCCTTCTGGGCTTCAAATCTTACCTAGATTTCTGTTTTCATACTTATATTGAAAGTTTAATAAAATAGTGGTTGCCAAGGAAGTGACCTCATTCATATCCTGAAGGAATTGACCTACCTCACTTCTTTGGTGATGGAACTCTCTGAACTTGGGATCCAGGAAGACAGGAACACAGAGCCACTCCCATTCCCAGTTCCAGTTGGCTGACTTGTTTGGATTTACCAAGGACAGAGTCTGTCTTTTTTGGAACCTACTGATGTGAGGATGGCCACACACGAGGAGAGTTCTGAAGACAGGCCTTCCCTGAGAAAGCATGTAGTGGTCAGCACAGGCTCCTGACAACTTCGCAGAGTTGGACAAGGAGACCAGATCTGAGACAAGACAGGCCATTTCGGGGGAACATCGAATGGCCCACCAGTCAAAGGACACTCTGGATAGTCACAGACTTACTTGGGAGAAGGAGGTGCCTTTTTGAGTGTGGGTGTGAGTTTGTGGTTTTGTCTCATGTTTTGAGAATAGGTAGAAAAGGCGGTTTGTTTGGTTTGGAGTGGACTGTTTCTAGAAAGAACTTTGAGAAGGCAAGTGTTTCTGTGTCTGTGTCTCCCACTGTGTCCGTGGTTGTAGACATTAGAAAAGAGAATGCAACAATGGATATGTCCTGTCTAGTAGAAAGCTTCCCAACATTCATCCTGCCCATTTTAGGAATGGACTGCAGGTTGCCTTATCGATGGGCAACATCTACTATCTTACTAAGTTCCTATTATCTTCCTGAATTCTGGCTACTCTCCAGAATATGCTCATGGTTTTGTGTCCAAGATATGTACCACCTCCAAACTCTATGACATGGCCATGTAATAGATAGCTGAAGGGAATGGCGAGCATCTCTGAAAACTCAGATATCAGTGTGACCAGGAAAGCCTCAGTGGAGTAACCGTGCTTTGGGCCTTTTGCTAACCTATTGTTCTGTTGCCCTGAAAGTCAGGAAGGTCTTTGCCTCAGGCCACCCCTTTGTAAAGCCTGAAAAAAACAGTTTGCTAATGGAAATGAATGGGCATCACCTGTGGCTCTTTGCTTAATTGCTTTGGAAAGCCATGTGTCTAAATCTGCCTTCTGGCCCTGTGTGAGGCTGTGGCTTAGATTATCAGCACCTGATGGATCTAAAGAAACATCCAATGTGTGCACCCAATACCAAAACAGCAAAAAGATCAGTCATTGTTGATGATGTCTCTTGCCTTCCTCTGTTAGTTTCCTGACCTCCTTCAAAGGAGTAATGGGATTTTTCGCGTCAAATGAGTTCTTCCAAGCTCTGCAGAGGTGTTTGGGTTTAATCATAAATCCAAATCACATAAGGAATCTATACCTGACAGTCAGTAGGCCTCAAATTGGAGAAGCAGAGCAGTATTAACGGCAGACCTGTGTGATCAATCCTCGTTCACAGAAAGGGTGTCCAGGCCACCCTGAGGTTAGGCAAATGAGGGGCAAGGGAGCTTATTTCGGACACTCTCTTGGGCTGCGCCATTTAAGGAATCATCCAGCCAGAGGTTATGATGAGTGACTACATAGAAAAAGATGAGGGCCATGTGGGATTGTTTTGGTTTTAATTGTGGTCATTTGTGTGGTTGTTGGAAAAGATGACTGGGTTCACCTAGCCTTGAACACTGGTGTGATTCTCCTCAGAGACTGAGTTCTGTAACTGACCTCAGAGTAGTAATTGCTTTGGAAATGGTTGTGTCTTAATTATCCTCTTGGCCCTGTGTGAGGCTATGACTTAGATTATCAGCACCAGTTGGATCTAAAGAAAGATCCCATGTGTGAATTCAAAACCAAAATGGCCAAAAGAGCAGTCATTGTGGATAAAGTCTCTCGCCTTCTTCTGTGAGGTTCTGAAAGAATAACAAAAATTGAAATTGAAATGTAAAGAACCAGGTTTTGTAAACTTTCCAAGCTGCACTCAGCACCTGAAATTCCTGTGACAGTTAAGACAATTTCCGGATCTGCACATTATATGTGTGTTGAAATCTTCCCTGGCCACGTAGTTACTTAACAACCCCTTCCCAGAATCCCTGCAGCTCAGCACGTACACATCTCAGGGATTCAACCAATCTGTTTAAAAGTATACCCCTTCTTAGGGCTGACAAATCACCCCCTGCCCAAATTGTTCCCACAAATGAATGTGCTAACCATGTTTTAGAGTTGTTATTTGATTTTCCCACTGTATATGACGATTTTCTAAAGGAGGCTATGATGTATGTAAAGTCCCTGCCCTCTCTAAAGAATGTAAATAAACTCTGCTCAAATTGTTCTCGGGGCTCTTTGTTCTTTGCTACTCTGAAGTGAGCTCTGAGCCCCAGCATGCTGGACCCCCAATAAACACTTTGCTGTTGCATGAGAAAGTCTCTTGGTGGTCTTTTCCTCTGACGTTCACCGCACTTTTCATCTGGAGGCCCCAGGTGAGATATCCGGCAGCGGCGGACGAAAGACCCCAACGGACTCCTCTCGGGGTAAGTAAGGCACTTCTTTCTGGTTTCGGGTTTCAGGTTTTGGATTGGCAAAGTGGCTGTCGGTGAAGAGCATTAGCTCTCTCTGACGGTGGCTGACAGACGTGTCACAGAGCTACAGGCCACGTTCCTGGGGGACACTCCAGAGGACTAGGGAAATCAAGGAACAGTAGTTTCCTCAACTCGGTTATATTTTGCTTCAGGATTTGGTTTGCCAGCCCATCAGGTTTTGCCGGCTACTCAGTTTTGGTCATTGTTCTGAACTCATTTTGAGTTTACTGTCTGTCTTTATTGTCTAACCCATCAGGTTTTTCCAGTTACTCAGTTCTAATCTTTGTCTTGCACTCATGTTAAACATTTACTGTTTGTCTTTGTCTGTGTTGCGTTTGTGTCTTCACTGCCCCTGTTTGAGTAACTCCCATTATGGGAAAAAGCACTTCCACTTCTCTGTCCCTGACCCTTGATCATTGGACTTATATCCACTGAAGGGCCCAGAATCTTTCTTTTTCAATAAAACACCGTACCTGGCAGAGTCTCTGTGCTTTAGAATGGTCCATTCTCGAAGTCGGGTGGCCCCCAGAAGGATCCTTCTACTTCCTTCTAATCCGAAAAGTCAGAGATATTGTCTTTCAGGCGGGGCCATGTGGCCACCCAGATCAACAGCCATATACCCCTTCCCCCAGCATCCTATCATTCAAATCTTCCACTCGCCCCCCTCTTCCCTTCATTCTTCCTGAGTCACAAGACTGGACACTCCTCCCCCTCCTTATCCTCAACCCTCGCTCTCCAACCCCCAACACGTTCCAGATGATACTTCCGCTGCTGACTCAGCCTCTCCGCAGATAGAAGAAATTGGGCCAGACCCAAGCCCTCCAGCGGACTTAGTCTGCAGCAGCAGCAGCCCCTCCTCCCAAGGAGGAAGCTGGGCCAACTAAAGCAACACGCCGGCGATAGTTAATAGAAAACTCAGAAGCCCCTGTGATGCTCCTTCTCCGTCCCCACGGGCCAATGAACCGATCCAACTAGGACCCCAACACCTTTGAAGGTAGGTAGCATCTCTCCACTTATTGCCGGGCTCTAATAGCTGGTCTCTGAGCGGCCGCCAGAGGGCTGACTAATTTGGCAAAGGTAAGAGAGATTATCCAAGGGCCTAATGAGTCTCCCTCTATGTTTTTGGAGAGAATTATGGAAGCATATAGGAAATATACTCCTTTTGATCCTCAGGCAGAGGACGAAAAAGCATCTGTTGCAATGGCCTTTATTGAGCAGGCTGCCCTAGATATTAAGAGAAAGTTACAACGTCTAGATGTATTGCAAGATAAGACCTTAAGAGATTTAGTAAAAGAAGCTGAGAAAGTATATTATAAGAGAGAAATTGAGGAGGAAAGGGAACAGAGGAGAGAGAAGAAAAGGGAACAAAAGGAGGATGAAAGGAGCAAAAGGCAGACTAAAGCATTGGCTAAGGTTCTGGTCAGAGCAGCAAATAGACCAGAAGTTAAAAGGCAGGGAGACAGGAAGGGATACCTGGGCCCCCGCCAATGGCTGCCCCTGCCCTTAGATCAGTGTGCCTACTCTAATGAAAAAAGGACACTGGGCCAAAGAGTGCCCCAAAAAGAAGCAGAGCTGCCAGCCCACCATGCTGACTCTAGAAGAGGACTAGGAAAGTCGGGGCTCGGATGCCCTCCCCTAGCTCAGGGTAACATTTTAAGTGAAGGGGACTCAAGTGAACTTTGAAGTGGATACAGGAGCAGAATACTCAGCCTTTAAGACCCCACTGGGCCCCCTATCAAATAAATGGTCGCTTGTTTAAGGTACTAATGGCAGTAGATATCGGGCTTGGACAACTAAGAGGACCATGGACCTAGGAATTGAAAAAATCCACGACTCTTTCCAAGTAAAACCAGAATGCCCAGGCCCATTGATGGGCAGGGATCTTCTTACCAAACTCCGGGATAGAATAACCTTTAACCCTGATGGTCCCCAAGTGGAGTTTCTAAAGACTTCAGTAAAAACTCCCATAGTTATGGCTTTGGCAACGTCCATAGAAGATGAACATCAAAACTTCGCTCCCCCTAGGACTGATCAAACAGGCAAACTACCCCAGAAATGGATAAAAGATTATTCTAATGCCTGGGAAGAAACTGCTGGGTTAGGTCTAGCCATATAACAACCTCCAATAGTAGTAGAATTAAAAGCCTCTGCCTCTCCAATCAGTGTTAAACAATATCCTCTAATCAAAGAAGCTAAGGATGGGATAAGGCCCCATATTCAGAAATACCTGGCTTTTGGGGTCCTAAGGCCCATCATTCGTCCTAGAATACCCCCCTGCTGCGAGTTAGAAAGCCAGGAACTGGGGACTACTGGACGGTTCAATACCTAAGAGAGATCAACAACAGAGTGCAGGAAATTTACCCCAAAGTACCCAATCCATATAATTTGCTTAGCACTCTGAATCCGCAGTGGGAATGGTACACTGTGCTGGACTTAAAAGATGCTTTCTTCTGCTTGCCCCTACATAAGGACAGTCAGTTGCTGTTTGCTTTTGAGTGGATAGACCCCGAAACAGGAACATCTGTCCAACTAACCTGGACTATACTGCCACAGGGGTTCAAAAACTCTCCCACTCTTTTTGATGAAGCCCTCCACAGGGACTTCAATGACTTCAGAAGTGCACACCCCGACATCACCTACTGCAAAATGTGTATGATCTGCTACTGGCAGCCGACACCAAGGAGAACTATGAGTCTGGGACCCAAGCACTATTATCCGAGCTTGCTCGGCTTGGATATAGGGCTTCTGCCAAAAAGGCCCAAATTTGTCAGCAAGAAGTAATCTTCCTGGGTTATTCTCTTAGGGGTGGCAAATGATGGCTCATTGAGCCCAGAAAATGAACCTTTGTGCAGATACCACCCCCATCTAATAAGAGACAACTCAGAGAGTTTCTTGGGACTGCCGGCTTTTGCAGGTTATGGATTCCTGGGTTTGCATCTCTGGCTGCCCCTTTATACCCGCTGATAAAGAGGGATGCCCACTTCCAATGGACCCCGGAGCACCAACAAGCTTCTGATAATGTCAAAAAAAGGTGCTGCTATCTGCTCCGGCCTTAGCACTCTCAGATATAGAAAAACCCTTCACTCTCTACATCAAGGAAAAGAAAGAAATAGCACGGGTTGTGCTCACTCAGACTTTGGGACCTTGGAAAAGGCCGGTAGAATACTTATCAAATAAACTGCACCCAGTGGCTAGTGGGTCACCCCATTGCTTAAGAGCTATAGCAGCGGTAGCCCTTCTAATAAAAGATGCTGATAAATTAACATTGGGACAGAAGCTAATGATTATAGTCCCCCATGCCCTGGAGTGCATCATCTCTCAGCCTCCAGAGAGGTGGCTATCAAACTCCAGAATAACCCACTACCAGAGCCTCTTGCTTGACAAAGACAGAATAACGCTGGCACCCCTTGCTCCACTCAACCCGGCTACACTGCTGCCAGAAGAATCATCAGGATCCGTCGCTCATGAGTGTCATCACCTACTGGCAGAGGAAACCAGTATACGACGAGACTTGAAGGATCAGCCACTGCCTTGCCCTGAAGTCGTATGGTTTATGGACGGTAGCAGCTTCCTCCAAGATGGTAAGCAGCGGGCTAGAGCAGCAGTAGTTAGCAAAATTAATGTCATCTGTTCCTCTGGTCTCCCAGAAGGGACATCAGCCCAAAAAGCAGAACTGATTGCCCTTACGAAAGCATTGGAACAAGCAACAGGCAAAAGGGCCACCATATACACTGATAGCCGCTATGCATTTGCCACTGGAAATGTGCATGGGGCTATTTACCAGCAAAGGGGGTTATTAACCTCCACCTGGAAAGAAATAAAGAACAACGATGAGATCCTCCACCTTCTCTCAGCAGTGCATTGCCCTAAGGAACTAGCTACAGTGCACTGTCCAGGGCACCAGAAGGGAAACGACCATGTGGAGGTTGGAAACAGAAGGGCAGATGAGGAAGCTTAATTGGCAGCCCTTTATGGAGTGACTGTGTTAACTTTTTCCACATCAGGGGGAACAACAATAAGGAGACTTCGCCGCACTGGAACATTCAGGGAACTTATCATCTGAGGAAACAGATACAGAACTCTGGGATCCTACATAGCCAAGTTTACAATTTCAAAAAGCCCACTTTTATGTCAAAGACGTACGCCAGCTCACCCACTTAGGCTCAGAGAAGATATAGGCACTCTTAAAGGACCAAAGAAAGGACTTATTATTGACTGACTCACAGAGGAAAGAAATAGCTGAGCAGGTGACTAGAGCTTGTCAAGTCTGCCAATTAGTTAATACTTACCCATCCAAGCTGCCTGCAAGGAAGCGCTTATGAGTAACCAGACCAAGACAATTCTGGGAATTGAACTTTACTGAAATTAAGCCAGCAAGGTATGGACTTAAATATCTCCTAGTCTTTGTAGATACTTTTTCAGGATGGGTCGAAGCCTTCCCCATTAAGAAAGAAATGGCTCAGATGGTACTCAAATAGATCCGAGAAGACATTTTTCCAAGGTTCAGCCTGCCTAAGGTAATAGGGTCCGATAACGGACTGGCATTCATGGCCCAGATAAGTCATGGATTCACCAGGACCCTGGGGATTAATTGAAAGTTACATTGTGCTTATAGACCACAGAGCTCAGGACAGGTAGAAAGGATGAATAGAACCATCAAAGAAACCTTAACAAAATTAAGCTTGGAGACCAGCATAAAAAATTGGACTGTGCTCCAACCTTATGCACTGTTTTGTACAAAAAATACCCCCTCTGCCTTTTTGTGTAACCTCACCCCTTATGAAATTTTCTATGGTGCCCCTTCTCCAGTAAGGGACCTAACCCCAATTCTGAGACTTAATGATTCTTTTCACACCCCCTTGCTTGAGAGACTTTAAGCCCTTGAACAAACCCAGCACCCAGCGATATCTGTGGAAACATTTGTCCTCTGCTTATCAGATTGGAGACAAGGGAATACCACATCGATATCAAGTGGGAGACTTCGTCTACGTGAGATGGCATCAGGTGTCATCCTTGGAACTTCACTGGAAAGGACCACACCAGGTGCTGCTTATAACACCCACAGTGGTGAAAGTGGATGGGATCACTTCCTGGATCAATGCCTCCCATCTCATGCCTGCGCCCTGTACAGACTCTGGCTGGAAACTGCTACAGACTGGTAACCATCTCAAGTTGCATGTCCATTGTGTGGGTAGGGCTATGGATTCTACCAATGACCACCAGCAGTCCCAATCCCCATCAGCCTGTTCAGCAACAAGGGCAAGTTATACATCCTAATGGGCAAGTAGTGTGGTCTATTTCACATACAGCCACCTTAAGGACTTGGTGGCCATCTCTCCACCCGGACATTTGTCAGCTTGCCATATGCCTCTCTGACTGGGATCTCCCTGACATAGAGGACCCCACAGAGATCCCACTCAAATCCAAACCAGGGCAACATAGACAACCTTAACCCATGAATTATGGATGTCATCTCCCCCAGCTCAGGTGTAAACTAGCCAGTCTTGACTATTATGTTTGCCCACCTGATTTCCAAAGTCACAAACAGGACCAAAACTGTGAAGGACCCAGTGACTTTTATTGTAGATCTTGGGGTTGTGAACAAATGGGAGCTCCATGGTGGAACCCAAACTCCCCAAAAAGTATGATTTCGGTAGGATGAAATGACACCTGGATTGATCCCATGAAATGTGCCGCTAGCCAAGTGGTGTCAAAAACTCGCTGTGGAAAGAATAGTCTATGTTACCCCCTCAATGTAACTTTCACTTCTAAAGGAAGGGGCTACCTCAGAACAACATGGCCTATGGGAAATACGTGGGGAATGCGATACTATATTTATGGCCCAGGTTATGACTTTGGTCTCTGGTTCACCATCCGGCTTAAAAAGTAAGAAAATCCCACAGAAATAGGACCCAATCCCCTCAAGCCAGGAATTAAGCCTCCTAAACCTCCCATTCCTAGATCTACCAGAACCCCTCTACCATCTCATACTTCCTGGTTTCTGTCTTTGCCTACTTCACCAGTCCAGAGTACAGCTGACTCCTCCCCCTGGGAACTAATTAAAGGAACCTTTATGGTACTGAACTACAGACAGTCAGAACTCCTTGTATTTCAGCCCAGGTATTGGACAGCTCTTTAAATTATTGTGTAATTGTGGAGATACTCCCCAGGGTGCTCTATATTGATGCAGAATTATTTGAAGGTCTACTAGGGGGACAAACAACCCGATATCGACGGGAACCACTGCCCCTTACACTAGCCATCCTATTGGGGATAGGAGCTGCTGCAGGAGTGGGTACGGGAACAGCTACTATGATCCGTGGGTCACAACAAATGGCCCAATTAGAAACAGCAATAGATCAAGACTTGAAGACGTTAGAGACCTCCATCACAGCTTTGCAGGAATCCTTAACCTCTCTCTCTGGGCCAAAGGATTCATAATAATCTTTTAAACAGTCTCCTACTCTAAGACATTTTTTACCATCAAAGGTCTCTCCAAGGGGAAACCATGGACACAATTCTCCTATGTATAAAAAAAATAATTTTAAGTCCTTTTTCTTAACATGTGCCTCTTATGTCTTGAGGGCCTCCTTGAGGCCTGACAAAAACATATCATGTGACGAAACTGCTTGTCCCATGGTGGGTCACTCACCATGCATCATTCCCACTCTCCTCCTGCATCTGTCTTTTGGTGGTGTCTGCTGAGGTGATCGTGAGCTCCGCTTTTCCAAGTCTTCCCGGAGGACAGGGTTCCCCCTCAGTCAAAGGCTCGAGCCCCAGTAGGTGGGTGCCAGATATCCCGGCCGGCAGGACACATCAACGGGGGTGGTGAAACTAGATGGAGAGTAATGAAGGGACAAGAGACACGAGAGATGACAGCAAGACAGGAGTTTTGATCAAGCTGCAAAATTTTATTGTTCACACAGGGGTATTTATATGCTGCATATGGGAAAGCTCTCTTATCAGCAGTTCCTGGATGTCTTCACAACGTGAGATAACCTCAGGATGTTTCAGTAAGACAGATGGCCGCAGGATGTCTCAGAGAGACAGATGGTTACAGGATATTTCCTAGGCCGGATGTCTCCCAGGGGGCTGTTTCTTGTAAGTGTCAGCCTATTCTATGAAGGAGAACTTCCTTCTACCCCTGACAGTCAGGGATTTAGTATTTCAAATGGAAATTTGGTAAATTAATCCAATGTGTATGCAAATATGTGCTACACAAAAATCTACACACTCTCATTCAGAACAATGCCTTGACATTACCTTCGCCCCAAGTAAGACACAATCAGAGGAGAAAAGTTAGAAAATCTGTGAATACATATCTGGAATGGAAAATGTTCAGGAGTTCACAACTTTGGAGGTGTTAGAGGAGATTCCAAAAGTAAGAAACAGGGTAAAAATTCCACAAACATGTTACTCTGCTTTCCTAAAGACTTCTTGAGAAACTGCCTCTGAGGTTGGGTACTTGAAATATATGTTGTTGTCAGGAGCTTTAGCTTCCTTTGTCGTGAGACCATCAAACCTGGGTCTGCATATATGTGACCTGGAGGACATGGTTTCTTATTTTTCTGTGGACATGAGGCAGCAGTGCTGAATTCTCTCTTTGTAGGTAAAGTGTTGCCACTGGGGGCTAAAAGTCTCCGAGTGTGGACTGTGAAGCCATTTGGTCATCCTCAATTTTTTGTGGTGTTTCTTGCTGCTGCACTGGGAGTTTGGTATTTGCTTCACGAAATACAAGAAATTCAACTGGGACACAGTTCTGGAGGGAGTTCTGTCACGTGTTGTGGGTCAGGCTCTGCAAGAGAATGCACCAACAAGGCTTCTATCCCACATAGCTTACCCCCTTGACCATAGCAACCTGATTCTGAACATTGCCCTGAATCCTCTCCAGGTAACAAGATGCCTTTACATGCAAGGGTCTGTTGGCTGCACCATGTCAGTCACAAGCCATTTGGAAGCCAATGGCAGATCCACATGGCCCCACCAAAAATGTTTCATCACAAACCTGCACACCACAGCTCTGGGCCCACTACTCAGCAGGCTCAAACTTACTAGCATCTCTGTTATACACCATTTTCATGAAACCCAGTCAATCAAGGCACTGTCTGATACACTTTTGATCAGCAACAGGACATCCAAAGGTTCTCCAGTGCCACATTGTCATGGGAATTTAAAAAAATTTATGGTATTTACTATTAATTTTGCAAGGATGAAGTTGGAGGCACTGTGGGTTTCAATTCTTTCAGGAAACATTAAATGGTGAGGAAGCTCATTTCAATGAAATCTCTGGAGAATTCTCACTGGCAAGGCTTCCCATGGAGTGGCCAAAATGTCACATGAAGCCAGGCCCATTGAGATCTACAATGCTAGGTCCATGTGTGTTTTGAATCTCAATTATGGTTGTCAAGTCTTTCAGAATAAAATCAAGTGATATCCTGGCTGAGATTTCCAGTGCTCTCTAGAAAGCCAACCAGGGCTTAGATCTCAGTTTCCAAGGGTGACTCTCATGCGGGGCCTCCTAAAATTTCAACACAATTCAGGGAAATACTTCTCTGAGATCAGATGCAGAAATCAGTTTCTAAGGGGAATCACACCAGAGTTCAAGCCCAAGTGGACCCAGTCATTTCTTCCAATCGTCAAACAAATGACCACAATTAAACCCAAAACACTCCCACATGGCCTTCAACTTCTTTCATATAGACACTCATCATAACTTCTGTTTGGAGGTTTCTAGGAGGGGCGCGGCCCAAGAGAGCGTCCAAATAAGCTCCTTTTCCCCTCATTTGCCTAAAGTCAGGGTGGCCTGAACACCCTTCCTGTGAACCAGGAATGATCAAATAGACATACCATTAATACTGCTCTGCTTCTCGAATTTGAGGCCTACTGACAGTCAGGTATAGATTCTTTATGTGAATTGGAGTCCTGAGAAACCCCAAGCACCTATGAGCTAGCTCTGCAGGGATTTGAAGAACTAATTTGACACAAAGGATCCGTATTCTCACTTGATGGAAGTCAGGAAAGTTACAAAGGAAGGTGAAAGACTTCATCCACAATGACTGCTGTTTTGGCCATTTTGGTTTTGGATGCACATTGGTATCTTTCTTTAGATCAATCAGATGCTGAGAATCTAAGCTGCATCCTCTCACATGGCCAAGGGACTTATTCAGACACATCCCTTTCCCAAGCAATTAAGCAAAGAGCCACAGGTGATGCCCATTCATTTCCATTTGAAAACTGTTTTCTTTAGGCTTCACTAAGGTGTGGCCTGACTTAAATACCTTCCTGACACTCAGGGCAACAGAACCATGGGTAAGCAAATAGTCAAAGAAGTGTTTCTCCACTGAGACTTTACTGGTCACACTGATATCTGAGTTTTCTGAGATGCTCGCTATTCCCTTTAGCTATCCAGTACAATGCCATGTCACAGTGTTTGGAGGTGGTACATACTTTGGAAACAAAACCATGAGCTTATTCTGGTGAGTGGCCAGAATTCAGGAAGAAAACAGGAACTTTGGAAGACAGCAGGTGTTGCCCATCCATAAGTCAAGCTGAAGTCCATTCATAAATTGGGCAGGATAAATTCTGGGAAGCTTTGTACTAGACAGGACACATCTATTGATGCATTCTCTTTTCTAATGTCTGGAACCACGGACACAGTGGGATACACAGACATAGAAACACTTGCCTTGTCAAACGACTTACTAGAAACTGTTCACTTCAAACCAAACAAACCGCCTTTCCTACAAATACTCAGAACATGAGATAAAACCACAAACCCACACCCACACCCACAAAGGCACCTCCTTTCCCCAAGTAGGTCTGTGACTATTCGAAGTGTGCTCTGACTGGTGGGCCTTACTATGTTCCCCTGTAAAGGCCTTTCCTTTCTCAGATCTGGTCTCCTTGGCCCACTCTGAGAATTTGTCAGGAGCCTGCAGTGAGCAACTGACTTTTTCTCAGCAAAGGCCTCTCTTCAGAGCTCTCCTAGCATTAGGCAAACCTCACATCAGTAGGCAACGAAAAAAACTGACTCTGTCCTTGGTAAATCCAAACAAGTGAGCCTACTGGGACTGGTACTGGGTCTGGCTCTGGGCGCCTGCCTTCCTGGATCCCAACTTCAGAGAATTCCATCACCAAGGAAGAAAGGTGAGGTCACTTCCTTCAGTAAGTGAATGAGGTCACTGCCTTGGCAACCACTGTGTCCTCACAGCTGCTTCCAAGGGTCCTATGAGATGGAAGCTGCCCCTACTTCCTGGGGCAGTTAGAATGGTATATCAACCATTGGCACCCTGGAACAGCTCTCCACACAGGCCTCGTTTGGTCCATTTTTTCTACATTAAGAAGAGAGAGCCTGATTTAGACACAACCCTTCAACCTGACCACGATGTTTGCAATGGAAGAAGACTTTTGCTCTCTCGGGTCCTTCATAGCTGCCTACATCTTCTCCAGGGATCATTTCTTCATGGACCTTTGAGGTTCTCAACAGGTGGAAGATACCCTACATTCCTGTATTTTAAGAACACTATGTCCATGCTCTTCTGTAAAGTTAGATTGAGTTAACGGTGAATGGTTAGGGTTAATAACATGTTTGATTTTGGTAAGGAATCATTTTGAAAGATGAATGTCGAAGAGAACATCCATTCAAAATAGGATAGTCGGTAGGATTTTGAAGACAGATGGTAGCTTCAGAAAGAAGAGTGAGTATAGAATTTGTACCAAAGATTCTTTAGCAATAGGATTTAGGTTAGAGAATGTTTGTAAATGTCAGCACATGTGAAGAGTCAGTCACAATATTGAACTGGGGTAAATATGTAGGAAAGCAGATATCAGTAGAAACATTAGGAAATCAGGCAAAGTATAAATTGAGTGATAAGATTAGACATTTTCAACAGGGTTGAGGTTGAATAAATAATCTGAGGACGAAACAAATATGTAGTTACCGATAGGATTGACATTTGAGAGCATTAGGCAACCTGGATATAGATGTTTGTAGTAATGCATGCTTACTTCCGTTTAGGCTTTGGTACAATCAGAAGAGTGACCTTTGCATATTGCGTCCAGAATATTACTGTGACAAAATGTATATGTAGATCAGGTGACATGAGTATTTCATCCACCATTTCTGAGAGCAGTATTTTGAAGACGTATGAATTAGTATTGGGGGTACAAAGAGGTGTACCCTGTGTCTATGAATATAGAGATAATGCATGAATAGACCATAATGTGAATAAATAATATAACTGGTTCCACTTTAAATAATGGATGGAATTGATATCTGAAAAAATATAAGGAATATTATATTGATATACAATCATACATTCCAACCAGTTATACATCTAATGGTTATATTAGTGTTATGGTTTATCATGGATGGTGTGTGAGTTGTGCTTCAAAAGTGATTATGGAAATCGAAAATAATATGTTTGGAAAGAGGTCTTATGAGAAGACCAGTCAAGAAACATTGAAGAATACATTGATTCTAAAGCAGGAAGTGATTGAAAGTGAAATTAATGCCTAAATTTGCTAACTTGTGAATGAAATATATATCCTATGATGTGCATAAACTGAAGAAATAGTAATGTACCAGTGTTGAATAAAAATTAACGTCAAAATACACATCATGTCCCATAGGAATCTACTTGAATTGATATTAAACTGGGTCAGTTACTAAAGAAATTTTAGGATTTGTATGCACCATTCACTGAAGTTATTTTTCAGTACTAGGAAACAAATATGTATTTCAGGTGGATGAATATTTCTGAGAATAACCTCGTGAAAGTTTATTATAAATCCATATACATGAATATGAATGAATTTAGGGAGTGTATAATAAGACACATATATTTCATATTTTGAAAAATCTGTAGAGTGTATATATATATATATATATATATATATATATATATATATATATACACACACACACACTCACACACACACACACACAGAGACAATAAAAAATAGCAATATATACACCAATCGAAATTCGTCATGAAATATATATAATCCACAGATCCAAAAGTATTCATTTTATTGAAAATCGATTTATGTATAATGTTGTTCAACTAGGAAGCTAACCCATAGGTTGAATATGCAATTCCAACAGCGTTTTGTAGGAGTGGTCTCTTATCACAATTTGTATCTGCCAAGTCATCCACCTCACAAGAATGTACATGTGGCACCAGGTAGGATTCTATATGTGCATATTAAAATACATGTGCTGAATAGGCTACAGAGAAAGGGAGACAGGAATTCATATATTTGTTAAGTTTAAAAACGCATGGAGAACTATTTCAACAAATAATTGACTAGATTTCTAACTCCTACGCTATATCATGCAAAAGGCAACTCCAACTATACAACATGCCTCCTCTGAACTGTTTGTATTTCTTTTCTGTTTGGTTTATTTTTCTCCATCATATTTTGATTAGTAGTTGGACCCCTGGGCTTGTTTGCCAGTCGGTTGCAGGTCTGGCTACCTTGCAGGCACGGTCGGCGTCTCTGCTCTGCCCTTACTCCAATTGGGGTGACGTGTCTACCACGCCGGCGGGTCGCTGGGCCTGTTCCAGGCATGGGCGACGGCTCTGCTCTGCCCCTACTCCATTTGGGGTGACGTGTCTACCATGCCGGCAGGCCGCCTGGCCTGTTCTGCCAGTGGGTCGCAGGTCTGCCTACCTTGTGGGCATGGGCAGCGGCTCTGCTCTGCCCATACTCCAATTGGGGTGATGTGTGTACCATGCTGGCAGGCTGCTGGGCCTGTTCCGCAGTTTGGTTGCAGGTCTGCCTACCTTGCGTGCTGGGGCAGCAGCTCTGCTCTGCCCCTACTCCAATTGGAGTGACGTGACTACCATGCCTGTGGGTCACTGGGCCTGTTCCAGGCACAGGCAGCGGCTCTGCTCTGCCCCTCTGGCTTGATGACAAAGTGAGACTTGGGTGTTTGTGAGTCACTTAATTTACCAACACACCAACTGTTTCTGTCGCCACTGGTATCAATAAAGTTATCTCCTGCACCGCTTTTTGATGACATCAGATCTCTGACATGTTGGTATCCCATGCAAGTGGCAGCATTTTGTTCCCTTTGCCAGGTGACCAAAGCAACGGGTGAGTCCTGACTGGCCCTCACAAACCCCGTCTCAATCCTGTTGCCACTGTCTATGAAGGATCGGTTGGTATTTACCTCCCCAGTATTCAGGAAGACCCGGACCAAGAAGCAGTTTCCGCGGGTTCTTTAGCCCTGGGCCAGAGCAGTTCCAGGAGCCGGAATTTGGCTGCTCCATGCTCGGTGTATGTTTTGATAGGAGCAGGCTCTTGAAATTACCTGTTCTAAAGCTGAATGAGCTGTGATCAGTCGAAAACAGGGATGGTGATGTCAGCTCTCCAAGATGGTGGCCGCTGGCTTCCTCTGTGGTATGACCGGTGTGGAGAACTGGATTGGACCGCTTCCTTCACCCGTCTAAAACCCAGAATTCAGCACTGAGCACAGTGATTGCACAGCAGACAGGAGCCCGCAGAATCTGCAGCGCTGTATCTTTGCATTGCTATCTGGTTGTTTCCCAGCGCACACCACAGTCTCTAGCCGCAGGGCGATTTGCTGACTAAGCAGTGTGACCCTCACTGCGGACAAATCACTCGCATTGGAGCCCCTGTAGCTGATCCGCCTGCGATGGGAATCCTTTCTTTAGGTTTTGGAGCATCCCAATTTTGATGGAAATTCCTAACAAGATATCTTTTAGGTGTTTTAACTCCTCACTCTCCCGCACAGTGATGCGGTACACGGGGGTGATGAACTCCCATTACCGCCATCATATGATCCCCTGAAGTTAGTTGTAAGTACTAGGAAACAAATATGTATTTCAGGTGGATGAATATTTCTGAGAATAATCTTGTGAAATATGATGATAAATCCACATACATGAATATGAATGAATTTAGGGAGTGTATAATAAGACACATATATTTCATAATTTGAAAAATCTGGAGAGTGAATACATATATATATATATATATATATATATATATATATATATATATACATGTGTATACACACACACACACAGACATTTAAAAGTAGCATTATGTATGCCAATAGAAATTCACAATGAAATATATATCATCCACAGATCCAAAAATATTCATTTTACTAAGCATAGATTTATGTTGTTCAAATAGGAAGCTCACCCATAGGTTGAATTTTCAGTTTGAACAGAGTTTAGGAGGAGTCATCTCTTCTAACAATTTGTATCTGCCAAGTCAGCCAGCTCACAAAAATGTACGTGTGATATCAGGTAGAATTCTATATGTGCATATAAAAATACATGTGCTGAATAGGCTACAGAGAAAGAGAGACAGGAATTCACATATTTGTTAAATTTAAAAATACATAGAGAACTATTTCAATTAAAATTTGACTAGATTTATAACACCAAGCCTTCATCATGCAAAAGGCAAATCCAACTATACACCATGCCTCCTCTGAACTGCTTGCATTTCTATTCTGTTTGGGTTATTTTACTCCATCATATTAGGATTAGTAGTCAGAGTCTAGTAGGGTATGGTTTAGTGTCAGGGATTCAGTATTTCAAATAGAAAATAGGAAAATGAATTCAATGTTTATGCATATATGTGCTACACAAAAAACTTCCCACTCTCATCCAGAACAATGCCTTCACAATACCTTCGCCCAAAGTAAGACACAATTGCAGGAGAAGAATTAGAAAATCTGTGAATACATATCTGAAATGGAAAATGCTCAAAAGTTCAAAACCTTGGAGGTGGTAGAGGAGTTTCCAAAAGTAAGGGACAGGGTAAACTCTCCACAAACATGGAGTTCTGCTGGCCTAAAGACTTCTTGAGTAACTGCCCCTGAGGTTGGACACTTGAAATATATGTTGTTGTCAGGAGCTTTAGTTTCCTTTGTAGTGAGACCATCAAAGCTGGATCTGCATCTATGTGACCTGGAGGACATGTTTTCTGATTTTCCAATGAACATGGTGCAGAAGTGATGAATTCTCTTTTTGTAGGTAAACTATGGCCATTGGGGATAAATGTCTCCCCGTGTGGACTGTGAAGCCCTTTGGTCATCCTCCACTTTTCATGGTCTTTCTTGCTGCTACACTGGGAGTTTAATATTTGTTTCACAAAATACAAGGAGTTGAAATGGGTCACAGTGTTGGAGGGAATTCTGTTACGTGTGGTGGGTCAGTGTCTGCAGGAGAATGCACCAATCAGGCTTCTATCCCACATAGCTTGCCCCCTTGTCCATAGCAACCTGATTCTCAACATTGCCCAGAATCGTCTCCATATAACAAGATGCCTTTTCATATAAGGGTCTGCTGGCTGCACCATGTCAGTCACAAGACATTTGGAAGCCCATGGCAGATAAACATGGCCAAAACACAGATTTATTATCCCACACCTGCACAACACTGCTCTAGGCCCACTACTCAGAAGGCTACAACTTACTGGAAACTCTGTTCTACACCATTTTCATGAAACCCAGTCAATCAAGGCACTGTCTGGTACACTCACGATCAGCAATAAGACATCGAAAGGTTTTCCAGTGTGATCTGGTCATGGGAATGTCCAAAATTTCATGGTATTTATCTAGCCATTTTCAAGGATGAAGTTGGAGCCACTGTGGGTTTCCCATTCATCCAGGAACCATAAAATTTTGAGGAAGCTCATTTGAATGAAAGTTCTGGAGAACTCTCACAGGCAAGGCTTCCCAAATAGGGGCCAAAATGTCACGTGAAGACAGGTCCATTGAGGTCTACAATGTGAGGCCATGTGTGTTTTCTCTCTTAACTATGGCTGCCAACTCTTTAGGAATAAAATCATGTGGTATCCTGGATGAGATTTCAAGTGCGATTTGGAAAGCCATCATGGGCCTAGAACTCAGTTTACAAGGGTGACTCTCATGCGTGGCCTCCTAAAATCCCAACACAATTCATGACAATACTAGTCTGAAGTCAGTTTCAGAATTCAGACTTATGGGGAATCACACCAGAGTTCAAGCCCAGGCTGACAAAGTCATCTCTTCCAACCACCACAAAACTGACCACAATTAAAACCAAAACACTCCCACATGGCCCTCAACTTCTTCCATATAGACACTCATCATAACCTCTGGCTGGAGTATTCCATGAGTAGCGCAGCACAAGACAGTGTCCAAAATGAGCTCCCTTGCACCTCATTTGCCAAACTTCAGGGTGGCCTGGATACACTTTCTGTGAACCAGGAGTGATCAAATAGGCCTGCTCATAATACTGTTCTGCTTCTCCAATTTGAGGCCTTCTGACTGTGGGGTGTAGATTCTTTATGTAAATTGGAGTCATGAGAAAACCCAAGCAACTATGCAGGGCTTTGAACAAATCATTTGACCCAAAGGATACCTATTCTCACTTGATGGAGGTCAGGAACCTAACAGAGGAAAGCAAGAGACTTCATCCACAATGACTGATATTTTTACCATTTTGGTTTTGGATACACAGATGGGAACTTTCTTTAGATCCATCACGTGCTGAGAATCTAAGCCATAGCCTGACTGAGGGTCAAGAGGCTGATTCAGACACATCCCTTTCCAAAGCAATTAAGCAAAGAGCTACAGGTGATGCCCATTCATTTCCATTTGAAAATGATTTTTTTTAGGTTTCACAAAGGGTGGCCTGAGGCAAAGACCTTCCTGACATTCAGGGCAACAGAACAATAGGTAAGCAAAAGGTCCAATGCAGGGTTTCTCTACTGAGACTTTCCTGGTCACACTGATATCTGAGTTTTCTGAGATGCTCGCCATTCCATTCTGCTATCCATTACATGGCCATGTCACAGAGCATGGATGTGATACATATATTGTACACAAAACCATAAGCCCATTCTGGATAGTTGCCAGAATGCGGGAAGAAAAAAGGAACTTAGGAAGACAGAAGGGGTTGCTCATCCATAGGGCAAATTGAAATCCATTCATAAATTGGGTAGAATGAAAGCTGGGAAGCTTTCTACTAGATAGGACATATCCATTGTTGCATTCTCCTTCACATGTCTACAACCACGGACACAGTGGGATACACTTACATAGAAACACTCGCCTTGTCAAACGACTTTATAGAAACAGTCCACACCAAACCAAACAAACCACCTTTCCTAACTATTCTCAGAACATGAGACAAAACCACAAACCCACACCCCCACACACAAAGGCACCTCCTTCCCCAAGTAGGTCTGTGACTATCCAGAGTGTCCTCTGACTGGTGGGGCATTCTGTGTTCCTCTGAAATGGCCTGTCCTGTCTCTGATCTGGTCTCCATGGCCAACTCTGTGAAGTTGTCAGGAGCCAGCAGTGAACAACTTCCTGCTTTTTCAGGATAGGCCCCCTCTTCAGAGCTCTCCTGGCATTTGGCCTTCCTCACATCTGTAGGTACCAAGAAAGATTGACTCTGTCATTGGTAAATCCAAACAAGTGAGACCACTGGGACTGGGACTGGGACTGGCTCTGGGTGCCTGGCTTCCTGGATTCCAAGTTCAGAGAGTTCCCTCACCAAGGAAGTGGGGTAGGTCACTTCCTTATGGAACTGAATGAGGTCACTGCCTTGACAACCACTTTGTCTTAACAGTTGCTTCCAAGGGTCCCATGAGATGGAGGCTGCCCCTACTTTCTCTGACAATTTCACAAGTTAGAATGGTATATCAATAATAGGCTCCTGGGAACAGCTCTCCAGACAGGCCTGGTTTGGACCATCTTATCTACATTAAGAAGAGAGAGACTGATTCAGACACATCCTTTCATCCTGACAACTTTGTTTGCCATGGAAGATAACTTTTGCTCTCTCAGGTCCTTCATAGCTGCCTACATCTTCTCCAGAGACCATTTCTGCTTGGATATTTGAGATTTTCAGCAGGTGGTAGATACCCTACATTCCTGTATTGTGAGACAAACTCTGTCCCTGCTCTTGTGTAAAATTAGATTTAGGGAACAGTGTATTGTTAGGGTTAATAACATGTTCCATTTGTGTTAGGAATCATTCTGTGGGATGAATGATGGTATTTGGAACCTGCTTTATTTATAAGAATATATAGTTGAAATATAAATATGAATACAGAAATCTAGGTAAGATTTGAATCCCAGAAGGGCATTGGGCCCTTGATTGAAATACTTAGCTTTGAATTAAGTCCTGCATAGATGTTTCAGATCAATTGGTATACAATGGCATAGGACCTTGTACCTTGGATGATTGAATGTTGAAGAGAACATCCAGTCAAAAAGGGATAGTAGATAGGATTAAAAAGATAGTCCTTATGTTTAGAATTAAGAGTAAGTATAGGATTTGGACCAAAATTTCTTAGCAATAGGGTTTCAGGTAGAGAGTAAATGTAAATGTCAGCACATGTGAAGATTCAGTCACAATGATGAATTGGGGAAAATATGTAGGAAAGCAGATATCAATAGAGACATTAGAAAATCAGGCAAAGAATAAAGTGAGTAATATGATTAGACATTTTCAACAGGGTTGAGGTTGAACATATAATCTTTGGAAGAAACAAATATGTAGTCACCAATAGGATTGACATTTGAGAGCATTAGGCAACCTGGACATGGATGTTTTTAGAAATCCATGCTCACTTTCCATTTAGACTTTTGTACAATTATGTGTACCCTGTGTCTATGAATATAGAGATAATGTATGAATAGATCATACTGTGTATAAATAATATAACTGGTTCCAACTTTCAATAATGGACTGAATTGATATCTAAAAATATACAGGAAATCTTATATTGATATACAGTCATTCATTCCAACCAGTTATACTTCTAATGTTAATATTAGTGTTATGATTTTTCACGAAGAGTGTGTGAGTTTTGCTTCAAAAGTGATTATGTAACTCGAAAATAATGTGTTTGGAAAGAAGTCTCATTAAAAGACCAGTCACGAAACCTGGAGGTATACATGTGTTTTCATGCAGGAAGTGATTGAAAATAAAACAAATTCCTAAAAATTTGTGAAATTGTGGATGAAATATATATCCTATGATGTGCAAAAACTGAAGAAAATAGTAATGTACCAGTGTTGAATAAAAATGAACGTCAGAATACGCATCATGTCCTCTAGGAATCTACTTGCATTGATGCTAAGCTGTATCAGTAACTGTGGAATTATCAGGATTGGTATGTACCATTCACTGAAGTTAGTTTTCTATACTAGGAAACAAATATGTATTTCAGGTGGATGAATGTTTCTGAGAAAAATCTTGTGAAAAGTTGATTATTAATCCACATACATGAACATGAATGAATTTAGGGAGTGTATAATAAGACAAATATATTTCATATTTTGAATAATCTGTAGAGTGTATATATATATATATATATATATATATATATATATATATATACCCAAAACACACACAGACATTAAAAAGTAGCAATATATATGCCAATTGAAATTCACCATGAAATATACATTATCCACAGATCCAAAAATATTCATTTTACTGAATATGGATTTATGTATAATGTTGTGCAACTAGGAAGCTCAACCATAGGTTGAATTTTCAGTTCCAACAGCATTTAGGAGGAATGATCTCTTCTCACAATTTGTATCTGAAAATTCATCCAAACTCACAAGAATATACGTGTGATACCAGGTAGGATTCTATATGTACATATAAAAATACACGTTCTGAATAGGCTACAGAGAAATGGAGACAGGAATTCACATACTTGTTAACTTTAAAAACACATTGAGAGGGTGAGGGGCAGAGCTGCCGCACATGCCTCCAAAGCTGATGGACCTCTGACCCAATGGTAGAACAGGCCCAGCGCCCCCAGAGTGGCAGAGCTGCCACCTACGCCTATAAGGTAGGAGGACCTGCTACTGACCGGCAGAACAAGCCCATTGACCTGCAGTCTTGGTAGGCACATTGCCCCTATTGTAGGAGGGGCAGACTGTCGCCTGCGCCTGCGAGGGAGACTTTGCAAGGATACAAGAGCAATTTAAATATATAGGGGGAATATTCAATAACACAACCGTTTCACCAAGCAGAAAGAAATGCAAACAGTATGAAAAGACAAGGAAAGACAGGACCACAAGCAATGCAGCTCAACTCAACGTTAGAAGAGGTTATATCTGCAGCAGATGGAATGTCTTGAGTGGTCAACAGGTCACATGAAGCCGGGCCCATTGTGGTATACAGTATGAGGTCCATTTGTGTTTTGACTGTCAACTATGTCTGCCAAGTCTTTCAGAATAAAATCATGTGATATCCTGGCTGAGATTCCCAGCACTCTGGGGGAAGCCACCCTGGGCCTAGTTCTCAGTTTTCAAGGGCGACATTCATGCATGGCCTCCTAAATTCCCAACAAAATTCATGGAAATACTTCTCTGAGATCAAATCCAGAAGTCAGTTTCTAAGGGGAATCACACCAGAGTTCATAAGTGTGTACTTTGCATTTTGTGTCCAGAAGATTACTGTAATAAAATGTATATGTAGATCAGGTGACATAAGTATTTCTTAAACCATTTCGGAGGGCAATATTTTGAAGAAGTATAAATTATTATTGGTGGTACAAAGAGGTGTACCCTCTGTCTATAAATATTGAGATAATGCATGAATAGACAATACTGTGAATAAATAATATAACTAGTTCCACTTTAAATAATGGATTGAATTGATATCTGAAAAAATATTAAAAATCTTATAATGATATACAATCATTCATTCCAACCAGTTATACTTCCTAATGGTAATATTAGGTTATGGTTTATCATGAAGGGTGTGTGAGTCTTGCTTCAAAAGTGATTATGAAATCGAAAATAATGTGTTTAGAAAGAAGTCTCATGAAAAGACCAGTCAAAAAACATGGAGGAATACATTTGTTCTGAATCAGGAAGTGATGCAAAGCCAAACAATGCCTATATATTTGCAAACTTGTGGATGAAATATATACCCTTAGATGTGCATAAAGTGAAGAAATAGTAATGTACCAGTGTTGAATAAAAATGAATGCCAAAATACACTTCATGTCCCATAGAAATCTACTTGCATTGATGTTCAACTGGGAAAGTTACTGTAGAAATATTAGGATTTGTAAGCACCATTCACTGAAGTAGTTTTCAGTACAAAGAAACAATATGCAGTTCATGTGGATGAATATTTCTGAGAATAATCTTGTGAAAAATTTATTATACATCCACATAGGGGAATATAATGAATTTTGGGGAGTGTATAATAAGACACATATATTTTCATATTTTGAAAAATCTGGAGACTGTATATATACATATATAAATATACAAATACACACACAGACATTAGCAATATTATGCCAATCGAAATTCACCACGAATATATATCATCCACTCATTTAAAAATATTCATTTTATTGAATATGGATTTATGTATAATGTTGTTCAACTAGGAAGCTCACCCATAGGTTGAATTTAAAGTTCCAAAAGCGTTTAGGAGGAGTGATCTCTTCTCACAATTTGTATCTGCCAAGCAAGCCACCTCACATGAATGTAAGTGTGGTACCAGGTATGATTCTATATGTGCATATAAAAATACATGTGTTGAATAGGCTACAAAGAAAGGGAGGCAGGAATTCATATATATGTAAACTTTAAAAACACACGGAGAACTATTTCAACAAAAAAAAATTGACTAGATTTATAACTCCTACCCTATATAATGCAAAAAGCCATCCAACTATACACCATGCCTCCTCTGAACTGCTTGTATTTAATTCTGTTTGGGTTATTTTTCTAAATCATATTAGGATTAGTAGTCAGAGTCCAGTAGGCTAACGGTTAGTTTCAGGGATTCAGTATTTCGAATGGAAATTGGTAAATGAATCAAATGTGTATGTAAATATATGCTACACAAAAACCTTCCCACGCTCATTGAGAACATTACTTTCGCCTCAAGTAAGACACACTTACAGGGAGAAGAGTTAGAAAATCTGTGAATACATGTCTGAATGGAATAGGCTCAGGAGTACACAACTTTGGAAAAGGTAGAGGAGTTTCCTAAAGTAAGGGAAAGGGTAAATACTCCACAAACATGAGCTCCTCGGCCTAAAGACTTCTTGAGAAACTGCCTCTGAGGTTGAGCACTTGAAATATATGTAGTTGTCAGGATCTTTAGAGTATTGTAGTGACACCACCAAAGCTGGGTCTGCATATACGTGACCTGGGGGACATGGTTTCTTATTTTCCAATGAACATGAGGCAACAGTGCTGAATTCTCCCTTTGTAGGTAAACTGTGGCCACTGGGGGCTAATTTTCTCCCTGTGTGGACTGTGAAGCCATATGGTCATCCTCCACTTTTCATGGTGTTTTTTGCTGCTGCACTGGAGTTTTGCATTTGCTTCATGAAATACAGCGGGTTCAACTGGAACACAGTGCTGGAGGGAGTTCTGTCACGTGTGGTGGGTAAGGGTCTGCAGGAGAAAGCACCAAGCAGGCTTCTATTCCACATAGCTTTCCCCCTTGACCATAGCAACCTGATTCTGAACATTGCCTTGAAACATCTCCAAATAACAAGATGCCTTTACATATAAAGGTCTGCTGACTGCAGCATGTCAGTAACAAGCCTTTTGGAAGCCAATGGCAGATCCACATGGGCCCACCACAGATGTTTTATCACACACCTGCCCATCATTGCTCTAGGCCCAATACTCAGGCTCCAACTTACTGGCAATTCTTTTCTACACCATTTTCATGAAACCCAGTCAATCAAGGCACTGTCTTGTTTACTCATGATCAGCAACAGGACAACCAAAGGTTCTCCAGTGCCACCTGGTAATGAGAATTTCAAACATTTCATGGTATTTATCTAGCCATTTTTCAAGTATAAAGTTGGAGGCACTGTGGGCTTCAGTTCATTCAGGAACCATTAAATAGTGAGGAGGCTAATTTCAATGAACGCTCTGGAGAACTCTCACAGGTAAGGCTTCCCAAAGAGTGGCCAAGAGGTCATATGAAGCCAGGCCCATTGAGGTCTACAATGTGAGGTCCATGTGTGTTTAGACTCTATTTCTGCCAAGTTTTTCAGAATAAAATCATGTGATATGCTGGCAGATATTCCCAGTGCTCTGTGGATAGTAAACCTGGGCATTGATCTCAGATTCCAAGGGAGACTCTCATGCCTGGCCTCCTAATATCCCAACATAATTCATGGCCATGCTTCTCTGAGTTAAGTTCCAGAACTCAGTCTTTAAAAGGATTGACACCAGAGTTCAAGTCCAGGTGGACCCAGTCATCGCTTCCAACCGCCACAAAAATGACCACAGTTAAAACTAAAGCACTCCCACATGACCCTCATCTTCTTGCATATATAAACTCATCATAACCCCTGGCTGGAGGTTTCCATGAGGGGCGAAGCTCAAGACAGTGTCCAAAATAAGCTCCCTTGCCCCTCATTTGCCTAAAGTCAGGGTGGCCTGGACAACCTTCCTGTGAAAAAGGAGTGATCAAATAGTCCTGCCATTAATACTGCTCTGCTTCTAAAATTTGGGGCATACTGCCTGTCAGGTATATATTCTTAATGTGATTTGGAGTCATGAGAAAACTCAAGCACCTCTGCAGGGCTTTGAATATCTCATTTGACCCAAAGGATCCCTATTCTCACTTGGTGGAGGTCAGAAACCTTAGAGAGGAAGGCGAGAGACTTCATCCAAAATGAGTGCTCTTTTGGCAATTTTGATTTTAGATGCATACATGGGAACTTTTCTAGATCCATCAGTTGCTGAGATTTTAAGCTGCATCCTCAAACAGGGCAAGAGGCTGATTGAGACACATCTCTTTTCAATGCAATTAAGCAATTAGCCACAGGTGATGCCCATTCATTTCCATTTGAAAACTGTTTTCTTCAGGCATCACAAAGGGGTGGCCTGAGGCCAAGACATTCCTGACATTTAGGCAACAGAATAATAGGTAAGAAAAAGGCCCAAAGCAGGGTTTCTCCACTGAGATTTTACTTGTCACACTGATATCTGAGTTTTGTGAGATGTTTGCCATTCCCTTCAGCTATCCAGTACATGGCCATGTCACAGAGCTTGGATGTGGTACATATCATAGACACAAAACCATGAGCCTATTCTGGAGAGTGGCCAGAATTCAGGAAGAAAACAGGAACTTAGGAAGATAGCAGGTGTTGCCTTTCAATAAGGCAAGCCACAGTCCATTCATAAATTGGGCAGGATGAATGATGGGAAGCTTTCTACTAGACAGGACACATCCAATGATGCATTCTCTTTTCTAATGTCTAAAACAACGGACACAGTGGGAAACACAGACATAGAAACACTCGCCTTGTCAAACGGCTTACTAGCAACAGTTCACTCCAAACCAAACAAACCGCCTTTCCTACCTAATCTCAGAACATGAGACAAAACCACAAAAACACACCCAAACCCACAAAGGCACCTCCTTCTCCCAAGTAGGTCTGTGACTATCCGGACTGTCCTCTGACAGGTGGGCCATATTATGTTCCCACAACATGGCCTGTCCTGTCTCAGATCTGGACTCCTTGGTCAACTCTGTGAAGTTGTCAGGAGCCAGCGGTGAGCCACTACGTGCTTTCTCAGGAATGGCCTCTCTTAAGCTTTCCTGGCATTTGGCCATCCTCACATGAGTAGGTAACAAGAAAGACTGACCCTGTCCTTGGTAAATCCAAGCAAGTGAGACCACTGGGTTGGGACTGGGACTGCTTTTGGGTGTCTGGCTTCCTGGATCCCAAGTTCAGAGAGTTGCATCACCAAGGAAGTGAGGTAGGTCACTTCCTTCAGGAACTGAATGAGGTCACTGCCTTGGCAACCACTTTGTCCCAACAGTTGCTTCCAAGGGTATCATTAGATGGACGCTGCCCCTACATCCTGTGACACTTTCACAAGTTAGAATGGTACATCAACCTTAGGAACCCAGGAACAGCTCTCCACACAGGTCCGGTTTGGTCCATCTTCTCTACAATAAAAAGAGAGAGGCTGATTCAGACACAACCCTTGATCCTGACAGGGTTGTTTGCTATTGAAGATGTCTTTTGCTTTCTCAGGTCCTTCATAGGTTCCTACATCTTCTCCAGATTTCATTTCTGCACGGACCTTTGAGGTTCTCAGCAGGTGGAAGACCCCCTACTTTCCTGTATTATAAGACCAACTCTGTCCCTGTGCTTCAGTAAAGTTTGATTGAGGAAACAGTGTAGGGTTAGAGTTAATAACATGTTCGATTTGGGTTAGGAATCATTCGGCTGAATGAATAATGGTATTGGAAACCTGCGATATTTATAAGAATATAGAGGTGAAATATATGTATGAAAACAGAAATCTATTTAAGATTTGAAGCCCAGAAGGGGATTGGGCCCTTGATTGTGATACTTCAGATTAATCAATATACAATGGCATAGGACCTTGTACCTTGGTTGATTGAATGTAGAAGATAACATTCAGTCAAAAAGGATAGTCTATTGGATTAGGATGATAGTCGGTAGGATTAGGAAGAAGAGTGAGTTTAGGATTTGGACAAAAAGTTCTTTATCAATAGGGTTTCGGGTAGAGAATGAAGGTAAATGTCAACACATGTGAAGAGTCAGTCACAATTATGAACTGGGAAAAATATATAGGAAAGCAGATATCAATAGCAACATTATGAAATCAGGCAAAGTATAAAGTGAGTGATAGGATTATTCATTTTCAAACGGGTTGAGTTTCAATATATAATCTTAGGAAGAAACAAATATGTAGTCACCAATAGCATTGACATTTGAGAGCATTAGGCAACCTGGAAATGGATGTTTTTATCAATCCATATTCACTTTCCATTTAGGCTTTGGTACAATCATAAGTGTGACATTTGCATTTTGTGTCCAGAATATTACTGTGATAAAATATATATGTAGATCAGGTGACATGAGTATTTCTTCCAACAATTCTGAGAGCAATATTTTGAAGATGTATAAATTAGTATGGGGGGTACAAATAGGTGTACCCTGTGTCTATGAATATAGAGATAATGCATGAATAGAACATACTGTGAATCAATTATATAACTGGTTCCATCTTTAAATAACGGTTTGAATTGATATCTGAAAATATACAGGGAATCTTATATTGATATACATACATTCATCCCAACCAGTTATACATCTAATGGTAATATTTGGGTAATGGTTTATCATGAAGTGTGTGTGTATTTTGCTTCAATACCGATTATGAAAATCAAAATAAGGTGTTTGAAATGAAATCTCATGAAAAGACCAGTCAAGAATCATGGAGGAATACATGTGTTCTGAAGCAGGAAGTGATTGAAAGTGAAACAAATATCTATAAATTTGTGAACTTGTGGTGAAATATATATCCTCTCATGTGCAATCCTGAAGAAATAGTAATGTACCAGTGTTGAATAAAAATGAACGTCAAAATACACATCATGTCCCATAGGAATCTACTTGCATTGATGTTAAACTGGGTCAGGTACTGTAGAATTATTAGGATTTGTATGCACCATTCACTGAAGTTAGTTTTCAGTACTAGGAAGATAAAATGAATTTCAGGTGGATGAATATTTCTGAGAATAATCTTGTGAAAAGTTGATTATAAATCCACATACATGAATATGAATGAATTTAGGGAGTGTATATAAGACACATATATATATAATATTTTGAGAAATCTGGAGAGTATATATATATATATATATATATATACACACACACACAACACAAACACAGGCATTGAAAAGTAGCAATATATGTGCCAAACGAAATTCATCATGAAATATATATCATCCACAGATGCAAAAATATTTATTTTACTCAACATGGATTTGAATGATACTGTTTTTCTAGGAAGTTCAAAAATAGGTTGAATTTTCAGTTCCAACAGCGTTTAGGAGGAGTTTTCTCTTCTCACAATTTGTATCTGCCAAGTCAGCCATCTCACAATAGTATACGTGTGATACCAGGTAGGATTCTATATGTGCATATAAAAATACATGTACTGAATAAGATACAGAGAAAGGGAGACAGGAATTCACATATTTGTTAACTTTGAAAACAAATGGAGATCTTTTTCAATTCAAAATTAGCTACATTTATAACACATACAATTTATCATGCAAAAGGCAAGTTCAACTATACACCATGCCTCCTCTGAACTGCTTGTATTTCTATTCAGTTTGGTTTATTTTTCTCCATCATATTAGGATTAGTAGTCAGAGTCTAGTAGGTTTTGTGTTAGTGTCAGGAATTCAGTATTTCTAATGGAAAATAAAAAAAAATGTATCAATGTGTATGGAAATATGTGCTACACAAAAATCTTCTCACTCTCATCCAGAGCCATGCATTGACATTACCTTCACCCCAAAAAAGACACATTTAGAGGAGAAGAGATAGAAAATCTGTGAATACATATCAGGAATGGAATATGCTCAGAATTTCACAACCTTGGAGTTGGTAGAGGACTTTCCAAAAGTAAGGGACAGGGTAAACACTCCACAAACATGGAGCTCTGCTGGCCTAAAGACTTCTGGGGAAACTGCCTCTGAGGTTGGGCACTTGAAATATATGTTATTGTCAGGAGCTTTAGCTTCCTTTGTAGTGAGACCTTCAGAGCTAGGTCTGCATCTACGTGACCTGGAGGACATGGTTTCTTATTTACCGATGAACATGAGGCAGCAGTGTTGAATTCTCTCTTTGTTGGTAAACTGTGGCTGCTGGGGCCTAAGTGTCTCCCCATTTGGACTGTGAAGCCATTTGATCATCCTGTACTTTTCGTGGTGTTTCTTGATGCTGCACTGGAAGTTTCATATTTGCTTCATGAAATAAAAGGAGTTGAACTGGGAAAAAGTGCTGGAGGGAGTTCTGTCACGTGTTGTGGGTCAGGGTCTGCAGGAGAATGCACCAACCATGCTTATATCCCACATAGCTTGCCCCCTTGACCATAGCAAACTGATTCTGAACATTGCCCTTAATCCTCTCCATATAACAAGATGCCTTTTTATACAAGGGTCTGCTGCCTGCACCAAGTCAGTCACAAGCAATTTGGAAGGCAATGGGAGATTCACATGGCCACAACACAGATGTTTTATGACACACCTGCACACTTCTGGTCTAGGCCCACTACTCAGCACGCTCCAACTTACTGACATCTCTGTTCCACATAATTTTCATCAAACCCAGTCAATCAAGGCACTGTCTGGTATACTTATGATCAGCAACAGGATATCCAAGTTTCTCCAGTGCCAACTGGTCATAGGAATTTAAAAAAAAATTATGAGATATATCTATCCACTTTTCAAGGTTGAAGTTGGAGGCACTGTCGGTTTCAATTCATTCAGGAACCATTAAATGCTGAGTTAGCTCATTTCAATGAAAGACCTGGAGATCTCTCATAGGCAAGGCTTCCCAAAGAGTGGCCAAAAGGTCACAAGAAGCCAGGCCCATTGAGTTTTACAATGTGAGGTCTATGTGTGTTTTGACTCGAAACTATGGCTGCCGCGTCTTTCAGAATAAAATCATGTGATATGCTGGCTGAGATTCTCAGTGCTCTGTGGAAAGCCACCCTGGGCCTATATCTCAGTTTCCATGGGTGACTCTCATGTGTGGTCTCCTAAAATCCCCAAAAAAATTATGGCAATACTTCTCTGAGGTCAGATCCAGAAATCAGTCTCTAAGGGGAATCACACCAGAGTTCAAGCCCATGTTGAACCACTCATCTCTTCCTACCCCCACACAAATGACCACAATTAAAACCAAAACACTCCAACATGACCCTCATCTTATTCCATATAGACACTCATCTTAATCTCTGGCTGGAGTTTCCCATGAAGGACGCAGCCCAAGGCAGTGTCCAAAATAAGCTCCCTTGCCCCTCATTTGCCTAAAGTCAGAGTGCCCTGGACATCCTTTCTGTAAACCAGGAGTGATCAAAAAGACCTGCAGTTAATACTGCTCCACTTTTCCAAATCGAGGACTACTGACTATGGGGTTTAGGTTCTTTATGTGAATTGGAGTCATGAGAAAACCCAAGCACCTATGGGCTAGCTTCTGCAGGGATTTGAAGAACTAATTTAAAACAAAGGATCCCTATTCTCACTTGATGGAGGGCAGGGACCTTACAGAGGAAGGCGAGAGACTTCATCCACAATGACTGCTCTTTTGGCCATTTTGGTTTTGAATGCACACATGAGATCTTTCCTTAGATCCATCAGGTGCTGAGAATCTAAGCCACAGCCTCACACAGCGCCAAGAGGCTGATTCAGACACATCCCTTTCCAAAGCAATTAAGCAAAGAGCCACAGGTGAGGCCCATTCATTTCAATTTGAAAAATGTTTTTTTCAGGCTTCACAAAGGTGTGGTCTGAGGCAAAGACTTTCCTGACATACATGGAAACAGAACAAAAGGTAAGCAAAAGGCCCAAAACAGGGTTTCTCCACTGAGACTTACTGGTCACAGTGATATCTGAGTTTTCTGAGATGCTCTCTATTTTTTCAGCTTTACAGTACATGCCATGTCACAGAGCTTGGAGGTGGTACATATCATGGACAAAAAACCTTGAGCCTATTCTGGAGAGTGGCCAGAATTCAGGAAGAAAACAGCAACTTAGGAAAGTAGCAGGTGTTGCCCATCGATAAGGCAAGCTGCATTGCATTTATAAATTGGGCAGAATGAATGCTGGGATGCTTTCTACTAGACAGAACACATCCATTTATGCATTCTCTTTTCGAATGTCTACAACCACGGACACATTGGGATACACAGACATAGAAACAGTCGCCTTGTCAAATCACTTATTAGAAACAGTTCACTCCAAACCACACAAACCACCTTTCCTACCTATTTTCAGAACATGAGACAAAACCACAAACACACACCCACACCCACAAAAGCACCTCCTTTTCCCAAGTAGGTGTCTGACTATCTGGTGTGTCCTCTGACTGGTGGGCCATACAACGTTCCCCCGAAATGGCCTGTCCTGTCTCAGATCTGGTTTCCTTTGCCAACTCTTTGAAGTTGTCAGGAGCCAGCGGTGAGCCAATACCAGCTTTCTCAGGAAAGGGCACTCTTCAGAGCTTTCCTGGCATTTGGCCATGAACACATCAGTAGGTAATAAGAAAGACTGACTCTGTCCTTGGTAAATCCAAAGAAGTGAGACCACTGGGACTTGGAATGGGACTGGATTTGGGTGCCTAGCTTCCTGGATCCCAAGTTCAGAGGTTTCCATCACCAAGGAGATGAGGTGAGGTCACTTCCATCAGGAACTGAATGAGGTCACTGCCTTGGCAACCATGTTGTCCTAACAGTTGCTTCGAAGAGCACCATGAAATGGAGGCTACCCCTACTTCCTGTGACACTTTCACAAGTTAGAATGGTATATGAACCATAGGCAACCAGGAACAGCTCTCCACACAGGCCTGGTTTGGTCCTTCTTCTCTACATTAAGAAGAGAGTGGCTGATTCAGACACATCCCTTCATCCTGACCAGGTTGTTTCCAATGGAAGATGACTTTTTCTCTCTCAGTTCCTTCATAGTTACCTACAGCTTCTCCAGGGATCATTTTTGCATGGACCTTTGAGATTCTCGGAAGTTAGAACATCCCCTACATTCCTGTATTGTAGGACAAACACTGCCCCTGCTCTTCTGTAACGTTAGATTGAGGGAACAGTGTATGGTTACGGTTAATAACAGGTTTGATTTGTATTAGGAATCATTCTGCTGGATGAGTAATGGTATTGGGAACCTGTGATAATTACAAGAATATGTAGCTGAAATATAAGTATGAAAACAGAAATCTAGGTAAGATTTGAAGACCAGAAGGCCATTGGGCCCTTGATTGTGATACATAGCTTTGTTTTATTTTCTGCATTGATGTTTCAGATAAATCAATATACAATTGCATAGGACCTTTTACCTTGGATGATTGATTGTCAAAGAGAACTTCCAGTCAAATAGGGATAGTCGGTAGGATTAGGAAGATAGTCGGTAGGTTTCGAAAGGAGAGTGAGTATAGTATTTGGACCAAAATTTATTTAGCTACAGGGTTTCTTGAATAGAGTGAATGTAAATGTCCGAACATGTGAAGAATCAGTCACAATGATGAACTGGGGAAAATATGTAGGAAAGCAGATATCAATAGAGACAATAGGAAAACTGGCAAATTATGTTCGGTAGTGAAAGTTTAATGAAATAGGTACTTGTCACTTCCTGTTTTCCTGTATGCTTAATAAAACACTGTTGAAATCTTGAGAACTGTTTGCTAATCTTGTTCCCAGAAAGTGCTGACCCCAACTGCCAAACTGCAGAATGTACTCCCTCGCTCCTTTGCACGCAAACAGCTCACTCGCCCGGACCTATCAATAAACTTCCCTCCCTGCCCTCTCCAAGGAAAGTATATAAGCTCTGCTTTACCTGTTCTCAGGGCTCTCTGCTCTATTCAAGTGAGCTCTGAGCCCCAGCATGCTGGACCCCCAATAAACCCTTTGCTCTTGCATGAGACAGTCTCTCGGTGGTCTCTTCCCCCGACGCTCGCCCGACCTTTACATATGGAGGTCCACCGAGATCTGGCAGTGGTGGATGAGAGACCACAACAGGCTCCTCTTGGGGTATGTAAGGTGCCTCTTTCTGGTTTCAGGTATCAGGTTAGGGCTTGGCAAAATGGCTGTCGATGAAAAGTGTGAGCTCTCTCTGATGGTGGCTGACAGACGTGTCACAGAGCCACAGGCCACGTCCCTGGGGGATGCCCCAGAGGATTCTAGAAATCGAGGAACAATAGTCTCCTTGACTCAGTGATATTTTGTTTCAGATTCGGTATTGCCAGCCCATCGGGTTTTGCCGGCTACTCAGTCCTGGTCTCAGTGTTGGACGTCCATTGCCTGTCTTTATTTTCTTGTCTTGTCTGTGTCGTGTGTCGTTGCTTTTACTGTTTGTGTATCTTTCATTATGGGACAGAGCACTTCAATGCCTCTGTCCCTGACTCTTGATCACTTTACCAAAGTACACTTAAGGGCTCAGAATTTTTCTTTTTCAGTAAAACCCTGGACCTAGCAGAATCTCTGTGCCTCAGAATGGTCCACCTTTGGATTCAGATGGCCCCTAGAAGAATCTTTCTACTTCCCACTAATTTAAAAAGTCAGAGATATTGTCTTTCAGCCAGGGAAACATAGCCATCCAGATCAACAGCCATATATCTTAACTTGAATGGACCTCTGCAAATCTCCTCCTCCATGGGTGAAGCCTTACTTTGCCTCTGCCCCCGCTCCTACTCCTTCCCCCATGATCTCTCAAACCTTCTGCTCCTCCTCCTCCTCTACCCTCTGTTCTCCCTGAGTCACAAGATTTAACTGTACTGGACTCTCCTCTCCCTCCTTATCTCCTGCCCTCGTCCCCCAACCCCCAACACCCTCTTAGTGATTCCCCTGCTGCTGACTCTGCCTCTCCACCATTGGAGGAAGCTAAGCCAGTCCAGCGCCCTCCAGATAACTCCCCTGTGGCACACACAGCTGCTCCTCCCCTGGAGGAAACTGGTCTGGCTAAAGAAACTCACCGGCGGTGAATATTTGAAAACGCGGGAACTGCCCGGATGCTCCCCCTCCGTCCCTATGGGCCAGTGATTGACGACATCCTTGGGGGAAAAATGCAAGACTACCAGTATTGGCCTTTCTCCTCTTCAGACATGTATAACTGGAAAAATAACAATCCCCCTTTTACCGAGGACCCCACCTGGCTCTCAGGTGTGGTTGAGTCATTGATGTTTTCACACCAGCCTAACTGGGATGACTGCCAACAACACCTAGGGACTCTCCTCATTACAGAGGAGCAAAAGAGAATCCTACTGGATGCTAGAAAAAAATTCTTGGACCAAATGTGTGACCGACACAACTTCCCAACATATTCAACCCAGCTTTCCCTTGAACCAATCCAACTGGGACCCCAACACCTTTGAAGGTAGGGAGCATTTGTCCCACTTATTTCTGGACTCTAATTGCGGGTATCTTAGTGGCTGCTAGGTGACCAACTAATTTGGCCAAGGTAAGAGAGATCATTCAAGGGCCTGATGAATCTCCCTCTATGTTTCTAGAGAAAATTATGGAGGCATATAGGAGATATATTCCTTTCGATTCTCAGGCAGAGGATCAAAATGCATACACATGATGGCCTTTATTTGGCAAGCTGCCCTGGATATTAAAAGAAAGTTACAATGCTTAGATGGATTACAAGATATGACTTTGAGAGATTTAGTCAGAGAAGCCAAGAAGGTATACTATAAGAGAGAAACTGAGAAAGAGAAGGGAGCAAAAGAAGGATAAAAGAAACAAGACAGACTAAGGCATTGACTAAGGCCCTGGTCACAACAACAAATAGGCCAGAAATAAGAAACATGGAGACAGGAAGGAATACCTGGGCCCACACTAGAGGCCACCCATGGCCTCAGATCAATGTGCCTACTGTAAAGAAAAAGGACACTGGGTCAAATAGTACCCTAGAAAGAGACAGCCATGCCAGCCAGCCATTCTGAGTCTGGAGGATGACTAAGAACTTCGGGGCTCAGATCCCCTCACAGAGATCAGGGTAACTTTTGAAGTAGAGAGAACCCCAATAAACTTTTAAGTAGATACAGGGGCATTATACTCAGCCCTTGAGGCCCCATTGGGCTCTCTTTCAAATAAAAGGTCTCTAATTCAAGGGGCTAATGGCAGTAAATATCGGGCTTGGACAACTAAGAGGACCATGGACCAGGGGAAAAGATAAATCCATCACTCCTTCCTAGTAATCCAAGAATGCCCGGCCCCATTGATGGGCAGAGATCTGCTCACCAAGCTCCAGGCCAAAATAACTTTTATCCCTTAAGGCATCCAAGTGGAATTTCTAAAAACTCAGTAAAAACTCCTATAGTAATGGCTCTTAATATGACAGTAGAAAATGTACATCAACTTACTCACCATGGTTCAAAGAAATTGCCTTCATTCCTGAAGGATCAAGAACAGAGTTTTCCACTAACCGACTCACAGTGAAAGGAAATAACTGAATGGGTAAGAAAAGCCTGTCGGGTTCATCAATTGGTTAATCCTTACCCTTCCAAGCTTTCTGCAGGAAAGCACCTACGAGGAGCCAGACCAGGACAATTCTGGGAAGTGGACATTACTAAAATTGAGCCAGCAAGTTATGGACTTAAATATCTCCTAGTCTTTGTAGATACATTTTCAGGATGGATTGAAGACTTCCCCAGAAAAAAAAATAAAATAAAAAAGATAAAGAAAAAAAAGAAACAGCGCAAATGGTGGTCAGGAAGATCCTGGAAGATATTTTTCCAAGAAACGGCCTCCCTAAAGTAATAGGGTCTGATAATGCACCGGCGTTTGTGGCCCAGGTAAGTAAGGGGTTTGCCAGGACTCTGGGGATTAATTGGAAGTTACATTGTGCTTAGAGACCACCGAGTTCAGGACAGGTAGAAAGAATGAATAGAACCATTAAAGAGACCATAACGAAATTAAGCTTAGAGACTGGCATATAAGTTTGGTCTATGCTCCTGCCTTATGCACTGTTTCATGCAAGAAATACTCCCTCTGTTTCTTTGTGTAACCTCACCCCCTATGAAATTCTCTATGGTGCCCCTCCTCCAGTATGGGACCTAACCCCAACTCTCTAAGACCTAACGATCCCTTCCTAACCCCCTTGCTTGACAGACTTAAAGCTCTTGAAAGAACTAAGGGATACCTGTGAAAACAGATGACCACTGCCTACCAAACTGGGGACGAGGGGACTCCACATTGATATCAAGTAAGAGACTTAATCTACATAAGACGACATCAGGTGTCATCCCTGAAACCCCGCTGGAAAGGACCATACCAAGTGCTACTTAAAACACCTACAGCAGTAAAGGTAGACAGAATCAATTCCTAGATCCATATCTCTCATCTCAAACCTGCGCCCAGTCCAGACTCTGGCTGGAAACTGGAAAAGACTGGTAAAACTTTCAAATTGTGTACTCGCCATGTGGATAAGGCTATAGACTCTCCCCTTGACCACCAGTAGTCCTAACCCTCATCAGCCCATTCAGAAGCGATGGCTGATCACAAACCTACTGGAAAAGAAGTATGGTCTATCTTGCATACAGCCCACTTAGGGACCTGGTGGCCATCTCTCCACCCAGACATTTGTCAGCTGGGTATAGGTCTGTCCTATTGGGATATCCCTGATGAAGAGGATCCTACTAAAATTTCATTAAATCCCTTCCACACCATATATAATGGAAACAATCATTATGGATGTAGGGACATGCGAGCCAGATGCAGGTTGGCTAGCCTAGATTACTGTTTGCCCGGGGGACTATCAAAGACTCAAACAATCACGGCTGTGTTAGGGGATAGCCGACTTCTTCTGTAAGTCATGGGGATGTGAGCATACAGGGAGTGCCTGATGGAACCCAAACTCCTAATCAAATTCTGTACAAAGCATTGGCCGTATTACCAATTAGATAACCAAAACCAATGGCCGACAGAGGGGTCTCTTTATCCTCAAATCTGCATGACCTTTTTAACTTCTGCAAGTGCTCAAAAAGGTGAAAGGTGATTCCCCTATGTGGAGGCCTTTTCACTCCTTTGCTCACATCCTGAACTATGCTTCTTTAATAGATCCTCACACGCAGCCTTCTGCTCCAGACCCTCTGATGTCACTCCCACCTCAGCCACATGATTTCTCCCCTCCAATTTCTACATCAAAAACCGAAACCTCCACCAGTTCTCTTGCTGAGGTAGCAGGTACATAGGTACACCTCCACCCACTCACTCCTCTCTTCTCCTGTCAGTGCCTGCACCGGGTCCCACCAGGTCCTATTACCAGCTAACCCAAAGCTCAACCAGTTGAGGAGAACCCTCAGACCCCTATCCAAGACGAAATGTAAATGGTCTTTAAAGTTTCTTTGTCATCATTGAAAACAGGTAACTAAGAATTTAAAGTCCCTCACAGTTTTTTAGAGATACTAACTCCCGTCTTTCCCTCTGCTCTACCTGTTCTACTGCTCAACTTTTTGTTGCTAGGAAAATCCCAAACCCGTTTCCCATTATTCTTTTACATCTCTCCTCCCTCATTCAGATCAACGGAGCTGCTCACAGCCACACCTTCCCCGTCTTCCTCCTCTGTACCAGGCCCACAGAAAAGTCTTTACTGACCTTCTACAGAAGTCTTTACCATGGCTGACTTTAGGACTTTTAGCAAAAGAGTCCCTATAAAAGAGTTCAGAGTAGATAAACTTCCTATTTTCATGTTGCCCTGTTCTACTTAGCCACTGGCTAAAACAATCAGCACTGCTAAGCTAGACACCTCCTTACTAGTTTTTCACAAAATATGTGAACAAGGCCTCTGGCCTTGAGCTGGGGCTTCACAGAGATGGATAGATTTCAATGATAAAGATGTTACCAAATGGGCTCCATGGTAACAGCTGGCAGGGGGAAAATATAAAGGGGAGAAAAAGCTCTCTCTCACCCAGGTGTCCTTGAAAAGTTAACTTGCCCAGAACAGAGGCAAAAACAGAAAAAAACTGCCTTCTGTGAACTTCTGCAGATTGTGAACTTCTGAGCCCCTTCCCTTACATGTTGGGTACAAAATTCTGAAACTACCTAAACTTGGGTTTCAGGGGATTAGTTGATTACAACAGAAGTAATGCTCTCTGAATTCGTTTGCAAACAAATAGGACTGTCTCCCTGTCTTTGGTACTATCTTAGGTGCCTTGCCTTGTCCTTCCCTACAACAGTATAATTCTATATACTTAAACATTGTTTATGTTTTCATAAAATTGTCAACAGATGTGATTAATTGTGTAATGGTGCAAATGTTTCCCAGAGTGCTTTGTCATGACGCAGGTTCATTTTAAGATCAAATAGGGGCCCAAAAACCCGGTTCCACTGGGAACATATATCCCTCACTTTAGCCATCCTATTATGAATAGCAGTTGCTGCACAGGTGGACACAAGAACCACTGCCTTGGTCCATGGAACACAACAAATGACCTAATTAGAAGCAGCAATAGACCAAAAGTTAAAGATATTAGAAACCTCTATCACAGCTTTGCAGGAATCTTTAACCTCTCTCTCTGAAGTTGTTTTACAGAACAGTCGAGGGTTGATCCTCCTCTTCATGAGAGAAGGGGTCCTTTGTTCTGCATTGATGAAAGAATGTTGTGTTTATGCCGACCACAGTGGAGTTGTAAAAAAATCTATGAGTAAATTAAAAAATGCCTTGAACAGTGTCAACGAGAGAGAGAGGCCCAAAAACGGTGGTTTGAGTCTTGGTTCACACAGTCCCCCTTGTTAACTACAAATTTATCAACCATGGCCAGTCCAATAATAATGCTCATATTATTGCTAACTATAAAACCCTGTTTGCTAAACCGTGTAAATTCTTTTAACCAAGCTCAAATTGGACAAGTTAAAATTATGGTAATACCCCACTAGCAGACATAGAATGTGAAATCCCCCCAATGATCACTTTTCTGATTAAATGTAGCCAGAAGAATACGTGGGAAATGAAAGGTTAATAAAATAGGCACTTGTCACTTCCTTTTTTTCTGTACGCTTAACAAAACACTGTTGAATTCTTGAGAAATGTTTGCTAATCTTGTTCCCAGGATGTGCTGTCTCCAACTGCCAAACTGCAGAATGGACTCCCTCACCCGGTTGCACGCAAACTGCCCACTTGTCCTGACCCATCAATAAACTTCCCTCCCTGCCCTCACAAAGGAAAGTATATAAGCTCTGCTTAAGCTGTTCTCAGGGCTCTCTGCTCTATTCAAGTGAGCTCTGAGCACCAGTATGCTGGACCCCCAATAAACCCTTTGCTGTTTCATGATATATTCTCCTGGTGGACTCTTACTCGGATGCTCGCCTGACCTTCACTTAGATGATTGAATGTAGAAGAGAACATCCATTCAAAAAGGGATAGTCGGTAGGATTAGAAATATAGCTGGTACGATTAGGAAGAAGAGTGAGTATAGGATTTGGAACAAAAGTTCTTTAGCAATAGGGTTTCGGTAGGAGAGTGAATGTAAATGTCAGGACATGTGAAGAGTCAGTCACAATGATGAACTGGATAAAAGATGTAGGAAAGCAGATATCAATAGAGACATTACGAAATCAGGCAAAGTATAAAGTGAGTGATAGGATTAGACATTATCAACAGGGTTGAGTTTCAATATATAATCTTAGGAAGAAACAAATATGTAGTCACCAATAGGATTAACATTTGAGAGCATTAGGCAACCTGGACATGGATGTTTTTAGTAATCCAGGATCGCTTTCCATTTAGGCTTTGGTACAATCATAAGTGTGACCTTTACATTTTGTGATCTGAATATTACTGTGATAAAATGTATATGTAGATCAGGTGAAATGAGTATTTCTTCTATCATTTCTGGGAGCAAAATTTTGAAGACGTATAAATTAGTATTGGGGGTACAAAAGTTGTACCCTGTGTCTATGAATATAGAAGTAATGGATGAATTGACAATATTGTGAATAAATAGTAGAACTGTTTCAACTTTAAATAATGGATTGAATTGATATCTGAAAATATATAAGAAATCTTATATTGATATACAATCATTCATTCCATCGAGTTATACATCTAATGGTAATATTAGGGTTATGTTTTATCATGAAGGGTGTGTGAGTTTTGCTTCAAAAATGATTATGGAAATGGAAAATAATGTGTTTGGAAAGAAGTCTCATGAAAAGATGAGTCAAGAAGCGTAGAGGAATACATGTGTTCTGAAGCAGGAAGTGATTGTAAGTATAACAAAAGCCTATTAATTTCCTAACTTGTGGATGAAATATATATCCTATGATGTGCAAAAACTGAAGAAATAGTAATGTAACAGTATTTAATGAAAATGAACGTCAAAATACACATGATGTCCCATAGAAATCTACTTGCATTGATGTTAAACTGGGTCAGTTACTGTAGAAACAATAGGATTGTAAGGGACATTTAATAAAGTTAGTTTTCCGTACTAGGAAACAAATATATATTTCAGGTGGATGAATATATCTGAGCATAATCTTGTGAAAATTTGATTATAAATCCACATTAATTAACATGAATGAGTTTAGGGAGTGTATATATGACACATATATTACATATTTTGAAAAGTCAGGAGAGTATATATATATATATATATATATATATATATATATATATATACACAAAAACACACACAGACACATTAATTAAAAAGTAGCAATATATACGCCAATCAAAATTCATCAGGAAATATATATAATCCACAGATTCAAATGTATTCATTTTACTGAACATGGATTTATGTATAATGTTGTTCAACTAGGAAGCTCCCCGATAGGTTGAATTTTCAGTTCCAAAAGCGTTTAGGAGGTGTGATCTCTTCTCACAATTTGTTTCTGCCAAGTCAGCCACCTCACAAAAATGTACAAGTGATACCAAGTTGGAATCTATATGTGCATATAAAAATACATGTGCTAAATAGGCTCCAGAGAAATGGAGACAGGAATTCACACAGAAGTTAACTTTAAAATCAATGGAGAACAATTTAAATTAAAAATTCATTAGATTTGTAACACATACCACAAAACCATGCAAAGAGCCAGTCCAACTATACACTATGACTCACCTGAAGTGCTTGTATTTCTATAGTGTTTGGGTTATTTGCCTCCAACATATTAGGATTAGTAGTCAGAGTCTAGAAGGGTGTGGGTTAGTGTCAGGGATTCAGTATTTCGAATGGAAAATAAGAAATGAATCTAATGTGTATGCAAATATGTGCTACACAAAAATCTTCCCACTCTCATGCAGAACAATGCCTAGACATCACCTTCGACCCAAGTAAGGCACAATTAGAGGAGAAGAGTTAGAAAATCTTTGAATACATATCTGCAATGGAAAATTCTCCGGAGTTCACAACCTTGGATATGGTAGAGGAATTTCCAAAAGTAAAGGACAGGATAAACACTCCACAAACATGGACCTCTGCCTGCCTAAAGACTTCTTGATAAACTGCCTCTGAGGTTGGGCACTTGAAATATATGTTGTTGTCAGGAGCTTTAGCTTTCTTTCTAGTGAGACTATCAAAGCTAGGTCTGATTCTCTGTGACCTGGAGGATATGGTTTCTTATTTTCCAATGAACATGAGGCAGCAGTGCTGAATTCTCTCTTTGTAGGTAAACTGTTGCCACGGGGGGCTAAGTGTATCCACATGTTGACTGTGAATCCATTTGGTCATCCTCCACATTTCATGGTGTTTCTTGGTGCTGCACTGGAAATTTGGTATTTGCTTCACGGAATACAAGAAGCTCACCTGGGACACAGAGCTGGAGGGAGTTCTGTCACGTGTGGTGCGTCAGGGTCTGCAGGAGAATGCACCAACCAGGCTTCAATCCCACATAGTTTGCCCCCTTGACCATAATAACGTGACTGTGAACATTCCCATTAAACCTCTCCTTATAAAAAGATGCCTTTACATATAAGAGTCTTCAGGATGCACCATGTCAGCCACAAGCCATTTGGAAGTCAACGGCAGATCCACAAGGACCCAGGACAGAAATTTTATCACAAACCTGTACACCACTGCTCTAGGTCCACTACTTAGTAGGCTCCATCTTCCTGGCATCTCTGTTCTACACCATTTTCATGAAACCCAGTCAATCAAGGCACTGTATGGTACACTCAGGATCAGCAACAGTACATCCAAAGGTTCTCCCGTGCCACCTGGTCAAGGGAATTTCAAAAATTTCATGGCATTTATCTAGCCATTTTTCAAGGATGATGTTGGAGGCACTGTGGGTTCCAATTCTTTCAGGAACCATTAAATGATGAGGAAGCTCATTTCAATGAATGCTCTGGAGAACTCTCCCAGGCAAGTCATCGGAAAGAGTGGCAAAATGGTCACGTGAATTAAGGCCCATTGACGTCTGCAATATGAGGTCCATGTTTGTTTTGACTCTCAACTATGTCTGCCAAGACTTTCAGAAAAAAATCATGTGATATCCTATCTGAGATTCCCAGTGCTGTGTGGAAAGCCACCCTGAGCCTAGATCTCAGTTTCCAATGGCGACTCTCATGTGTGGCCTCCTAAAATCCCAACTTAATTCATGGCAATACTTGTATGAGGTCAGTTCCAGAACTCAGTCTCTAAGGGGAAACACACCGAAGTTCAAGCCCAAGTGGACCATGTCATCTCTTCCAACCGTCACACAAATGACCACAATTAAAACCAAAACACTCCCACATGCCCCACATCTTCTTCCATTGAGACACTCATCAAAACCTCTGGCTGAAGGTTTACATAATGGGTGAAGTCCAAGACAGTGTCCAAAATATGCTCCCTTGCCCCTCTTTTGCCTAAAGTTAGGGTGGCCTGGACCACTTACATGTGAACCTGGGGTGATTAAATAAGCCTGCCGTTAATACTGCTCTGCTTCTCCAATTTGAGGCCTACTGACTGTCAGGTATAGATTTTTTATGTGATTTGGAGTAAAAAGAAAACCCCAGCACCTGTTGTCTAGCCTCTGCAGGGCTTTGAAGAATTCATTTGAACCAAAGGATCCCTATTCTCACTTGATGGAGGTCAGGAACCTAACAGAGGAAGGCAAGAGACTTCTTTCAGAATGACTGATATTTTTACCATTTTGGTTTTCAATACACACATGGGAACGTACTTTAGATCCATCACGTGCTGAGAATCTAATCCATAGCCTGACACAGGGCCAAGAGGCAGATTTAGACACATCCCTTTCCAAAGCAATTAACCATAGAGCTACAGGTGATGCCCATTAATTGCCATTTGGAAACTGTTTTCTTCAGGCTTCAAAAAGGGGTGGCCTGAGGCAAGGAATTTTCTTACATTCAGGGCAACAGAACAATAGATAAGCAAAAGGCCCATAGCAGGGTTTCTCCACTGAGACTTTCCTGGTCACACTGATATCTGCGTTTTCTGAGATGCTCACCATTCCATTCCGCTATCCAGTACATGGTCATGTCACAGAGCTTGGAGGTGGCACATATGTTGAACAAAAAACATGAGCCTATTCTGGATAGTGGCCAGAATTCTGGAAGAAAACAGGAACTTAGGAAGATAGTAGGGGTTGCTCATCCATAAGTCAAGCTGCAATCCACTCATAAATTGGGTAGGATGAATGCTGGGAAGCTTTCTACTAGACAGGATTTATCCATTCATGCATTCTCTTTTCTCATGTCTACAAACACGGACACAGTGGGATACACAGACATAGAAACACTCGCCTTGTCAAACGACTTTCTAGAAGCACTCCACTCCATAGCAAACAAACTGCCTTTCCTACCTATTCTCAGAACATGAGTAAAAACCACAAACTTACACCAACACCCACAAAGGCACTTCCTACCCCTAACAGGTCTGTGACTATCCAGAGTGTCCTCTGACTGGTGGACCATAGAATGTTACCCTGAATTGGCCTGTCTTGTCTCTGATCTGGTCTCCTTGGCCAACTCTGTGAAGTGGTCAGGAGCCAACTGTGAGCGACTACCTGCTTTCTTAGAAAAGACCCCTCTACAGAGCTCTCCTGGCATTTGGCCATCTTCACATCAGTAGATAACAAAAAAGACTGTCTCTGTCCTTGGTAAAACGAAACAAGTGATCCCACTGGGACTGAGACTGGCACTGGCTCTGGGTGCCTGGCTTCCTTGATCCCAAGTTCAGAGATTTCCATCACCAAGTAAGTGAGGTGAAGTTACTTTCTTCAAGAAATGAATGAGGTCACTGCCCTGGCAACCACATTGTTCTAACAGTTGCTTCAAAGGGTCCCATGAGATTGAGGCTGCTTCTACTTCCTGTGACACTTTCACAAGTTAGAATGGTATATCAACCATTGGCAACGGGGAACATCTCTCCACATAGGCCTGCTTTGGTCCATCTTCTCTACATTAAGAAGAGAGAGGCTGATTCAGACACATCCTTTTATCCTCTCCAGGTCTTTTGCCATGTAAAACGACTTTTGCTCTATCATGTCCTTCATAGCTGCGTACAACTTCTCCAAGGATCATTTTTGCATGGAACTCTGAGGTCCTCAGCAGGTGGAAGATCACCTACATTACTCTATTGTAAGACCAACTCTGTCCATGCTCTTCTGTAAAGTTAAATTGAGGGAACAGTGTATGGTTACAGTTAACAAGAGGTTCGATTTGGGTTAGAAATCATTTGTGGGATAAATAATGGTATTGGGAATCTGCGATATTTAAAAGAATATACAGGTGAAATATAAGTATGAATATCGAAATGTACGTAAGATTTGAAGCCCAGACGGCTATTGGGCCCTTGATTGGGATACTTAGCTTTGAATTATGTTCTGCACAGATGTCTCTGATAAATCGATATACAATGGCATAGGACCTTGTGCCTTGGATAATTGAATGTGGAAGACAACATCCAGTCAAAAAGTGAGAGTCGGTAGGATTAGGAAGATAGTCGTTAGGTTTAGAAAGAAGAGTGAGTATAGGATTTGGACCAAATGTTCTTTAGCAATAGGGTTTTGGGTAGAGAGTGAATGTAAATATCAGCACATGTGAAGAGTCAGTCACATTGATGAACTGGGGAAAATATGTAGGAAAGCAGATATCAATAGAGACATTAGGAAATCAGACAAATAAAAAAGTGAGTGATAGGATTAAACATTTTCAACAGGGTTGAGGTTGAATATATAATCTAAGGAAGAGACAAATATGTAGTCACCAATAGGATTGACATTTGAGAGCATTAAGCAACCTGGACATGGATGTTTTTAGTAATCCATGCTCACTTTCTATTTAGGCTTTGTTGCAATCATCAGTGTGATCTTTGTATTTTGTGTCCAGAATATTACTGTGATAAAATGTATATGTAGATCAGGTGACATGAGTATTTCTTCCACCATTTCTGGGAGCAATATTTTGAAGACGTATAAATTAGTATTGGCGCTACAAATAGGTGTAATATATGTTATATGAATATAGAAAAAATGCATGAATAGACCCTACTGTGAATAAATAATATAACTGGTTCCAAATTTAAAAAATGGATTGAATTGATATCTGAAAATATACAGGGAATCTTAGATTGATATCCATACATTCATTTCAACCTGTTATACATCTAATGGTAATATTAGTGTTATGGTTTATCATGAAGTGTGTGTGAGTTTTGCTTCTAAAATAATTATGGAAATCGAAAATAATGTGTTTGGAATGAAGTCTCCTGAAAAGAAAGGTATATAGGTCCAAACCAAAGTAATGAGCAATGTATTCAATAAAATAATATGGGAAAACTTCCCAGAATTGAAGGATGAGACAGAATCCCAAATCGTAGAAGCCTACAGGATGCTGAATGTGCAAAATCATAAGAGATCCACACCTAGACATATTATAATGAAGATGCCAAACATACAGAAAAAGGAGAGAATTTTAAAAGCTACAAGAGAAAGGAAGCAGACTATTTTTAGGGGTAAACCAATCAGGATAACAGCTGATCTTTCAACACAGACTCTGAAAGCTAGAAGATCCTGGAATAAGATTTTTCAAACACTGAAAATAACTGTGTTCCAACCAAGTATTGTGAATCCACCGAAATTAAGCTTCAGGAAGAAAGATGAAATTAAAACCTTCCATGATAAACAAAAGTTAAAAGAATTTGCAGCTAGAAAACCATCTCTTCAAAACATCCTCGGCAAAACATTACAGGAAGAGGAAATGGAAAATAACAATGAAAACCAACAGTGGGAGGTAGTATAGTAAAGGGGGGGAAATAATCAAAGAGGAAAACAAACCATGTTTAGTAACATAAATAAACAAATATGGCTGGAAGAACAACCCATATCTCAATAATAACCATAAATCTTATTGGCTTAAACTCACCAATTAAGAGACACAGGCTAGTAGAATGGATCACAAAACAAGAACCAACAATATTCTGACTACAGGAGACGCATTTGTTAGGAAAAGACATACATAGAATAAAGGTGAAAGGTTGGGAAACATCATATCACTCATATGGACTTTGGAAACAAGCAGGAACCACAGTTAATCAAAAGGGATAAAGTGGAACACTACATACTGTTCAAGGGAACAATACACCAACAAGATATAGCAATCATAAATATATATGCCCCAAACAATGGTGCAGCTATGTTCATCAAACAAACTAATCTCAAGTTCAAGAGTCTAATAGACCACCATACAATAATCGTGGGAGACTTCAACACATCTCTGTCACTACTGGACAGATCTTTCAAACAAAAGTTGAATAAGGAAACTATAGAACTCAATAACACAATTAATAACCTAGACTTAATTGACATATATAGAATATACCACCCAACATCAAGCAGTTACACTTTTTTTTTTACATAGCACATGGACACATCTCAAAAATAGATCAGATATTATGTCAAAGGGCAAGTCTTAGACAATATAAAGGAGTATAGATATACCAGTCATTTTATCTGATCATAATGGAATGAAACTGAAAATCAAAGATAAAAGAAGGAAGGAAAAATCATGCATCACTTGGAGGATGAACAATAGGTTACTGAATGATCAATGGGTTATAGAAGACATCAAGGAGAAAAATAAAAAATTCTTAGAGGTAAATGAAAACACATACACAACATATCGGTATCTATGGGACACATTGAAAGGAGTTCTAAGAGGAAAATTCATTGCTTGGAGTTCTTTCTTTAAAAAAGAAAAAAAAAAACAACAAATAAATGATCTCATAGTTCATCTCAAAATCCTAGAAAAACAAGAGGAAAACAACAGCAATAGAAGTAGAAGGCAAGAAATAATTAAAATCAGAGCTGAAATTAATAAAATCGAAACAAAAAAAAACAATTGAAAAAAATTGACAAAACTAAAATTTGGTTCTTTGAAAAAATAAATAAAATCGACAGTTCCTTAACCATGTTAATGAAGAGAAGAAGAGAGAGAATTCAAATTACTAGCATACGAGATGAAAATGGCAAGATCACAACAGACACTTCAGAAATACCGAAGATAATCAGAAATTATTTTGAATCATTATTTTCCAATAAATTAGAAGATCGGGAAGGCATCGCTAAATTTCTTAAGTCATATGATCTGCCCAGATTGAGTCAGAAGGATATAAAAAACCTAAACAGATCAATATCAATTGAGGAAATAGAAGAAACCATCCAAAGATTACAAACTAAGAAAACCCCAGGACCGGATTGGTATACAGCAGAGTTTTACAAAACCTTTAAAGAGGAACTAATACCAATACTTTTCAAGATATTTCAGGAAATATAAAAAAAGGGAAAACTTCCAAATCCATTCTACGAGTCCAATATCACCCTGATTCCTAAACCAGACAAAGACACTTCAAAGAAACAAAACTACAGACCAATATCTCTAATGAACCTAGATGCAAAAATCCTCAATAAAATTCTGGCAAATCAGATACAAAACATATTAAAAAAAATTGTGCAACATGATCAAGTAGGATTCATCCCTGGGATGCAAGGCTGGTTAATATAGGAAAATCAATAAATGTTATTGACCAAATCAATAGACTTAAAAATAAGAACCATATGATCATCCCGATAGATGCAGAAATACCATTCGACACAGTACACCATCCCTTTATGTTCAAAACTCTAGAAAAACTAGGGATAACAGGAACACACCTCAATATTGTAAAAGCAATCTATGCTAAGCCTCAGGCTAGCATCATTCTGAATTGAGAAAAACTGAAGGCATTCCCTCTAAAATCTGGAACAAGATAGGGATGCCCTCTTTCAACACTTCTATTCAACATAGTTCTCAAAACACTGGGCAGAGCAATTAGACAAATGAAAAAAATTAAAGGCATTAAAATATGAAAAGAAGAACTTAAATTATTACTATTTGCAGGTGACATGATTCTATACCTAGCAGACCCAAAAGGGTCTACAAAAAAACTGTTAGACCTAATAAATGAATTCAGCAAAGTGGCAGGATATAAAATCAACATGCATAAATCAAAGGCATTCGTGTATATCAGCGAAAAATCCTCTAAAATGGAAATGAGGACAATAACTTGATTCAGAATATTTTCAAAAATAAAAATAAATGTGGATGTGTAACCGATGTGATTCTGAAATCTTTGTAATGTTTTGAATAAAAAAAAATAAATAAAATAAAATACTTGGGAATCAACCTAACAAAGGAGGTGAACGACTGATACAATGAAATCTACAGAACCATAAAGAGAGAAATAGAAGAAGATTTAGAAGATGGAAAAATATACCTTGTTCATGGATAGGCAGATCTAACATAATCAAAATGGCGATATTACCAAAAGTTCTCCATAGGTTTAATGCAATGCCAATCAAAATCCCAAGGGCATTTCTTGTAGAAATAGATAAAAGAATTATGAAATTCATATGTAAAAATAAAAGACCCAGAATAGCAAAAACAAATCTAAGCAGGAAGTGTGAATCAGGAGGTATACCGATACCAGACCTCAAATTATACTACAAAGTAATAGTAAGCAAAAGAGCATGGTACTGGTACCAAAACAGGCGGGTGGACCAATGGTACAGAATAGAGGACACAGAATCCAAACCACAAAACTACAACTATCTTATATTTGATAAAGGGGCTAAAAGCATGAAATGGAGGAAAGATAGCATCTTCAACAAATGGTGCATGGAAAACTAGAATTCCATATGTAACAAAATGAAACTGAATCATTTCTCTTCCCATGCACAAAAGTTAACTCAAAATGGATCAAAGAGCTTGATATCATATCAGAGACATGGCATCTGATAGAAGAAAACTTTGGCTATGATCTACATACTGTCCAGTCGGGCTTCAAATTTCTCAATAGGACACCCATAGCAGAAGAGTTAATAACTAGAATGAACAAATGGGACTTACTCATACTAAATAGATTTTTCTCAGTGAAAGAAACAATAAGAGAGGTAAATAGGGAGCCTACATCCTGGGAACAAATCTTTACTCCTCACACTTCAGATAGAGCCATAATATTCAGAGAATACAAAGAACTCAAAATATTAAACAATAAGGAAACAAATAACCCAATCAACAAATGGGTCAAGGACCTGAACAGACACTTCTCAGAGGAGGACATACAATCAATCAATAAGTACATGAAAAAATGCTCACCATCTCTAGCAGTCAGAGAAATGCAAAACAAACCCACCTTAAGATACCATCTCACTGCAGTAAGATTGGCAGCCATTATGAAGTCAAATGACAACAAGTGCTTGTGAGGATGTGGGGAAAAGTGTACACCTGTACATTGCTGGTGGGACTGCAAATTGGTGCAGCCAATTCTGAAAGCAGTATGAAGATTTTTTACAAAGCTGGGAATGGAATCACCATTTGACCCAGCTATTCCCCTTCTCGGTCTATTACCTATAGACCTAAAAAGAGCTTGCTACAGGGACGCTGATAAATCGATGTTCATAGCAGCACAATTCACAAAAGCAAGACTGTGGAACCAACCTAGATGTCCTTCAATAGATGGATGGATTAAAAAAAATGTGGCATTTAAACACAATAGAGTATTACTCTGCATAAGAAAATGTTAAAATCATACAATTTGCAGAGAAATGGATGGCATTAGAACAGATTATGCTAAGGGAAGATAGCCAATCCCTAAAAAACAAATGCCAAATGTTTTCTTTGATATAAGGAGAGTAACTAAGAGCAGAGTTAGGAGGAAGAGCATGAGAAGAAAATTAACATTAAACAGGGGTGAGAGGTGGGAGTGAAAAGGAAAGCGAAGGGAAATTGCCTGGAATTGGAAGGAGACCCTCATGGTTATACAAAATTAAATACAAGAGGATGTGAGGGGAAAGGGGAAAAAACAAGGGGAAGAAATGGATTACAGTAGATGGGGTAGAGAGAGAAGATTGGAGGGGAAGGGATGGGAAATAGTAGAGGATAGGAAAGGTAGCAGAATAAAACAGAAACTAGTATAGCAATATGTAACACAGTGGATGTGTAACCGATGGGATGCTGCAACCTGTATACGGGGAAAAATGGAAGTTCATAACCCAATTGAATCAAAGTTTGCAATATGATATGTCAAGAAATAGGTAATGTTTTGAAGAACCAACAATAAAAATTAAAGGAAAAAACACATGGAGAACAATTTCAAATAAAAATTGACTAGATTTATAATACCTACAATTTATCATGTAAAAGGCAAGTCCAACTATACAATATGCCTCCTCTGAACTGCTTGTATTTCCATTCTGTCTGGGTTAGTTTTCTCCATCATATTAGGATTAGTAGTCAGAGTCTAGTAGGGTATGCGTTAGTGTCAGGGATTCAGTATTTCGAATGGAAAATAGGAAAATGAATTAAATGTGTATGCAAATATGTGCTACACAAAAATCTTCCCACTCCCATTCAGAACAATTCCTTGACGATACCGTCACCCCAAATAAGAAACAATTAGAGGAGAAGAGTTAGAAAATCTGTGAATACATATCTGGAATGGAAAATGCTCAGGAGTTCCCAAACTTGGAGGTGGTAGAGGAGTATCCCAATGTAAGGGACAGGGTAAACACTTCACAAACATGGAGGTTTGCTGACCTAAAGAATTCTTCAGAAACTCTCTCTGAGGATGGGCATTTGAGATATATGTTGTTGTCAGGAGCTTTAGCTTCCTTTGTAGTGAAACCATCAAAGCTGGGTCTGCATCTATGTGACCTGGAGGACATTCTTTCTTATTTTCCAATGCACATGAGGCAGCAGTGCTGAATTCTCTCTTTGTAGGAAAACTGTGGCCACTGGGGTCTAAGTGTCTCCCCGTGTGGACTGTGAAGCCTTTTGGTCATCCTCCACTTTTCTTGTTGTTTCCTACTGGTGCTCTGGGAGTTTAATATTTGCTTCACGAAATACAAGGAATTCAAAGGGGACACAGTGCTGGAGGGAGTTCTCTCACCTGTTGTTTGTCAGGGTCTGCAAGAGAATGTACCAACAAGGCTTCATTCCCACATAGCTTGCCCCCTTGTTCATAGAAACCTAATTCTGAACATTGCCCTGAAAACTCTCCATATAACAAGATGCCTTTAAATATAAGGGTCTGCTCACTGCACAGTGTCAGTGACAAGCCATTTGGAAGTCAATGGCAAATCCACATGGCACCACCACAGATGTTTTATCACACACCGGCCAACCACTGCTCTAGGCCCACTACTCAGTAGTCTCCAACTTATTGGCATCTCTGTTCTACACCATTTTCATGAAACCCAGGCAATCAAGGCACTGTCTGGTATACTCATAATCAGCAAGTGGACATCCAAAGGTTCTCAAGTGCCACCTGGTCATGGGTATTTATAAAAAAATCATGGTATTTATCTAGCCATTTTCATGGATGAAGTTGTTGGCACTGTGGGTTTCAATTCATTCAGGAACCAGTAAGTGTCGAGGAAGCTCATTTCAATGAAAGATCTGGAAAATTCTCACAGGCAAGGCTTCCCAAAGAGTGGCCAAATGGTGACATAAAGCCAGGCCTATTGAGGTCTACAATGTGAGGTCCATGTGTGTTTTGACTCTCCACTATGGCTACCAAGTCTTTCAGAATAAAATCATGTGATATCCTGGCTGAGATTTTCAGTGCTCTGTGGAAAGACTCCCTGGGCCTAGATCTCAGTTTCCAAGGGCGACTCTCATGCATGGTCTCCTAAAATCCCATCAAAATTCATGGCAATACTTCTCTGAGGTCAGTTCCAGAACTCATTCTTTAAGGGGAATCACACCAGAGTTCAAGCCCAGTTGGACCCAGTCATCTCTTCCAACTGCCACACAAATGACCACAATTAAAACCAAAACACTCCCACATGGCCCTCATCTTGTTCCATATAGACAATCCTCATAACCTCTGGCTAGAGTTTTCCATGAGGGGCGCAGCCCAAGACAGTGCCCAGAATATGCTCCCTTGCCATTCATTTGCCTAAATTCAGAGTGGCCTGGACTCGCTTCCTGTGAACCAGGAGTGATCAAATAGGCCTGCCATTAATTCTGCTCCACTTTTCCACTTTGAGGCCTTTTTACTGTGGGGTTTTGATTCTTCTTTTCTTAAGTTCTTTTGAAAATTTAATTGGAAAGTAAAAAAAAATTGTGTTGCAGAATATTAAATTTCTTATGGAAGTCTTCATCTTGTTTGTGAAGGAAACCTTGATGCCTTGCCAATCTGGTTATATGGATACACTCAAAATTTTCTGTTACATACTACATGGATGAATGGCTACAGTACATAGTTTTTTTAGAAACTGAAAGGCAGATAACAGCAAGTAAGATAACAAATAAAAGACAATTTTATTTAAAAAGTAAAGTTGTAAAATGACTCAATTTTGGAAATTAAATTCCTTTTTTTTGGTTGTTCAAAACATTATAAAGCTCATGATATATCATCTTTCATACATTTGACTCAATTGGGTTATGAACTCCCATTTTTACCCCAAATACAAATTGCAGAATCACATCAGTTACACATTCACGTTTTTACATAATAGCATATTAGTGATTGTTGTATTCTGCTACCTTTTCAATCCCCTACTGTCCCCTCTCCCCTCCCCTCCCATCTTCCCTGTCTACTTCATCTGCTGTTGTTCAATTCTCTCCCTTGTTTCCACCCTTTTCCCCTCACAACCTTTTTTTATCTAATTTTGTGTTACATTGAGTGTCTCCTACCATTTCCATATGCTTTCCCTTCTCTCTCCCTTTCTCTCCCCCCACTCATCTCTGTTTAGTGTTAATATTTTCCTCATTCTCTTCCTCAGTGTTCTGTTCTTATTTGCTCTCAATATATCAAAAAAAAACATTTGGCATTTGGCTCTGCTTCTCCAATTTGAGACCTACTGAATGTCAGGTATAAATTTTTTATGTGATTTGGAGTCATGAGAAAACCCAAGCAAATCTGCAGAGCATTGAAGAACTCATTTGACACAAAGGATCCCTATTCTCACTTGATGAAGGTCAGGAACCTAACAGAGGAAGGCAAGAGTCTTCATCTACAATGACTGCTCTTTTTGCCATTTTGGTTTTGGATCCACACAAGGGATCTTTCTTTAGATCCATCAGGTGCTGAGAATCTAAGCCACAGCCTCACACAGGGCCAAGAGGCTGATTCAGACACATCCCTTTCCAAAGCAATTAAGCAAAGAGCCACAGGTGATACCCATTTATTTCCATTTGGAAACTGTTTTCTTCAGGCTTCACAAAGGGGTGGCCAGAGGCAAAGACCTTCCTGACATTCAGGGCAACAGAAGAATAGGTAAGTAAAAGGCCCAAAGCAGGTTTTCTTCACTGAGACTTTCTTAGTCACACTGATATCTGAGTTTTCTCTGATGCCCGCCATTCCCATCAGCTATTCAGTACATGGCCATGTCACAGACCTTGGATGTGGTAGATATCTTGGACACAAAACCATGAGCGCATTCTGGAGAGTGGCCAAAATGCAGGAAGAAAACAGGAACTTAGGAAGATGGCAGGTGTTGCCCATCCATAAGGCTAGCTGCAGTCCATTCATAAATTGCACAGGATGAATGCTGGGAAGCTTTCTAGTATACAGGACACAACCATTGATGCATTCTCTTTTCTAATGACTACAAGCACGGACACAGTGGGATATATAGACACAGAAACACTCGCCTTGTCAAAGGACTTACTAGAAACAATCCACTCCAAAACAAACAAACCACCTTTCCTACCTATTCTCAGAACATGAGACAAAACCACAAGCTCACATTCACACCCAAAAAGGAACCCCCTTCCCCCAAGAAGATCTGTGACTATCCTGAGTGTCCTCTGACTGGTGGGCCATACTATGTTCCCCAGAAATGGTGTGTTCTGCCTCAGATATGGTCTCTTTGGCCAACTCTGTGAAGTTGTCAGGAGCCCGTAGTGAGCAACTACCTGCTTTCTCAGGAAAGGCCAGTCTTCATTGTTTCCCAGCATTTGGCCCTCCTCACATCAGTAGCTACCAAGAAACACTGACTCTGTCTTGTTAAATACAAACTAGTGAGCCCACTGGGACTTGGACTGGGACTGACTCTGGGCGCCTGGCTTCCTGGATCCCAAGATCACAGAGTTCCATCACCAAAAATGTAAGTTGAGGTCACTTCCTTCAAGAATTGAATGAAGTCACTGGCTTGGAAACAATTTTGTTTTATCAGTTGTTTCCAAGTGTCCCATGAGATGAAGGCTGCCCCTACTTGCTGTGACTCATTCATAAGTTAGAATGGTATAACAACTATAGGCACCCAGGAACAGCTCTCCACACAGGCCTGGTTTGGTCCATCTTCTCTACATTAAGAAGAGAGAGGCTGATTCAGACACAACACTTCATCCTGAGTAGGTTGTTTGCCATGGAAGATGACTTTTGTTCCCTCAGGTCCTTCATAGCTGCCTACATCTTCTCCAGTGATCAATTCTGCATGGGCCTTTAGGTTCTAACCAGGTGGAAGATCCCCTATATTCCTGTATTTTAAGACCAGCTCTGTCCCTGCTCTTCTGTAAAATTAGATTGAGAGAAAAGTGTTTGGTTATGGTTAATAACATGTTCGATTTGGGTTAGGAATCATTCTGTGGAATGAATAATGGTTTTGGGAACCTGAGACATTTATAAGAATATATAGGTGAAATATAAGTATGAAAACAGAAATATGGGTAACTTTTGAAACCCAGAAGGTCATTGGGCACTTGATTGGAATAGTTAGCTTTGAATTATGTCCTGTACAGTTGTCTCAGATAAATCGATATACAATGGCATAGGACCTTGCACCTTGGATGATTGAATGTGGAAGAGAACATCCAGTCAAAATGAGATAGTCGGTAGGATTAGGAAAATAGTCGGTAGGTTTATAAAAAAGAGTAAGTATAGGATTTGGACCAAAAGTTCTTTAGCAATAGGGTTTCTTGTAGAGTGAATGTAAATGTCAGCACATGTGAAGAGTCAGTCACAATGATGAACTGGGGAAAATATGTAAGAAGGCAATATTTTGAAGACGTATAAATTAATTGGGGTTACAAATAGGTGTACCCTGTGTCTGTGAATATAGAGATAATGGATGAATAGACAATACTGGGAATAAATAATATAACTGGTTCCAACTTTAAACAATGGATTGAATTGATATCTGAAAATATACAGAAAACCAAATATTGATATACAATGATTCATTCCAACCATTTATACATCTAATGGTGATATTCGGTTTATGGTTTATCATGAAGAGTGTGTGAGTTTTGCTTCAGAAGTGATTATGGAAATCAAAAATAATGTGTTTGGAGAGAAGTCTCATTAAAAGACCAGTCAAAAACCCTGGAGGAATAAATGTGTTCTGAAGCATGAAGTGATTAAAAGTGAAACAAATGCCTATAAAATTGTGAACTTGTGGAAGAAATATATATATATATCCTATGATGTGTAAAAACTGAAGAAATAATAATGTACCAGTGTTGAATATAAATGAATGTCAAAATTCATGTCATGTCCCATAGGAGTCTACTTGCATTGATGCTAAACTGGGTCAGTTACTGTAGAATTATTAGGATTTGTATGCAAAATTCACTGAAGTTAGTTGTCAGTACAAGGAAACAAATATGTATTTCAGGTGTATGAATATTTCTGAGAATAATCTTGTGAAAAGTTGATTATATTTCCTCATACATGAACATAAACGAATGTAGAGAGTGTATATAAGACACATATATTTCATATTTTGAAAAATCTGGAGAGTGTGTGTATATATATATATATATATATATATATATATATATATATATATACACAAAACACACACACAGACAATAAATGCAGGAATATATATGCCAATCAAAATTCATAATGAGATATATAACATCTACTGATACAAAGATATATACCTTACTGAACATGGATTTATTTATAATGTTGTCCTACTAGGAAGCTCACCCATAGGTTGAATTTTCAGTTCCAACAGCGTTTAGGAGGGTGATCTCTTCTCATAATTTGTATCTTCCATCAGCCAACTCACAAAATGTAGATGTGATACCAGGTAGGATTCTACATGTGCATACAAAAATACATGTGCTGAATAGACTTCAGAGAAAGGGAAACAGGAATTCACATATTTGTTTACTTTAAAAACACATGGAGAACTATTTCAATTAAAAATTGACCAGATTTATAACACCTACTGTTTATCAGGCAAAAGGCAAGTGCAACTATACATCATGCCTCCTCTGAACTTCTTGTATTTCTATTCTCATTGGGTTATTATTCTCCATCATATTAGTATTAGTAGCCAGAGGCTAGTAGGTTATGTGTTCGTGTCAGGGATTCAGTATTTCGAATGGAAAATAGGAATATGAATCCAATGTGTATGCAAATACGTGCTACACAAAAATCTTCTCATTCTCATCCAGAATAATGACTTAACATTACCTTCACCCCAAGTAAGACACAATTAGAGGAGAAGAGTTAGAAATCTGTGAATACATATCTGGAATGGAAAATGTTCAGGAATTCACAAGCTTGGAGGTAGTAGATGAGTTTCCAAAAGTAAGGGACAGGGTAAACACTCCACAAACATGGAGCTCTGCTGGCCTAAAGACTTCTGGAGTAACTGCCTCTGAGATTGGGCCCTTGAAATATATCTTGTTGTCAGAAGTTTTAGCTTTCTTTAAAGTGAGACCATCAAAGCTGCGTCTGCATCTATGTGACCTGGAGAACATGGTTTCTTATTTCCCAATGAACATGAGGCAGCAGCGCTGAATTCTCTTTTTGTAGGTAAACTATGGCCACTGGGGGCTAAGTTTCTCCCCGTGTGGACTGTGAAGCCATTTGGTCATCCTCCATTTTTATGGTGTTTCTTGCTGCTACACTGGGAGTTTGGTATTTGCTTCAAAAAATACAAGGAGTTCAAATGGGTCACAGTGCTGGAGAGAATTCTGTCACGTGAGCTGTGTCAGCATCTGCAGGAGAATGCATCAACCAGGCTTCTATCCCACATAGCTTACCCACTTGTACACAGCAACCTGATTCTGAACATTGCCCAGAAACCTCTTTATATAAAAAGATGCCTTTTCATATAAGGGTCTATTGGCTGCACCATGACAGTCACAATCCATTTGCAAGCCAATGGCAGATATACATGGCCACAACAACAGATGTATTATTAAACACCTACACACCACTTCTCTAGGCTCACTATTCAGATGGCACCAACATACTTGCATCTCTGTTGTCAACCATTTTCATGAAACCCAGTCAATCAAGGCACTGTATGGTACACTAATGATCAGCAATAGGACATCCAAAGTTTCTCCAGTGCCGCCTGGTCATGGGAATGTCCAAAATTTTATGATTTTTCTAGCCATTTTTTAAGGATGAAGTTGCAGGCACTGTGGGTTTCCCATTCATCCAGGAACCATAAAATTTGAGGAAGATCATTTCAATGAAAACTCTGGAGAACTCTCAAAAGCAAGTCTTTCCAAATGGGCCAAAATGTCACATGAAGCCAGGCCCTTTGAGGTCTACATTGTGAGACCCATGTGTGTTTTCTCTCTTAAAAATGGCTGCCAAGTCGTTCATAATAAAATCCTGTGATATCATGGCTGAGATTCCCAGTGCTGTGTGGAAAGCCACCCTTGGCCTAGATCTCAGTTTCCAAGGAAGAATCTCATGCTTGGCCTCCTAAATCCCAAGAGAATTCATGGCAATACTTCTCTGAGGTCAGTTCCAGAACTCAGTCTCTAAGGGGAATCACACCAGAGTACAAGCCCTGGTGGACCCAGTCATCTCTTCCAACCGCCACACAAATGACCACAAGAAAAAGCAAAAGACTCACACATGGCTCTCATATTCTTCCATATGGACACTCATCATAACCTCTGGCTGGAGGATTCCATGAGGGGCACAGCCCAAGACAGTGTTCAAAATAAGCTCCCTTGCCCCTCATTTGCCTGAAGTCACGTTGGCCTGGACACCCTTTCTGTTATCCATGAGTGATCAAATAGGCCTGACCTTAATTCTGCTCCACTTCTCTAATTTTAGGCCTAATGACTGTCGGGTACAGATTCTTTATGTGAATTGGAGTCATGAAAAAACCCAAGCACCTATGGACTAGCAGGGATTTGAAGAAATCATTTGACCCAAAGGATGCCTATTCTCACTTGATGGAGGTCAGGAATCTAATGGAAGAGAGCAAGAAAATTCATCCTCAATGACTGCTCTTTTTGCACTTTTGGTTTTGAATGCACACATGGGATCTTTTTTAGATCCATCACGTGCTTAGAATCGAAGCCACAGCCTCACACAGGGCCAAGAGGCTGATTCAGACACATCCCACAGTGTCCAAAATGAGCTCCCTTGCCCTTCATTTGCCTAAAGTCAGGGTGGCCTGGACACCCTTCCTGTGAACTAGGAGGGATCAAATAGGCCTACCGTAAATACTGGTCCACTTCTCCAATTTGATGTACTACTGACTGTGGGGTTTAGATTCTTTTTGTTAAGTGGAGTCATGAGAAAACACAAGCACTTCTTGGCTAGCCTCTGCAGAGCTTTGTGGAACTCATTTGACCCAAAAGATCCCTATTCTCACTTGATGGAGGTCAGGAACCTTACAGAGGACCACAAGACTTTATCCAGAATGACTGATCTTTTTGCCATTTTGGTTTTGGATGTACACATTGGAACTTTCTTTAGATCCATCTGGTGTTGAGAATCAAAGCTACAGCCTCACACAGGGCCAAGTGTCTGATTCAGACACATCCCTTTCCAAAGCAATTAAGCGAAGAGCCACAGGTGATGCCCATTCATTTCCATTTGAAAACTGTTTTCTTCAGGCTTTTTTAAAGGGGTGGCCTGAGACAAAGACCTTCCTGACATTCAGTGCAATAGAACAATAGGTAGGCAAAAGTTCCAAAGCAGGGAGACTTTCCTGGTCACACTGATAGCTGAGTTTTCTGAGATGCTCCCATTCCTTTCAGCCATCTAGTATATGGCCATGTCACAGAGCTTGAAGGTAGTACATATCTTGGACACATAACCATAAGCCTATTCTGGAGAGTGGCCAGAATTCAGGAAGAATACAGGAACTTCAGAAGATAGTCGGTTTTGCCCCTTGATAAGGTAAGCCGCAGTGCATTCCTAAATTGGGCAGTTAGAATGCTGGTAAGCTTTCTACTAGACAGGACACATCCATTGATGCATTCTCTTTTCTAATGTCTAAACCCACGGACAGAGTGGGATACACAGACTTAGAAACACTCGCCTTGTCAAACGACTTACTACAAACAATCAACTCCAAACCCAACAAACCACCTTTCCTACATTTTCTCAGAACATGAGACAAAATCACAAACTCACACCCACACCCGCAAAGGCACCTCCTTTCCCCAAGTAGGTGTCTGACTATCCGGTGTGTCCTGACTGGTGAGCCATACTATGTTCCCAAGAAATGGTCTGTCCTGTCTCAGATCTGCTCTCCTTGGCCAACTCTGTGAAGTTGTCAGGAGTTAGAGGTGAACCACTACCTGCTTTCTCATGAAAAGCCCCTCTTCAGAGCTCCCCTGGCATTTGGCCATGCTCATATCTGTAGGTACCAAGAAAGACTGACTCTCTCCTTGGTAAATTCAAACAAGGGTGCCCACTGGGACTGGGACTTGGACTGGCTCTTGGTGCTGGATTCCTGGATCCCAAGTTCAGAGAGATCCAACACCAAGTAAGTGAGGTAGGTCAGTTCTTTCATGAACTGAAAGAGGTCATTGCTTAGGTAACCACTTTGTCCTAACGGTTGCTTCCAAGTGAACCATGAGATGGAGGCTGCCCGTACTTCCTGTGACACATTCACAAGTTACAATGGTATATGAACAATATGCACCCGGGAAAAGCTCTCCACACATGTGGTTTGGTGAATCTTCTCTAGATTAAGAAGAGAGAGGCTGATTCAGACACATCCCTTCATCCTGACTAGGTTGTGTGCCAAGGAAGAGGACTTTTGCTCTCTCAGGTCCTCCATTCCTGCCTACATCTTCTCCAGGGGTTATTTCTGCATGGTCCTTTGAGGTTCTCAGCACGTGGAAGATCCCCTACATTCCTGTATTGTAAGACCAACTCTGTCCCTGCTCTTCTGTAAAGTTAGATTGAGGGAACAGTGTATGGTTAGGGTTAATAACATCTGCCATTTGGTTTAGGAATTATTCTGATGTATGAATAATGGTATTTTAATAATTATATTTCACCTATATATTTACAAGAATATATAGGTGAAATATAATTATGAACACAGAAACCTAGGTAAGATTTGAAGCCCAGAAAAACTTTGGGCCCTTGTTTGGAATACTTAGGTTTGAATTATATTCTGCAGTGATGTCTCCGATAAATCGACATACAATGGCATAGGACCTTGTACCTTGGATGATTGATTGTCGAAGACAACATCCAGACAAAAAACGATAGTTGGTAGGATTAGGAAAATCGTTGGGACGTTTAGAAAGAAGGGGGAGTATATGATTTGGATTAAAAGTTCTTTAGCAATGAGTTTTCTGTTAGAGAGTGAATGTCAATGTCATCACATGTGAAGGGTCATTCTCAATGATTAACTGGGGAACATATGTAGGAAAACTGATATCAATAGAGACATTAAAAAATCAGGCAAAATATAAAGTGAGTGATAGGATTAGACATTTTCAACAGGGTTGAGATTGAATATATAATATTAGGAAGAAAGAAATATGTAGTCACCAATAAGATTGACATATGAGAACATTAGGCAAACTGGACATGGATGTTTTAGTAATCCATGTTCACTTTCCATTTAGGCTTTGGTACAATAAGAAGTATGACCTTTGCATTTGTGTCCAGAATATTACTGTGATAAAATGTATATGTATATCAGGTGACATGAGTATTTTTTTCAGCATTTCTGGGAGTAATATTATGAAGATGTATAAATTAGTATTGGGGGTACAAAAAGGTGTACTCAGTGTCTATTAATTTACAGATATTGCATGAATAGAACATACTGTGAATAAATAATGTAACTGGCTCCAATTTAAATAATGGATTGAATTGATATCTGAAAATATATAAGAAATCTTATATTGATATACATACATTCATTCCAAACATTTATACATCTAATGGTAATATTATAGTTATGGTTCATCATGACGAGTGTGTGAGTTTTGCCTCAAAAGTGTTTATGGAAATCGAAAATAATGTGTTTGGAAGAAGTCGCATAAAAAAACCAATAAAGATGGAGCAATACATGTGTTCTGAAGCAGGAAGTGATTGTAAATGAAAAAATGTCTATAAATTTGTGAACTTGTGGATGAAATATATATCCTATGATGTGAAAAAGCTGAAGAAGTAGCAATGAACCAGTGTTGAATGAAAATGAACGTCAAAATACACATCATGTTCCATAGGAATCTACTTGCATTGATGTTAAACTGGTCAGTTACTGTAGAAATATTAGGATTTGTAAGCACCTAGTACTGAACTTAGTTTCAAGTACTAGGAAACAATTATGTATTTCAGGTGGATGAATATTTCGGAGAATAATCTTGTGAAAAGTTGATTATAAATATATATATACATGAACACGAATAAATTTAGGGAGTGTGTATTCTACACATATATTTCATATTTTGAAAAATCTGGAGAGTGTATGTGTGTGTATATATATATATATATATATATATATATATATATATATATATATATAAATTCACACACACAGACATTAAAAAGTAGCAATATGTATGCCAATCGAAATTCATCATGAAATATATATCATCCACAGATCCAAAAATATACAATTTACTGAACATTGATTTATGTATTATGTTGTTCTACTAGGAAGCTCACCCATATGTTGAATTATCAATTCCAACAGGTTTAGGAGGAGTGATCTCATCTCACAATGTGTATCTGGCAAGTCAGCCACCTCAAAAAAATGTACGTGTGATACCAAGTAGGAATCTCTATGTGCTTATAAAAATACATGTGCTGAATAGACTACAGAGAAAGGGAGACAGGAATTCACGTATTTTTAACTTTAAAAACACAAGGAGTACTATTTGAATTAAAAATTGACTAGATTTATAACACCTACCCTTTATCATGGAAAAGGCAAGTCCTTCTATACACCATGCCTCCTCTGAACTGCTTGTATTTCAATTCTGTTTTGGTTACCAAACAAACCGCCTTTCCTACCTATATTCAGAACATGAAACAAAACCATAAACCCACACCCACACCACAAAGGCACCTCCTTTCCCTAAGTAGGTCTGTGACTATCCGGAGTATCCTCTGACTGGTGGGTCATACTATGTTCGTCGGAAATGGCATGTTCAGTTTCATATCTGGTCTCCTTTGCCAACTCTGTGAAGTTGTCAGGAGCCAGTGGTGAGCCACTACCTGCTTTCTCAGGAAAGGCCCCTCATCATAGCTTTCCAGGCATTTGGCCATCCTCATATCAGTAGGTACCAAGAAAGTCTGAGTCTGTCCTTGGTAAATCAAAACTAGTTCAACCACTGGGACTGGGACTGGGACTGGCTATGGGTTCCTGGCTTCCTGGATCCCAAGTTCAGAGTGTTCCATCACCAAAAAGTGAGGTGAGGTCATCTCCTTCAGGAACTGAATAAGAGCACTGCCTTGGCAACCAGTTTCTCCTAACAGTTGCTTCCAAGTGTCCCATGAGATGGAGGCTGCCCCTACTTCCTGTGACACTTTCACAAGTTACAATGGTATACCAACCATAAGCACCTGAGAACAGCTCTCCACACAGGCCTGGTTTGTTCCATCTTCTCTAAATTATGAAGAGAGATGCTGATTCAGACATATCCCTTCATCCTTACCAGGTTGTTTGCCATGAAAAATGCAGGAGAATGCACCAACCAGTCTTCTATCCCACATAGCCTGCCCCCTTGTCCATAGCAACCTGTTTCTGAACATTGCCCTGAAACCTCTCCATATAACAAGATGCCTTTTCATATAATGGTCTGCTGGTTACACCAAGTCACTCACAAGCCATTTGGAAGCCAATGGCAGATCCACATGGCAACACCACAGATGTATTATCACACACCTGCAAACCACTGCTCTAGGCCCACTACTCAGAGGCTCCAACTTACTGGCATCTCTGTTCTACACCATTTTCATGAAACCCAGTCAATCAAGGCACTGTCTGTTACACTCATGATCAGCTATAGGACATCCAATGGTCCTCCAGTGCCACCTGGTCATTGGGAATTTAAAATATTCCATGGTATTTATCTAGCCATTTTTCAAGAATGAAGTTGGAGGCACTTTGGGGTTTCCATTCATCCAGGAACCATTAAATGGTGAGGAAGATCATTTCACTGAAAGCTCTGGGGAACTATAACAGGCAAGGCTTCCCAAAGAGTGCCCAAAATGTCACAGGAAGTCAGGCACACTGAGGTATACAATGTGAGTTCCATGTGTGTTTTGACTCTTAACCATGGCTGCCAAGTCTTTCAGAATAAAATCATGTGATATCCTGGCTGAGATTCTCAGTGCTCTGTGGAATGCCATCCTGGGCCTAGATCTCAGGTTTCATGGGCGACTCTCATGCATGGCCTCTTACAATCCCCAAACAATTCATGGCAATGCTTCTCTGAGCGCAGTTCCAGAACTGAGTCTCTAAGGGGAATCACACCAGAGTTCAAACCAATGTGGACCCAGTCATCTCTTCCAACCGCCACACAAATCACCACAATTAAAACCAAAACGTTCCCACATGGCCCTCATCTTCATCCATATAAACACTCATTATAAACTCTGGCTGGAGGTTCCCATGATGGGCACAGCCCAATACAGTGTCCAAACTATGCACCCTTGCCCCTCATTTGTCTAAAGTCAGGGTGGCCTGGACACCCTTCCTGTGAACCAGGAGGGATCAAATAAACCTGCCTTTAATACTGCTCTGCTTCTCCAATTTGACACATACTGACTGTCAGGTATAGATTCTCTATTTGATTTGGCATCATGATGGAACCCAAGCACTTCTGCAGGAATTTGAAGAACTCATTTGACCCAAAGGATCCCTATTCTCACTCGATGGAGGTCAGGAACCTAACAGAGGAAGGCAAGAGACTTCATCCACAATGACTGATCTTTTTGCCATTTTGGTTTTGGATACACACATGGAATCTTCTTTAGATCTATCAGGAGCTGAGAATCTTAGCCACAGCCTCAAACAGGGCCTAGTGTCTGATTAAGACACATCCCTTTACAAAGCAATTAAGCATAAAGACACAGGTGATGTCCATTCATTTTCATTTGAAAACTATTTCTTCAGGCTTCACAAAGGGGTGGCCTGAGGCAAAGACCTTCCTGACATTAAAGGCAACAGAACCATAGGTAAGCAAATGGACCAGAGCAGGGTTTCTCCACTGAGACTTTACTGGTCACACTGATATCTGCGTTTTCTGAGATTGTTCCCATTCCTCTCAGCTATCATGAACATGGCCATGTTACAGAGCTTGGAGGTGGTACATATCTTGGACAATGAACCATGAGCCTATTCTGGAGAGTGGCCAGAATTCAGGAAGAAAACTGGAACTTAGGAAGTTAGTAGGTGTTTCCCATCCATAAGGCAAGCCACAGTCCATTCATAAATTGTCCAGGATGAATGCTGGGAAGTTTTATACTAGACAGAACACCTCCATTGATGCATTCTCTTTTCTAATGTCTAAAACCACGGACACAGTGGATACACAGACATGGAAACACTCGCCTTGTCAAAAGACTTACTAGAAACAGTCGACTCCAAACCAAATGAACCACCTTTCCTTCCTATTCTCAGAAAATGAGACAAAACCACAAACTCACACCCACATCCACAAAGGCACCTCTTTCCCCCAAGTAGGTCTGTGACTATCTGGATTGTCCTCTGACTGTTGGGCCATACTATGTTCCCCTCGAAATGGCCTGTCCTGTCTCTGATTTTGTCTCCTTGGCCAACTCTGTGATGCTGTGAGGAGCCAGCGGTTAGCCACAACCTGATATCTCAGGAAAGGCCCCTCTTCAGAGCCCTCCTGGCATTTGGCCATCCTCACATCAGTCGATACCAAGAATGTCTGACTCTGTAATTGGTACATCCAAACAAGTGAGCCCACTGGGACTGGGACTGAGACTGGCTGTCAGTGCCTGGCTTCTTGCATTTTAATTTCAGAGAGTTCCATCACCAAGGAAGTTAGGTAGGTCACTTCCTTCAGGAACTGAATGAGGTCACTGCCTTGGCAACAACTTTGTCCTAACAGTTGCTTCCAAGGGTCCCATGAGATAGAGGCTGCCCCTACTTCCTGTGACAAATTGACTAGTTAGAATGGTATATCAAAATAGGCACCTGGGAACAGCTCTCCATGCAGGCCTGGTTAGGTCCATCTTCTCTACATTAAGAACAGAGAAGCTGATGCATACACATCCCTTCATCCTGTCCAGGTTGTTTGCCATGGAAGATGGCTTTTGCTATCTCAGGATCTTCACAGTTGCCTACATCTTCTCCAGGGATCATATTTGCATCAAACTTTGAGGTTCTCAGCAGTTGGAAGATACCCTACATTCCTGTATTTTAAGACGAACTCTGTCCCTGCTCTTTTGTAATGTTAGATTGAGGCAACAGTGTATGGTTAGGGTTAACAAAGGGTTTGATTTGGGTTAGGAATCATTCTGCGGGATTAATAATGGTATTGGGAAACTGCAATATTTATAGGAATATAGAGGTGAAATAAAAGAATAAAAACAGAAATCTAGGTAAGATTTGAAGCTCAGAAGTGCATTGGGAATTTGATTGGGATACGTAGCTTTGAATTAAGTTCTGCATACATGTTTCCGAAAAATCGATATACAATGTCATAGGACCTTGTACCTTGGATGATTGAATGTAGTAGAGAACATCCACTCAAAAAGGGATAGTTGATAGGATCAGGAAGATAGTCAGTATGTTTCAGAAAAAGAGTGAGAATAGGATTTGCACCAAAGTTCATTAGCAATAGGGTTTCGGTTAAAGAGTGAATGTCAATGTCAGCACATGTGAAGGGTCAGTCACAATGTAGAACTGGGGAAAATATGTAGGAAAATAGATATCAATAGAGACATTAGGAAATCAGGCAAAGTGTAAAGTGAGTGAAAAAATTATACATTTTCAATAGTTTTGAGGTTGAATACATAATCTTAGGAAGAAACAAATATGGAGTCACCAATAGGATTCACACTTGTGAGCATTAGGCAACCTGGACATGGATGTTTTTAATTATCCATGTTCAGTTTCCATTTAGGCTTTGGTACGATCATACGTGTGACTTTTGCATTTTGTGTCCAGAATATTACTTTGATAACATGCATATGTAGATCAGGTGACATGAGTAATTCTTCCACCATTTATGGGAGCAATATTTTGAATACATATAAATTAGTATTGGGGGTGCAAAGAGGTGTACCCTGTGTCTATGAATATAGAGATAATGCATGAATAGACCATACTGTGAATAAATAATATAACTGGTCCACTTTAAATAATGGATTGAATTGATATCAGAAAACATATAAGAAATCTTTTATTGATATGAAATCATTCATTCCAACAAGTTATACATCTAATGGTGATATTAGAGTTATGGATTATCATGAAGTGTGTGTCAGTTTTGCTTCAAAAGTGATAAAGGAAATAGAAAATAATGTGTTTGGAAATAAGTCTCATGAAAAGACCAGTCAAGAAACATGGAGGAATACATGTATTCTGAAGCAGGAAGTGATTGAAAGTGAAACAAATGCCTATAAATTTGGTAACTTATGGAGGAAATATATATCCTATGATGTGCAAAAACTGAAGAAATTGTAATGTACCAGTGTTGAACATAAATGAACGTCAATATACACATCATGTCCCATAGGAATCTACTTGCATTGATGTTAAACTGGGTAGGGTACTGTAGAAATATTAGGATTTGTATGCACCATTCACTGAAGTTAGTTTTCAGTACTAGGAAACAAATATGTATTTCAGGTGGATGAATGATTCTGAGAATAATCTTGTGAAAAGTTGATTATAAATCCACATACATGAACATGAATGAAATTAGGGAGTGTATATAAGACACATATATTTCATATTTTAAAAATTCTGGAGAGTGTGTATATATATATATATATATATACACACACACACACACACACACATACACACACACACACAAATAGACATTAAAAATAGCAATATATGCCAATTGAAATTCACCATGAAATATATATCATCCACAATCCAAAAATATTCATTTTACTGAACATGGATTTATGTATAACGTTGCTCAACTAGGAAGCTCATCCATAGGTTGAATTTTCAGTTCAAACAGCGTTTAGAAGTTGTGATCTCTTCTCACAATTTGTATCTGCCAAGTCAGCCACCTCACAAGAATGTACGTGTAGTACCAGGTAGGATTCTGTATGTGCATATAAAAAAATATGTGCTGAGTAGGCTACAGAGAAAGGGAGACAGGAATTCACATTTTTGTTATCTTTAAAATCACATGGGAAACTATTTCAACAAAAAATTGTCTTGATTTATAACTCCTACCCTATATAATGCAAAAGGCAAGTGCAACTATACACCATGCCTCCTCTGAACTGCTTGTATTTCTAGTCTGTTTGGGTTATTTTTCTGCATAATATTTGGATTAGTAGTCAGAGTCTAGTAGCGTATGGTTTAGTGTCACGAATTCAGTATTTTAAATGGAAAATTGGTAAACGAATCCAATGTGTATGCAAATATGTGCTACACAAAAGTCTTCCCACTCTCATCCAGAACAATTCTTTGACATTACCTTCGCCCCATGTAAGACTAAATTAGAAGAGAAGAGTTAGAAAATCTGTGAGTACATATCTGGAATGGAAAATGCTCAGGAGTTCACAACCTTGAAAATGGTAGAGGAGTTTCCAAAAGTAAGTGACTGGTAAACACTCCACAAGCATGGAACTCTTCTGGCCAAAAGGCTTCATGAGAAACTGCCTCTGAGGTTGGACACTTGAAATATATGTTGTTGTCCGGAGCTTTAGCTTTATTTCTAGTGAGACCATCAAAGCTCGGTCTGCATCTATGTGACCTGGAGGACATCGTTTCTTATTTTCCATTGAACATGAGGCAGCACTGGTGATTTCTCTCTTTGTAGGTAAACTGTGGCCACTGGGGGCTAAGTGTCTCTCTGAGTGGACTGTGAAGCCATTTGGTCATCATCCAGTTTTAGTGGTTTTTCTTGCTGCTGCACTGTGAATTTGGTATTTGCTTCACGAAATACAAGGAGTTCATCTGGGATAAGGTGTTGGAGGGATTTCTGTCACGTGTGTTGGGTCAGGGTCGACAGGAGAATGCACCAACCAGGCTTCTATCCGACATAGATTGCCCCCTTGACCATAGCAACCTGATTCTGAACATTGCCCTGAAACCTCTCCATACAACAAAATGCCTTTTCATATAATTGTCTGCTGGGTGCACCAAGTCAGTCACAATCCATTTGGAAGCCAATGGCAGATCCACATGGCCACACCACAGTTGTATTATCACACACCTGAACACCACTGCTCTAGGCTCACTACTCAGCAGGCTCCAACTTACTGGCATCACTGTTCTACACCATTTTCATGAAACCCAGTCAATCAAGGCACTGTTACACTCATGATCAGCAAGAGGACATCCAAAGGTTCTCCAGTGCCACGTGGTCATGAGAATTTCAAAAATTTCATGGTATTTATCTAGCCATTCTTCAAGAATGAAGTTGGAGGCACCTTGGGGTTTCATTCATCCAGGAACCATTAAATGGTAAGGAAGCTCATTTCAATGAAAGCTCTGAGGAACTCTCACAGGCAAGGCATCCCAAAGAGTGCCCAAAAGGTCACATGAAGCCAGGCCCAGTGAGGTCTACAATGTGAGGTCCATGTGTGTTTTGACTCTTAACTAAGGCTGCAAAGTTTTTCAGAAAAAAATCATGTGATATCCTTGCTGAGATTTTCAGTTCTCTGTGGAAAGCCATCCTGGGCCTAGATCTCAGGTTTCATGGGCGAATCTCATGCATGGCCTCCCACAATCCCAACACAATTCATGGCAATACTTCTGTGAGATCAGTTCCAGAATTCAGTTCCTAAGGGGAATCACACCAGAGTTTAAGCCCATGAGGACCCAATCATCTCTTCCAACCGCCACACAAATCACCACATTTAAAACCAAAACATTCCCACATTGCCCTCATCTTCATCCATATAGACACTCATCATTAACTCTGACTGGAGGTTTCCATGAGGGGCGCAGCCCACGACAGTGTCTAAAATATGCACCCTTGCCCCTCATTTGCCTAAAGTCAGGGTGGCCTGGAAACCCTTCCTGTGAACCAGCAGTGATCAAATAGGCCTGCCGTTAATAGAGCTCTGCTTCCCCAATTTGAGGCCTACTGACTGTCAGGTATAGATTCGTTATGTGATTTGGCATCATAAGAGAACCCAAGCACTTCTGCTGGAAATTGAAGAACTCATTTGAACCAAAGGATCCCTATTCTCACTTGATGCAGGTCAGGAACCTAACAGAGGAAGGCAAGAGACTTCATCCACAACGACTGATCCTTTTGCCATTTTGGTTTTGGATGTACACAGAATCTTCTTTAGATCTATCAGGAGCTGAGAATCTTAGCCACAGCCTCAAACATGGCCTAGTGTCTGATTAAGACACATCCCTTTCCAAAGCAATTAAGAGCCACAGGTGATGCCCATTCATTTTCATTTGAATACTTTTTCTTCAGGCTTCACAAAGGGGTGGCCTGAGGCAAAGACCTTCCTGACATTCAAGGCAACAGAATCATAGGTAAGCAAATGGACCAGAGCAGGGTTTCTCCACTGAGACTTTACCTGTCACACTGATATCTGCGTTTTCTGAGATGTTCCCATTTCCTTCAGCTACCAAGAACATGGCCATGTCACAGAGCTTGCAGGTGGTACATATCTTGGACACATAAACATGTGCCTATTCTAGAGATTGGCCAGAATTCAGGAAGAAAACAGGAACTTCAGAGGATCCTAGGTGTTGCCCATTCATATGGCAAGCTGCAGTCCATTTCTAAATTGGGCAGGTGGAATGCTGGGAAGCTTTCTACTAGACAGGACACATAAATTGATTAATTCTCTTTTCAAATGTCGACATCCACGGACATAGTGGAATACACAGACATAGAATCACTCGCATTGTCAAACGACTTACTAGAAACAGTCCACTGCAAAACAAACAAACTGCCTTTCCTACCTATTCTCAGAACATGAGACAAAACCACAAACTCACACCCACACCACCAAAGGCACCTCCTTCCCCCAAATAGGTCTGTGAATATCCGGAGTGTCCTCTGACTGGTGGGCCATACTATTTTCCCCAAAAATGGACTGTCCTGTCTCAGAAATGTTCTCCTTGGAAAACTCTTTGAAGTTGTTTGGAGCCAGCATTGAGCCACTACCTGCGATCTCAGGAAAGGCTCCTCTTCAGAGCATTCCTTGCATTTGGCCATCCTCACATCAGTAAATACAAAGAAAGATTGACTCTGTCCTTGGTAAATCCAAACAAATGAGCCCACTGGGACTGGGACTGAGACTGGCTCTCAGTTCCTGGCTTCTTGGATCCCAAGTTTAGAGAATTCTATCACCAAGGAAGTTAGATAGGTCACTTCCTTCAGGAACTGAATGAGGTCACTGCCTTGACAACCACTTTGTCCTAACAGTTGCTTCCAAGATTCCAATGAGATGGAGGCTGACCCTACTTTCTGTGACACTTTCACAAGTTCAAATGATATATCAACCATTGGCACCCAGGAATAGCTCTCCACACAGGCCTGGATTTGTCCATCTTATCTACATTAAGAAAAGAGAGGCTGATTCAGACACAACTCTTCATCCTGTCCAGGTTGTTTGCCATAGAAGATGACTTTTGCTGTCTCAGGTCCTTCATATCTGCCTACATCTTCTTCAGGGATCATTTCTGCATGGAATTTTGAGGTTCTCAACAGGTGGAAGATCTCCTACCTTCCTTTATTGTAAGACAAAAATCTTTCCCTGCTCTTCTGTAGAGTTAGATTGAGGAAAGAGTGTATGGTTAGGTTTAATAGCATATTCGATTTGGATTAGGAATGATTCTGCTGGATGAATAATTGTATTGGAAACCTGTGATATTTTAAGAAAATAGACGTGAAATATAAGTATGAAAACAGAAATCTAGGAAAGATTTGAAGCCCAGAATGGAATAGGGCCCTTGAATGGGATACTTAGCTTGAATAATGTTCTGCACCAAGGTCTCAGATAAATCAATATACAATGGCATAGGACCCTGTATCTCGGATTATTGAATGTAGAAGAGAATATCCAGTCAAAAAGGGATAGTCCATAAGATTAGGAAGATAGTCAGTAGGTTTAGGAAGAACAGTGAGTCTATGAATTCGAGAAAATGTTCTTTAACAATACGGTTTCGGTTAGAGATTGAATGTAAATGTCAGCACATAAGAAGAGTCAGTCGCAATTATGAACTGGGGAAAATATTTAGGAAAGCAGATATCAATAGAGACATTAGGAAATCAGGCAAATTATAAAGTGAGTGATAGGATTAGACATTTTAAACATGGTTGAGGTTGAATATATAATCCTAGGAAGAAACAAATATGTAGTCACCAATAGGATTTACATTTGAGAGCATTAGGCAACCTGAACATGGATGTTTTTAGTAATCCATGCACACTTTCCATAAAGCCTTTGGTACAAACATAAGTGTTAACTTTGCATTTTGTGTCCAGAATATTACTGTGATACAATGTATATGTAGATCAGGTGACATGAGTATTTCTTCCACCATTATGGGGAGCAATATTTTAAAAATTTATAAATTAGTACTGGGGATACAAATAGTGGTACCTGTGTTGATGAATATAGAGATGATGCACTAATAGAGCATATTGTGAATAAATTATATAACTATTTCCAACTTTAAATAATGGATTGAATTTACCTCTGAAAATATATAGGAAATCTTATATTGATATACATACATTCATTCCAACCAGTTATATATCTAATGGTAATATTAGGGTTATGGTTTATCATGAAGATTGTGTGAGTTTTGCTTCAAAAATGATTATGGAATTGAAAATAATGTGTTTATAAAGAAGTCTAGTGAAAAGACCATAAAGAAACAAGGAGGAATACATGTGTACTCACGGGGGAAGTGATTGAAACTGAATCAAATGCCTATAAATTTGTGTACTTGTGGATGAAAAGATATATCCTATGATGTCCACAAACTGAAGAAATAGTAATGTACCAGTGTTGAATAAAAATGAACTTCAAAATACACATCATGTCCCATAAGAATCTACTTGCATTGATGTTAAACTGGGTCAATTACTGTAGAAATATTAGGATTTGTAAGCACCATTTACTGAAGTTAGTTTTCAGTACTAGGAAACAAATATGAATTTCAGGTGGTTGAATATTTCTGAGAATAATCTTGTGAAAAGTTAATTATAAAGCTACATACATGAACATGAATGAATTTAGGGAGTGTTTAATAAGACACATATATTTCATTTTTTAAAAAATCTAGAGAGTATATGTGTATATATATATATATATATATATATATATATATATATATATATATATAAAACTCATGGAGAAATATTACAATGAAATTTGACAAGATTTTAACACATACCCTTGATAAAGCAGAAGGCAAATCCAAGTATACACCATGCCTCCTATGGAAGGCCTGTATTTCTATTCTGTTAGGTTTCTTTTTATCCATCATATTAGGATTAGTATTCAGAGTCTAGTAGCGTATTTGTTAGTGTCACAGATCAGTATTTCAAATGAAATATAGGAAAATGAATCTAATCTGTATGCAAATATGTGCTACACAAAAATCTTGCCACTCTTATCCAGAACAATTCCTTGACATTAACTTCGCTCCAAGTAAGACACAATTAGTGGAGAGGAGTTAAAAAACCTGTGATTACATATGTGGAACTGAAAATGCTCAGGAGTTCACAACATGGAATTGGTAGAACAGTTTCCAAAAGTAAGGGACAGGGTAAAAACTCCACAAAACCACAAACCCACACTCATTCCAAAAAAGGCACCTTCTTCCCCCATGTAGGTCTGTGACTATCCGGAGTGTCCTCTGACTGGTGGGCCATACTATGTTTCCCTGAAAGTGCTTGTCCTGTCTCAGATCTGGTCTCCTTGGCCAACACTGTGAAGTTGTCAGGAGGCAGTGGTGAGCCACTACCAGCTCTCTCAGGAAAGGGCCCTCTTCAGAGCATTCCTGGCATTTGGCCATCCTCACATCAGTAGGTACCAAGAAAGAATGACTCTGTCCTTGGTAAATCCAAACAAGTGAGACCACTGGGACTGGGAGTGGGAATGGCTCTGGATGCCTTGCTTCCTGGATCTCAAGGTCAGAGAGTTCCATCACCAAGGAAGTGAAGTCAGGTCACCTGCATACCACTGCTCTAGCCCCACTCCTCAAACTACATGGAGAACTATTACAATTAAAAATTAACTAGTTTTATAACACCTACCCTTTATCATGCAAAAGGCAAGTCCAACTATACGACATGCCTCCTCTAATCTCCTTGTATTTAAATTCTGTTTGGGTTATTTTTCTTCATCATATTAGGATTAGTAGTCAGAGTCTAGTGGGGTATGGGTTAGTGTCAGGGATTCAGTATTTCAAATGGAAAATGGGAAAATGAATACAATGTGTATGCAAATATGTGCTACACAAAAGTCTTCCAACACTCATTCAGAACAATGCCTTGACATATTACCTTCTCCCCAAGTAAGACACAAATAGAGGAGAAGAGTTAGAAAATCTGTGAATACATATCTGGAATGAAAAATGCTCAGGAGTTCACAAACTTGCAGGTGGTAAAGGAGTTTCCAAAAGTAAGGGACAGGGTAAACACTCCACAACCATAGAGCTCTGCAGGCCTAAAGACTGCTGTAGTAACTGCCTCTGAGTTTGGGCGCTTGAAATATATGTTGTTTTCAGGAGCTTTAGCTTCCTGTTTATTGAGACCATAAAAGCTGGGTCTGCATCTATGTGACCTGGAGGACATGGATTCTTATATAGAAATGAACATGAGGCAGCAGTGCTGAATTCTCTCTTTGTAGGAAAACTGTTGCCACTGGGGGCTAAGTGTCTCCCCATGTGGACTGCGAGACACTTAGCATTTGTTCATCGTCCACTTTTCATGGTGTTTCTTGCTGCTGCAGTGGGAGTTTGGTATTCATGAAATACAAGGAGTTCAACTGGGAAACAGTGCTGGAGGGAGTTCTGTCACGTGTGGTGGGTCAGGGTCTGCAGGAGAATTTAACAACCAGGCTTCTATCCCACATTGCTTGCTCCCTTGAACATAGCAACCTGATTCTGAACATTGCCCTGGAACTTCTCCATATAACAAGATGCCTTTACATACAAGGGTCAGCTGGCTGCACCATGTCAGTCACAAGCCAATTGGAAGCCAATGGCAGATCCACCTGAAAACAAAACAAGATGTTTTATCACAAACCTGCACACCACTGCTCTAGGCCCACTACTCAGCAGGCTCCAACTTACTGGCATCTCTGTTCTACACCATTTTCATGAAACCCAGTCAATCAAGGCACTGTCTGTTACACTCAGGATCAGCAACAGGACATCCAAAGATTCTCCAGTGCCACGTGGTCATGGGAATTTCAAAAAATTCATGGTATTTATTTAGCTATTTTTCAAGGATGAAGTTGGAGGCACTGTGGGTTTCAATACATTCAGGAACCATTAAATGTTGAGGAAGCTCATTTCAATAAAACCTCTGGATAACTCTCACAGGCAAGGTTTCTCAAAGAGTGGCAAAATATCACATGAAGCCAGGCCCATTAATGTCTACAATGTGAGGTCTATGTATCTTTTGACTCTCCACTATGGCTGCCAAGTCTTTCAGAATACAATCATATGATACCCTGGCTGAGATTCCCAGTGGTCTGTGGAAAGCCACCCTGGGATCATATCGCAGTTTTCAAGGGCGACTCTCATGTGTGGCCTCCTAAATCCCTATCAATTTCATTGCAATACTTCTCTGAGAGCAGTTCCACAACTCAGACTCTAAGGGGAATCACACCTGTGTTTAAACCCAGGAGAACCCATTCATCTCTTCCAACTTCCACACAAATGACCACAATTAAAACCAAAACACTCCCACATGGCCCTCATCTTTTTCCATATAGACACTAATCATAACCTCTGGCTAAAGGTTTCCATGAGAGGTGCAGCCCAAGACAGTATCCAAAGTAAGCTCCCTTGCCCCTCATTTGCCTAAATTCATGGTGGCCTGGACACCCTTCCTGTGAATCATGAGTGATAAAATAGGCCTGCCGTTAATACTGCTCTTCTTCTCCAATTTGAGGCATACTGACTGTCAGGAATAGATTCTTTATGTGATTTGGAGTCATAAGAAAACCGAAGCTCCTCTGCAGTGGTTTGAAGAACTCAATTGACACAAAGCATCCCGATTCTCACTTGATGGAGGTCAGGAACCTAACAGAGGAAGGCAAGAGGCTTCTTTCAAAATGACTGATTTTTTTTCACATTTTGGTTGTGGATGCATACATGAGATCTTTCTTTAGATCTATCTGGTGCTGAGAATGTAAGCCACAACCTCACACAGGGCCATGAGGCTGATTCAGACACATCCCTTTCCAAAACAATTTAGCAAAGATTCACAGGTAATGCCCATTCATTTCCATTTGAAAACTGTTTTCTTCATGCTTCAAAAAGTTTGGCCTGAGGCAACGACCTTCCTGATATTCAGGGCAACAGAACCATAGGTAAGCAAATGGCCCAAAGCAGGGTTTCTCAACTGAGATTTTCCTGGTCACACTGATATCTAATTTTTCTGAGATGCTCCTATTCCCTTCAGCTATCCAGTACATTGTCATGTCACAGAGCTTGGGGGTGGTACATATCTTCGACACAAAACCATGAGCGTATTCTGGAGAGTGGCCTGAATTCAGGAAGAAAAGAGGAACTTAGGAAGATAGTAGGTGTTGCCCATCTATAAGGCAAGCCACAGTCCATTCATTAATTGGGCAGGATGAATGCTGGGAAGCATTCTACTAGACAGGAAAATCCACTGATGCATTCTCTTTTCTAATGTCTACAACAACGAACAGAGTGTGATACACACACATAGAATCACTCGCCTTGTCAAAAGACTTACGAGAAACAGTACACCCCAAAACAAACAAACTGACTTTTCTACCTATTCTCAGAGACAAAACCACAAACTCACTTCGACACCCACAAAATCACCTCCTTCCCTCAAGTAGGTCTGTGACTCTCCACAGTGTCCTTTGTCTGGTGGGCCATACAATGTTCCCATGAAATGGCCTGTCCTGTCTCAGATCTGGTGTCCTTGGCCAACCCTGTGAAGTTGTCAGGAGCCAGCTTTGAGCCACTACCTGCCCTCTCAGGAAAGGTCCCTCTTCAGAGCTCTCCTGGCTTTTGGCCATCCTCACTTCAGTAGGTACCAAGAAAGACTGCCTATGTCCTTTGTAAATCAAAAAAGTGAGCCCACTAGCACTGGTACTGGGACTGGCTCTTGGTGCCTGGCTTCCTGGATCCCAAGTTCAGAGTTTCATCACCAAGGAAGTGAGGTGAGTTCACATCCTTCAGGAACTGAATGAGGTCACTGCCTTGACAACCACTTTGTCCTAACAGTTGCTTCCAAGGGTCCCATGAGATGGAAGATGCCCCTAATTCTTGTAACAATTTGACAAGTTAGAATGGTATATCAACCATAGGCACCCAGGAAAATCTCTCCAGACAGGCCATGTTTGGTCCATCTTCTCTACATTAAGAAGATAGAGGCTCATTCAGACACATCCCTTCATCATGACCAAGTTGTTTGTCATGGAAGATGACTATTGCTCTCTCAGGTACTTCATAACTGCCTACATGTTCTTCAGGGATCATTTCTGCAAGGAACTCTGAGGTTCTCAGCAGGTGGAATATCCCCTACATTCCAGTATTGTAAGACCAACTCTGTCCCTGTTCTTCATTAAAGTTAGTTTGAGGGAACAGTGTATGGTAAGGGTTAATAACAGGTTCGATTTGGGTTAGGAATCATTCTGAAGGGTGAATAATGGTACTGGGAACCTGCGATATTTATAAGAATATATATGTGAAATATAAGTATGTAAACATAAATCTAGGTAAGATTTGAAGCCCAGAATGGCATTGGGCCCTTGATTGGTATACTTAGCTTTGAATTATGTTCTGCACAGATGTCTCAGATAAATCAATATACAATGCATTGGATCTTATACCTTGGATAATTGAATGTTGAAGAGAACATCCAGTCAAAAAGGGATAATTGGTAAAATTCGGAAGATAGTCGGTAAGTTTAGAAATAAGAGTGAGTATAGGATTTGCCCAAAGTTCTTTACCAATTGCGTTTCGGGTAGAGAGTGAATGTAAATTTCAGAACATGTGAAAGGTCAGTCACAATTATGAACTGGGGAAAATATGTAGGAAAGCAGATATAAATAGAAACATTAGGAAATCAGGCAAAATATAAAGTGAGTGATAGGATTAGACATTTTCAACAGGCTTGAGGTTGAATATATAATCTCAGGAAGAAACCAATATATAGTCACCAATAGGATTGACATATGAGAGCATTAGGCATCATGTACATGAATGTTTTTAGTAATCAATGCTCACTTTCCATTTAGGTTTTGGTACAATCATAAGTGTGAATTTTGCTTTGTGTATCCACATTACTGTGATAAAATATATATGTAGATCAGGTGACATGAGTATATCTTCCACCATTTCTGGAAGCAATATATTGAAGACATAAAATTAGCATTGGGGGTACAAATAGGTGTACCCTGTGTCTATGTGTGTAGAGATAATGCATGAATAGGCCATTTAAGTGAATAAATAATATAACGGGTTTCACGTATACAATGGATTGAATTGATATCTGAAAATATATAAGATATCTTATATTGATATACAATCATTCATTCCAACCAGTTATATATCTAATGTTAAAAATAGAGTTATAGTTTATCATGAAGGGTGTGTGAGTTTTGCTTCAAAAGTGATTATGGAAATCAAAAATAATGTGTTTGGAAAGAAGTCTCATGAGAAGTCCAGTCAAGAAACATGGATGGATGCATGTGTTCTGAAGCAGGAAGTGATTGAAAGTGAAACAAATGCCTATAAATTTGTGAACTTGTGGATGAAATATATATCCTATGATTTGCATTAACTGATAAAATAGTAATGTACCAGTGTTGAATAAAAATTATTGTCAAAATACATATCATGTCCCATAGGAATCTACATGCATTGATGTTAAACTGGTTAAGTTACTGTAGAAATATTAGGATATATATGCACCATTCACTGAACTTAGTTTTCAGTACTGGAAACAAAATATGTATTTCAGGTGGATGAATATTTTGAGGATAATCCTGTAAAAATTTGATTATAATTTAACATACATGAACATGAATGAATATAGGGAGTGTATTAAGACATATATTTCATATTATAAAAAATCTGGAGAGTGTATATATATATATACATATATATGTATGTATGTATGTATATATATATATATATATATATATATATATATATATATATATATATATATATATATATATATAATACACACACAGACATTAAAAAGTAGCAGTATATATGCCAATCGAAATTCATCATGAAATACATATCATCCACAGATGAAAAAAAATTTATTTTACTGAACATGGATTTATGTATAATATTCTTCAACTAGTAAGCTCACCCATAATTTGAATTTTCAGTTCCAACAGCTTTTAGGAGGAGTGATCTCTTCTCACAATTTGTATCTGCCAAATCAGCCACCTCACACAAATATACGGGTGATACCATATAGGATTCTATATGTGAATATAAAAATACATGTGCTTAATAGGCTTCAGAGAAAGGGAGACAGGAATTCATATATTTGTTAACTTTAAAACCACATGGAGAACTATTTCATTTAAAAATTGACTAGATTTATAACACCTACACTTTATCATGCAAAAGGCAAGTCCAACTATAACAGGCCTCCTCTGAACTACATTTATTTCATTTCTGTTTGGTTGATTTTTCTCCATCGTATTAGAATGTGTAGTATGAGTCTAGTAGGGTATGGGTTAGTGTCAAGGATTCAGTATTTCGAATGGTAAATTGAAAAATGAATCCAACGTGTATGCAAATATGTGCTATACAAAAATGTTCCCACTCTCATTCAGAACAATGCCTTGACATTACTTTCCCCCCAAGTAAGACACAACGAGAGGAGAAGAGTTAGAAAATCTGTGAATACATATCTGGAATGGAAAATGCTCAGGGGTTCACATCCTTGGAGGTGGTAGAGTAGTTTCCAAAAGTAAGGGACAGCATAAACACTCCACAAACATGAAGCTCTGATGGCCTAAAGATTTCTAGAGAAACTACCCCTGAGGTTGGGCCCTTGAAGTATATGTTGTTGTCAGGAGCTTTAGCTTACTTTCTACTAATAAAATAAAAGCTGGGTCTGCATCTATGTGACCTGGAGGACATGGTTTCTTATTTTTCAATGAACATGAGGCAGCAGTGCTGAATACTCTCTTTGTTGGTAAACTGTTGCCACTGGGCGCTAAGTGTCTCCCCGTGTGGACTGCGAAGCCATTTGGTCATCCTACACTTTTCATGGTGTTTCTTGCTGCTGCACAGGGAATTTGCTATTTCTACACCAAATACAAGGAGTTCAACTGTGACATACAGCTGGAGGGAGTTCTGTCACGTGTGGTGGGTAAAAGTGTGCAGGAGAATGGACCAACCTGGTTTCTATCACACATAGCTTTACCCATTGACCATTGCAACCTGATTCTGAACATGGCCCTGAAAATTCTCCATATAACAAGATGCCTTTATATACAAGGGTCTGCTGGCTGCACCATGTCAGTCACAAGCCATTTGGAAGCCAATGGCAGATCCACATGAACCCACCAAAGATGGTTAATCACACACCTCCCTAAAACTGCTCTAGCCTCACTACTCTGCATGCTCCAACTTACTGGCATCTCAGTTCTACACCATGAAGGCACTGTCTAGTACACCCTTGATCAGCAACAGGACATCCAAAGGTTATCCAGTGCCATGTGGTCATGGGAATTTCAAAAATTTTATGGTATTTATTTAGCCATATTTCAAGGATGAAGTTGGAGGCACTGTGGTTTTCAATTCATTCAGGAAACATTAAATGGTGAGGAAGCTCATTTCAATGAAACCTCTGGAGAACTCTCACAGGAAAGGCTTCCCAAAAAAGTGGACAAAAGGTCAAATGAAGCCAGGCCCATTTAGGTATACAATGGGAGGTCCATGTGTGTTTTGACTCTCAACTATGGCCGCCAAGTCTTTCAGAATAAAATCATGGGATATCCTGGCTGAGATTCCCAGCGCTCTGTGGAAAGCCACCCTGGGCATAGATCTCAGTTTCCAAAGGCGAATGTCATGCGTGGCCTCTGAAAATCACAACACAATTTATGGCAATATTTCTCTGAGGGCAAATCCAGAACTCTGTCTCTACGTGGAATCACACCAGAGTTCAAGCCCAGGTGGACCCAGTCATCTCTTCCAACCACCACAAAAATGACCACAATTAAAACCAAAACAGTCCCACATGGCCCTAATCTTCTTCCATATAGACACTCCTCATAACATCTAGCTGGAGGTTTCCATGAGGAGCGAAGCCCAAGAAAGTGTCCAAAATAAGCTCCCTTGCCCGTCATTTCCCTAAAGTCAGGGTGGCCTGGACACCCTTTCTGTGAACCAGGAGTGATCAAATATGCCTGCCGATAACACTGCTCTGCATCTCCAGTTTGAGGCCTACTGACTGTCGGGTATAGATTCTTCATGTGATTTGGTGTCATGAGAAAACACAAGCATGTATAGGCTAGCCTTTGCAGGGCTTTGAAGAACTCATTTGATTCAAAGAATCCTATTCTCACTTGATGGAGGTCAGGAAACTAACAGAGGAAGGCAAGAGACTTCATCAACAATGACTGAACTTTTTCCCATTTTGGTTTCGGATGCACACATGGGATCTTTCTTTAGATGTATCATGTGCTGTGAATCTAAGCCACAGCCTCACACAGGGTCAAGAGGCTGATTCAGACATATCCATTTGCAAAGCAATTACAAAAGAGCCACAGGTGACGCCCATTCATTTCCATTTGAAAACTGTTTTCTTCAGGCTTCACAAAGAGGTGGGCTGAGGCCAGACTGTCTTCACATTCAGGGGAAGTAAAGAATTGGTTAGCAAAAGGGCCAAAGCAGGGTTTCCCCACTGAGGCTTTCCTGGTCACACTGATATCTGAGTTTTCTGAGATGCTAGGCATTCCTTTTAGCTATCCAGTACATGGCCATGTCACAGAGCTTGGAGGTGGTTCATATCTTGGACACAAAACCATGAGCCTATTCTGGAGAGTGGCCACAATCAGGTAGAAAACACTAACTTAGGAAAATAGTAGGTGTTTCCCATCCATAAGGGAAGCCACAGTCCATTCATCAATATGGCAGGATGAATCCTAGGAGACTTTTTACTAAACAGGACACATCCATTGATGCATTCTCTTTTCTAATGTCTACAACCACGGACAAAGTGGGATACACAGACATAGAAACACTCACCTTGTCAAATGACTTACTAGAAACAGTTCACTCCAAACCAAAAACTGCCTTTCCTACCTATTCTCAGAACATGAGACAAAACCACAAACTCACACCTACACCCACAAAGGCACCTCCTTCCCCCAACTAGGTCTTTGAATATCCGGAGTGTCCTCTGACTTGTGGGCCGTACTATGTTTTCCGAAATGTCCTGTCCTGTCTCAGATCTGGTCTCCTTGGCCAACTCTGTGAAATTGTCAGGAGCCACCGGTGAGCCACTAACTGCTTTCTCAGTAAAGGCCCCTCTTCAGAGCTCTCCTGAAATTTGGCCATTCTCACATCAGTAGGTACCAAGAAAGACTGACTCTGTTCTTGGTAACTCCAAACATGTGAGCCCACTGGGAATGGAACTGGGACTGGCTCTGGGTGCCTGGCTTCCTGGATCCCAAATTCAGAGAGTTCTATCACCAAGGAAGTGAGGAAGGTCACTTCCTTTATGAACTGAGTGAGGTCACTGCTTTTGCAACCACTTTGTCCTAACGTTTGCTTCCAAGGGTCTCATGAGATGGAGGCTACCCCTACTTCCTGTGACACTTTCACAACTGAGAATTGTATGTCAACCATAGGAAGCCGGGAACAGCTCTCCACACAGGACTGGTTTGGTCCATCTTTTCTTCATTAAGAAGAGTGAGGCTGATTCTGACACATCCCTTCATCCTGACCAGGTTGTTTGCCATGGAAGATGACTTTTGCTCTCTCAGGTCCTTCATAGCTGCCTACATCTTCACCAGGGATCATTTCTGCATCCAACTTTGAGATTCTAAGCAGGTGGAAGATCCCCTACATTCCTGTATTGGAAGACCAATTCTGACCCTCCTCTTCTATAAAGTTAGATTGAGGGAACATTGTATGGTTGGGGTTAATAACAGGTTCTAGTTGCGTTAGGAATCATTCTGTGGGATGAATAATGGTATTGGGATTTTGTGATATTTACAAGAATATATAGGTGAAATATAAGTATGAAAACAGAAATCTACGTAATTTTTGAAGCCCAGAAGAACATTGGGCCCATGATTGGGATTCTTAGCTTTGAATTATTCTCCACAGGTGTCTCAGATAAATCGATATACAATGGCATAGGACCTTGTTCCTTGGAGGATTGAATGTCAAAGAGAACATCCAGTCAAAAAGGGATAGTTGGTGGATTAGGAAGATAGATGGTAGGTTTAGAATGAAGAGTGTGTATAGGTTTTGAACCAAAAGATCTTTAGCAATAGGGTTTTGGCTAGAGAGCTAAAGTAAATGTCAGCAAATGTGAAGAGTCAGTCACAATGATGAACTGGGGAAAATATATAGGAAATCAGATATCAATAGAGGCATTAGGAAATCAGGCAAAGTATAAAGTGAGTGATAGGGTTAGAATTTTCAACAGGGTTGAGGTTGAATATGAAAATTCAGGAAGAAACAAATATGTAGTAAGCAACAGGATTCACATTTGAGAGCATTAGGCAACCTGGACATTGATGATTTTAGTAATCCATGCAACTTTCCATTTAGGATTTGGAAAAATCATAACTGTGTCCTTGCTTTTTTTTCCACAATATTACTGTGATAAAATGTATATATAGATCAGGTGACATGAGTATTTCTTCCATCATTTCTGGGAACAATATTTTGAAGACGTATAAATTAGTATTGGGTGTACAAATAGGTGCTCTGTGTTAAATGAAAATAGAGATAATGCATGAATAGACCATACTGTGAATAAATAATATAACTAGTTCCAAATTATATAATGGATTGAATTGATATCTGAAAATATACAGGAAATCTTATATTGATATTCAACATTCATTCCAACCAGGTATACATCTAATGATAATATTAGTCTTATGGTTTATCATGAAGTGTGTGTCAGTTTTGCTTCAAAAGTGATAAAGGAAATAAAAAATAATGTGTTTGGAAAGAAGTCTCATGAAAAGAGCAGTCAAGAAACCTGGGGGAATACATTTGTTCTGAAGCAGGAAGTAATTGAAATTTTTTAAAAAAGGCCTATAAATTTGTGAATTTGTGGATGAAATATGTATCCTATTATGTGCATAAACTGAAGAAATATTATTGTACCAGTGTTGAATAAAAATGAACGTCAAAATACACATCATGTCCCATAGGAATCTACTTGCATTGATGTTAAACTGGGTTATTTATTGTAGAAATATTAGGATTTGTATTCACCATTCACTGAAGTTATTTTTCAGTACTAGGAAACAAATATGTATTTCAGGTGGATGAATAATTCTGAGAATAATCTGTGAAAAGTTGATTATAAATCCACATACGTGAATATGAATGAATTTAGGGAGACACTTATATTTCATATTTTGAAAAATTTGGAGAGTATATATATATATATATATATATATATATATATATATATATATACACTTATACACACACACACACACACACACACACAGACATTAAAAAGTTGCAATATATATGCCAATCGAAATACATCATGAAATATATATCATCCACAAATCCAAAAATCTTTATTTTACTGAGCATCGATTTATGTATAATGTTGTTCAACTAGAAAGCTTACCCACAGTTTGAATTTTCAGTTCCAACAGCATTTTGGAGTAGTAATCTCTTCTCACAATTTGTATCTGCCAAGTCAGCAACCCCACAAGTATGTATGTGTGATACCAGGTACTATTCTATATGTGCATATAAAAATACATGTACTGAATAGGGTACAGAGAAATGGAGACAGGAATTCACATATTTGTTAACTTTAAAAACACATGGGGATGTGGAGGGGCAGAGCCGCCAACCGCGCCTGCAAGGTAGGCGGACCTGCGACCTACCGGTAGGACAGGCTTAGCGGCCCGCGAGCGTGAAAGACACATCGCCCTGGTTGGGGGAGGGGCAGAGCCGCCGTTCGCCTGCAAGGTACACGGACCTGCAACCCACAGGCAGAAAAGGCCCAGAAACCCGCGGAAGGGCAGAGACGTCCCTTGCGACTTCAAGGTAGGTGAACCTGCGAATCACTTGCAGAACAGGCCCAGCGGCCTTCAGAGAGGCAGAGCCGCTCCCCATGCCTGCGAAGTCGGCCAATCTGCGAACATTGACAGACCAGGCCCAGGGGCCCGTCAGGGTGGACGACACATCACTAGGTTGGGGGACGGGCCGAGCTGCCATCTGTAATTGCAAGGCAGGTGGACCTCTGAGCCAATAGCAGAACAGGCCCAGCAACCTGCCAGAGTGGTAGACACATCGCCCCGGTTTGGAGAGGGGCAGAGCCGCCACCCACGCCTGCAAGATAGACAGACCTGCAACCCACAAAAAGAAGAGGCCCAGTGGCGGCGTGCAGAGGGCCAGAGCCGACGCCTGCGCCTGCAAGGTAGGCAGACCTGTGACCCACTGGCAGAACAAGCCCAGTGCCCATAGAGGGGTAGAGCCACTGCCCGCTCCTGCAAGGTAGGCGGACCTGCTACCAACCGGGAAAACAGGCCCAGCGGCCTGCTGGTTTGGTAGGCACATTGCCCCAATTGGAAGAGGGGCAGAGCTGCTGCCCATGCCTGTAAGGGAGACTTTGCAACTATACAAGAGGAACATAAATATTTAGGGGTAAAATTAACAGTTTCACCAAGCAGAAAGAAAAGTGAACAGTATGAAAAGACAAGGAAAGAAAGGACCAGAAGCAATGCAGGACAACTCAACATTAGAAGAGGTAATATCTGCAGCAGATGGAATGTCAGATAAAAAATTCAGGACATACATGCTTCAGATGATCTGGAGTCTCAAGGAAGACATTAGACAGCAAAATCAGACCATGAAAGACCACTTCGACAATGAATTACATAAACAAATCCAAGAAGCAAAAAATCAACTATACAGGGAAATAGAGGTTATAAAAAACAAACAAACAGAAATCATAGAAATGCAGGAAGCAATGAACCAACTTAAAAACTCAATTGAGAATACAACCAGCAGAGTAGATCACTTAGAATATAGAACATCAGATAATGAAGACAAAGTATTTCAACCTGAAAAGTACATAGACAGCTCAGCAAGACTATTTAGAAACCATGAGAAGAACATGCAAGAAATATGGGATAACATAAAGAGACCAAACTTAAGAGTCATTGGGATACAGGAAGGTATAGAGGTGCAATCCAAAGAAATGAGCAATCTATTCAATGAAATAATACGAGAAAACTTCCCAGATGTGAAGAATGAGACAGAATCCCAAATTCTAGAAGCCTACAGGACGCCGAATGTGCAAAATCATAAGGGATCCACACCTAGACATATAATAATGAAGATGCCAAATATACAGAATAAGGAGAGAATTTTAAAAGCTACAAGAGAAAGCGAGCAGATTACATTTAGGGGTAAACCAATCAGCATAACAGCTGGTCTTTCAACACAGACTCTGAAAGCTAGAAGATCCTGGAATAAGATTTTTCAAACACTGAAAGAAAATGCGTTCCAACCAAGAATTGTGTATCCAGTGAAATTAAGCTTCAGGATGGAAGATGAAATTAAAACCTTCCATGATAAACAAAAGTTAAAAGAATTTGCAGCTAGAAAACCATCTCTTAAAAACATCCTTCGCAAAACATTATAGGAAGAAGAAATGAAAAATAACAATGAAAAACAACAGTGGGAGGTGTACACTAAAGGGGGGAAAATAATCAAAGAGGAAAACAAACCATGGTTAGTAACATAAATAAACAAATATGGCTGGAAGAAAAACCCATTTCTCAATAATAACCCTAAATGTTAATGGCTTAAACTCACCAATTAAGAGACACAGGCTAGTGGAATGGATCACAAAACAAGACCCAACAATATGCTGCCTACAGGAGATGCATTTGATAGGATAAGACATACATAGACTGAAGGTGAAAGGTTGGGAAAAATTATATCACACATATGGACTTCAGAAACAAGCAGGAGTGTCCATACTCATATCAAAAATATAGATTTCAAGCCAAAGTTAATCAAAAGGGATAAAGAGGGACACTACATAGTGCTCAAGGGAACCATACACCAACAAGACATAACAATCATAAATATATATGCCCCAAACAATGGTGCAGCTATGTTCATCAAAAAAACTCTTCTCAATTTCAAGAGTCTAATAGACCATCATACAATAAACATTGGAGACTTCAACACAACTCTCTCACTACTGCACAGATCTTCCAGGCAAAAGTTGAATAAGGAAACTATAGAACTGAATAACACAATTAATAACCTAGACTTAATTGACATATATAGAATATACCACCCAACATCAAGCAGTAACACTTGTTTCTCAGCATCACATGGATACCTCTCAAAAATAGATCATATATTATGTCACAGATCAACTCTTAGATAATATAAAGGAGTACAGATAATACCAGGCATCTTATCTGATCATAATAAAATGAAACTGAAAATTAATGATATAAGAAGGAAGGAAATATCATGCATCACTTGGAGAATGAACAATAGGTTACTGAATGATCAAAGGGTTATAGAAGACATCATGGAGAAAAATAAAAAAATTCTTAGAGATAAAAAAAACACAGACACAACATATCGGAATCTATGGAACACATTGAAAGCAGTTCTAAGAAGAAAATTCATTCCTTGGAGTTCTTTCCTTAAAAAAACAACAACAAAAAAAAAACAAATAAATGATCTCATAGTTCATCTCAAAATCCTAGAAAAACAAGAGGAAAACAACAGCAATAGAAGTAGAAGGCAAGAAATATTTAAAATCAGAGCTGAAATTAACGAAATCGAAACAAAAGAAACACTTGAAAAAATTGAAAAAACTAAAAGTTGCTTCTTTGAAAAAATAAATAAAATTGACAGACCCTTGGCCATGTTAATGAAAAGAAGAAGAGAGAGAACTCAAATTACTAGCATACGGGATGAAAATGGCAATATCACAACAGACACTTCAGAAATACAGAAGATTATCAGAAATGATTTTGAATCCTTATATTCCAATAAATTAGAAGATAGTGAAGACATCGATAAATTTCTTAAGTCATATGATCCAACCTAAACAGACCAATATCAATTGAGGAAATAGAAGAAGCTATCCAAAGACTACCAACTAAGAAAAGCCCAGGACCAGATGGGTATACAGCAGAGTTTTACAAAACCTTTAAGGAGGAACTAATACCAATACTTTTCAAGTTATTTCAGAAAACCGAAAAAGAGGGAGAACTTAAAATTTATTAAATGATTGCCAATATCACCCTGATTCCTAAACCAGACAAAGACACATCAAAGAAACAAAACTACAGACCAATATCTCTAATGAACCTAGATGCAAAAATCCTCAATAAAATTCTGGCGAATCAAATACAAAAACACATTAAAAAAATTGTGCAACAAGATCCAGTGGGATTCATCCCTGTGATCCAAGGCTGGTTCAATACACGGAAATCAATAAATGTTATTCACCAAATCAATAGACTTAAAAATATGAACCAAATGATCATCCTGATAGATGCAGAAAAAGCATTGGACTAAGTACAGCATCCCTTTATGTTCAAAACTCTAGAAAAACTACGGATAACAGGAACATACCTCAATATTGTAAAAGCAATCTATGCTAAGCCTCAGGCTAGCATCAATCTGAATAGAGAAAAACTGAAGGCATTCCCTCTAAAATCTGGAACAAGATAGGGATGCCCTCTCTCAACAGTTCTGTTCAACATAGTTCTCAAAACACTGGCCAGAGCATTAGACAAATGAAAGAAATTGAAGGCATAAAAATAGGAAAAGAAGAACTTAAATTATCACTATTTGCAGACGAGATGATTCTATACCTAGCAGACCCAAAAGGGTCTACAAAGAAACTATGAGAGCTAATAAATGAATTCAGCAAAGTGGCAGGATATAAAATCAACACGCATAAATCAAAGGCATTCCTGTATATCAGTGACAAATCCTCTGAACTGGAAATGAGGACAACCACACCATTCAGAATATCCTCAAAAAAAATTAAATACTTGGGAATCAACCTAACAAAAGAGGTAAAAGTCTTATAAAATGAAAACTACAGAACCCTTAAGAGAGAAATAGAAGAAGATCTTAGAAGATGGAGAAATATGCCTTGTTCATGGAGAGGCAGAACTAACATCATCAAAATGGCGATATTATCAAAAGTTCTCTAGGTTTAATGCAAAGCCAATCAAAATTCCAAGGGAATTTCTTGTAGAAATAAATAAAGTAATCATGAAATTAATATGGAAAAATAAAAGACCCAGACTAGCAAAAATCACTCTAAGCAGGAAGTGTGAATCAGGCGGTATAGCGATACCAGACCCCAAACTATACTACAGAGCAATACTAACAAAAAGAGCAAGGTACTGGTACCAAAACAGGCGGGTAGACCAATGGTACAGAATAGAGGACACAGAAACAAATCCACAAAACTACAACTATCTTATATTTGATAAAGGGGCTAAAAGCATGCAATGGAGGAAGAATAGCATATTCAACAAATGGTGCTGGGAAAACTGGAATTCCATATGTAACAAAATGAAACTTAAACCCTTTCTCTCACTATGCACAAAGGGTAACTCAAAATGGATCAAGGAGCTTAATATCAAATCAGAGACATGGCATGTGATAGAAGAAAACTTTGGCTATGATCTACATACTGTGGGGTCGGGCTCCGAATTCCTCTAGAGGATACCGATTGCACAAGAGTTAATAACTAGAATCAACAAATGGGACATACTCAAACTAAATAGATTTTTCTAAGCAAAAGAAACCATAAGAGGGCTGGGGATGTGGCTCAAGTGGTAGCGCGCTCGCCTGGCATGCGTATGGCCCGGGTTCGATCCTCAGCACCACATACAAACAATGATGTTGTGTCCACAGAAAACTAAAAAATAAATATTAAAATTTCTCTCTCTCTCTTTCTCTCTCTCTGTCTGTGAAAAAAAAAAGAAACCATAAGAGAGGTAAATAGGGAGCCTACATCCTGGGAACAAATCTTTACTCCTCATACTTCAGGTAGAGCCCTAATATCCTGAGTATACAAAGAACTCAATAAAATCGAGGAATAAGAAAACAAATAACCCAATCAACAAATGGGCAAAGGACCTGAACAGACACTTCTCAGAGGAGGACACACAATCATTCAATAATTACATGAAAAAATGCTCACCATCTCTAGCAGTCAGAGAAATGCAAAACAAACCGACCCTAAGATAACATCTCATTGCAGTAAGGTTGGCAGAAATTATGAAGTCAAACAAGAAGTGCTGGCAAGGATGTGGGGACAAGGGTACACCTGTGCATTGCTGGTGGGACTGCAAATTGGTGAGGCAATTTGGAAAGCAGTATGGAGATTTCTTGGAAAGCTGGGAATGGAACCACCATTTGTCTTAGCTATTCCCCTTCTCGGTCTATTCCATAAACACCTAAAAAGAGCAAGCTAGAGGGACACTGATAAATCCATGTTCATAGCAGCACAATTCACAATAGCAAGACTGTGGAACCAACCTAGATGCCCTTCAATAGATGAATGGATAAAAAAAATGTGGCATTTATACACAATGGAGTATTACTCTGCATTAAAAAATGTCAAAATCATACAATTTGCAGAGAAATGGATGGCATTAGAACAGATTATGCCAAGTGAAGATAGCCAAACCCTAAAAAACAAATGCCAAAAGTTTTCTTTGATATAAGGACAGTAACTAAGAACAGAGTTGGGAGGAAGAGCATGAGAAGAAGATTAACATTAAACAGGGGTGAGAGATGGGAGGGAAAAGGAAAGCGAAGGGAAATTGCAGGGAAATGGAAGGAGACCCTCATGGTTATACAAAATTAAATACAAGAGGAAGTGAGGGGGAAGGGAAAAAATCAAGGGGAAGTAATGAATTACAGTAGATGGGGTACAGAGAGAAGATTTGAGGGGAGGGGATGGGAGATAGTAGAGGACAGGAAAGGCATCAGAATACAAAAGACACTAGTATAGCAATATGTGAAACAGTGGATGTGTAACTGAAGGGATGCTGCAATCTGTATACGGGAAAAATGGAAGTTCATAACCCACTTGAATCAAAGTGTGAAATATGATATGTCAAGAACTATGTAATGTTTTGAAGAACCAACAATAAAAATTAAAGGAAAAAAAAAACACAGGGAGAACTATTTCAATTAATAATTGACTAGATTTATAACACCTATAATTTATCATGCAAATGGCAAGCCCAACTATACACCATGCCTCTTCTGAACTGCTTGTATTTCTATTCTGTTTGGGTTATTTTCTCATCTTATTAGTATTAGTAGTCAGAGTCTAGTAGGGTATGGGTTAGTGTCAGGGATTCAGTATTTCGAATGGAAAATTGGAAAATAAATCCAATGTGTATGCAAATATGTGCTACACACAAATATTGCCCCTCTCATCCAGAAAAATGACTTGACATTACCTTCGCCCTCAGTAAGTCACAATTAGAGGAGAAGAGTTAGAAAATCAGTGAATAGATATCTGGAATGGAAAATTCTCAGGAATTTAAACCTTGGAGGAGATAGAGGAGTTTCCAAAAGTAAGTGACATAGTAAACACTCCACAAACATGCAACTCCTCTGGCCTGAAGACTTCTTGAGAAACTGCCTCTGAGGTTGGGCACTTGAAATATATGTTGTTGTCAGGAGCTTTAGCTTCCTTTGTAGTGAGACCACCAAAGCTGGGTCTGCATTTATGTGACCTGCAGGACATGGTTTCTTATATTCCAAAGCACATGAGGCAGCAGTGCTGAATTTTCTCTTTGTAGGTTAACTCTGGCCACTGGCGGCTAAGGGTCTCCCCGTGTGTACTTTGAAGCGATTTGGTCATCCTCAATTTTTCGTGGTGTTTCTTGCTGCTGCACTGGGAGTTTGGTATATGCTTCACGAAATACAATGAGTTCAACTGTGACACAGTGCTGGAAGGAGTTCTTTCACGTGTGGTGGGTCAGGGTCTGCAGAAGAATGCACCGACCAGGTTTCTATCCCACATAGCTTGGCCCCTTGACCATAGCAACCTGATTCTGAACATTGCCCTGAAACTCTCCATATAACAAGATGCCTTTATATGGAAGGGTCTGCTGGCTGCACCATGTCTGTCTCAAGCCATTTGGAAGTCAGTGGCAGATCCACATGGCCCCACCACAGATGTTTTATCACACACCTGCCAACCACTGCTCTAGGCCCACTACTCAGCAGTATCCAACTTACCGGCATCTCTGCTCTACACCATTTTCATGAAACCCAGTCAATCAAGGCACTGTCTGGTATACTCAGGATCAGCAACTGGACATCCAAAAGTTCTCCAGTGCCACCTTGTCATGGGAATTTTTAAAAATTCATGGTATTTATCTAGCCATTTTTCACGGATGAGGTTGTTGGCACTGTGGGTTTCAATTCAATCAGGAACCATTAAAAGTTGAGGAAGCTCATTTTAATGAAAGATCTGGAGAATTCTCACAGGCGAGGCTTCCCAATGAGTGGCCAAAAGGTCACATGAAGGCAGGCCCATTGAGGTCTACAATGTGAAGTCCATGTGTGTTTTGACTCTTAACTATGGCTGCCACGTTTTTCAGAAAAAAATCATGTGATATCCTTGCTGAGATTCTCAGTGCTCTGTGGAAAGCCATCCTGGACCTAGATCTCAGGTTTCAAGGGCGACTCTCATGTGTGGCCTCCTACAATCCCAACACAACTCATGGCAATACTTCTCTGAGGTCAGTTCCACAACTCATTCTCTAAGGGGAATCAAACCAGAGTTCAAGCCCAGTTTAACCCAGTCATCTCTTCCATCTGCCACACAAATGACCACAATTCAAACCAAAACACTCCCACATGGCCCTCATCTTCTTCCATATAGAAACTCCTCATAACCTCTGCCTGGAGTTTTCCATGTGGGGCACAGCCCAGCACAGTGCCCAAAATAAGCTCCCTTGCCCCTCATTTGCCTAAAGTCAGGGTGGCCTGGACACCCTTCCTGTGAACCAGGAGTGATCAAATAGGCCTTCCACTAATTCTGCTCCACTTTTCCACTTTGAGGCCTTCTTACTTTGGGGTTTTGATTCTTCTTTTCTTAAGTTTTTTTGGAAATTTAATTGGAAAGTAAAAAAAAAAATTGTGTTGCAGAATATTAAATTTCTTATGGAAGTCTTCATTTTGTTTGTGAAGGAAACCTTGATGCCTTGCCAATCTAGTTATATGGAGACACTCAAAATTTTCTGTTACATACTAGATGGATGAATGGCTAAAGCACATAGTTTTTTAAAACCGAAAGGCTTATAACAGCAAGTAAGATAACAAATAAAAGACAAGTTTATTATTAAATAAAGTTGTAAAATGACGCAATTATTGAAAATTCAATTCCTTTTTTTTTCCTTTTTTTTTGGTTGGTCAAAACTTTATAAAGCTCATGATATATCATCTTTCATACATTTGACTTAATTGGGTTATGAACTCCCATTTTTACCCCAAATACAAATCACAGAATCACATCAGTTATACACTCATGTTTTTACATAATAGCATATTAGTGATTGTTGTATTCTGCTACCTTTCCTATGCCCTACAATCCCCCCTCCCCTCCCCTCCCATCTTCTCTCTCTACCTCATCTGCTGTTATTTAATTCTCTCCCTTGTTCCCCCCCCTTTCCCCTTAAAACCTCTTATATTTAATTTTGTGTAACATTGAGTGTCTCCTACCATTACCATATGCTTTCCCTTCTCTCTCCCTTTCTCTCCCCCATTAATGTCCATTTAGTGTTAATATTTTTCTCATGCTCTTCCAACCTGTTCTGTTATTATTTGCTCTCTTTATATCAAAGAAAACATTTGGCATTTGTTTTTTAAGGATTGGCTAGCTTCGCTTAGCATAACCTGTTCTAATGCCATTCATTTCCCTGCAAATTCTATGATTTTGTCATTTTTTAGTGCTGCATAATACTCCATTGTGTATAGATGCCACATTTTTTTTTAATCCATTCGTCTATTGAAGGGCATCTAGGTTGGTTCCACAGTCTAGCTATTGTGAATTGTGCCGTTATGGTCATTGATGTGGCAATATCCCTATAGTGCGCTCTTTTAAGATCCTCAGGGAATAGTCCGAGAAGGGTGATAGCTGGGTCAAATCACCAATTGTAGTCCCACCAGCAGTGTACAAGTGTACCCTTTTCCCCACATCCTCGCCAACACTTATTGTTGTTTGACTTCATAATGGCTGCCAATCTTACTGGAGTGAGATGGTATCTTAGGGTGGTTTTGACTTGCATTTTTCTGACTGCTAGAGATGGTGAGCATTTTTTCATGTACTTGTTGATTGATTGTATGTCCTCCTCAGTGAAGTGTCTGTTCACGTCCTTGGCCCATTTGTTGATTTTGTTATTTGTTATCTTATTGTTTAATTTTTTGAGTTCTTTATATATTCTGGATATTAGGGCTCTATCTGAAGTGTGAGGGGTAAAAATTTGTTTCCAGGATGTAGGCTCTATATTTACCTCTCTTATTGTTTCTCTTGCTGAGAAAAAACTTTTTAGTTTACGTATGTCCCACTTGTTCATTCTTGTTATTAACTCTTGGGCTATGGGTGTCCTATTGAGAAATTTGTAACCCGACCCCACAGTATTTAACTCGTAACCAACTTTTTCTTCTATCAGACGCAGTGTCTCTGATTTTATATCTAGCTCCTTGATCCATTTTGAGTTAACTTTTGGCATGGCGAGAGAAAGGGATTCAGTTTCATTTTGTTGCATATGGATTTCCAATTTTCCCTGCACCATTTGTTGAAGATGCTATCTTTCCTCCATTGCATGCTTTTAGCCCCTTTTTCAAATATAAGAAAGTTGTACTTTTGTGGATTGGTTTCTGTGTCCTCTATTCTCTACCATTGGTCCACCTGCCTGTTTTGATACCAGTTCCACGCTGTTTTTGTTATTATTGCTTTGTAGTACAGTTTGAACTCTGGTATTGCTATACCTCCAGATTCACACTTCCTGCTTAGAATTGTTTTTGCTATTCTGGGTCTTTTGTTTTTCCATATGAAATTCATGATTGCTTTATCTATTTCTAGAAGAAATGCCATTGGGATTTTGATTGGCATTGCATTAAACCTGTAGAGAACTTTGGGTAATATCGCCATTTTGATAATGTTAGTTCTGCCTATCCATGTACAGGGTAGATTTTTAAATCCTCTAACATCTTCTTCTATCTCTCTTATTAGGGTTCTGTTTAAATCTTTTACCTCTTTTGTTAGGTTGATTTCCAAGTATCTTATTTTCTTTGTGAATATTGTGAATAGAGTGGTTTTCCTCAATTCCATATCAGAAGTTTTCTTGCTGATATACAGGAATGACTTTGATGTTTGCGTGTTGATTTTATATCCTTCCACTTTGCTGAATTCATTTATTAACTCTTGCAGTTTCTTTGTAGACCCTTTTGGGTCTGTTAAATATATTATCATGTCATCCACAAATAGTGATAATTTAAGTTCTTCTTTTCCAATTTTTATGCTTTTAATTTCTTTTGTCTGTCTAATTGCTCTGGCTAGTATTTCAAAAACTAAATTGAATAGAAGTGGTGATAGAGGGCATCCCTGCCTTGTCAAAGATTTTAGAAGGAATGCCTTCAGTTTTTCTCCATTTAGGATGATGCTAGCTGGAGGTTTAACATATATAGCTTTTCCCAGGTTGAGATAAGTTCCTGTTATCCCTAGATTTTATAGTGTTTTAAACATAAAGATATGCTGTACTTTGTCGAATGCTTTTTCTGCATCTATTGAGATGATCATATGGTTCTTGTCTTTAAGTCTATTGATGTGGTGGATTACATTTATTGATTTCCATATATTGAACCAGCCTTGCATCCCAGGGATGAATCCTACTTGATCATGAAGCACAATTTTTTTGATTTGTTTATGTATTCGATTCGCCAGGATTTCATTGAGAATTTTTGCATCCTAGTTTATTAGAGATATTGGTCTGCAGTTTTCTTTCTTTGAAGTGTCTTTGTCTGGTTTTGGGATCAGGGTGATGTTGGCCTCATAGAATAAATTTGGAAGAATTCCTTCTTTTTCTATTTCTTGAAATAGCTTGAAAAGTATTGGTATTAACTCTTCCTTGAAGGTTTTGTAGAACTCCGCTGTATACCCATCCGGTCCAGGGATTTTTTTGGTTGGTGGTCTTTTGACGGTTTCTTCTATTTCTTCCTTTGTTATTGGTCTATTTAAATTGTGTGTGTCTTCCTGAAAAAATCTGGGAAGATTATATGACTTAAGAAATTTATCGATATCTTCATGATCTTCTATTTTATTGGAATATAGGGTTTCAAAATACTTTCTAATAATCTTCTGTATTTCTGTAGTGTCTGTTATGATATTGCCTTTTTTATCCCATATGTTAGTAATTTGAGTTCTCTCTCTACTTCTCTTCTTTAGCATGGCTTAGGGCCTGTCGATCTTATTTATTTTTTCCAAGAACCAACTTTTATTTTTTTTCAATTTTTTCAATGTTTTTTTGTTTGTTTCAATTTGGTTGATTTCTCCTCTAATTTTAATTATTTCTTGTCTTCCAATACATTTGCTGTTGTTTTGCTCTTCCTTTTCTAGGTTTTTGAGGTGTAGTGTGAGTTCATTTTTTTGTTGTTGTTTTTTTCTTTTTTTGAGGCAAGAATTCCACGAGATGAATTTCCCTCTTAAAACTTCTTTCATTGTTTCCCATTGATTCCGGTATGTTGTGTCTGTATTGTCATTTGTCTCTAAGAATTTTTTTATCTCCTCCTTTATGTCTTCTGTAACCCATTGATCATTCAGTAACATATTGTTCATTTTCCATGTGATGTAGAATTTTTCCTTCCTTCTTATATCATTGATTTCAAGTTTCATTCCATTATGATCAGATATGTTGCATGGTATTATCTCCATACCTTTATATTTACTAAGAGTTTCCCTAAGGCATAATATATGGTCTATATTTGAGTAGGATCAATGTGCTGCTGAGAAGAACATGTATCCACTTGACGATGGTTGATATATTCTATATATGTTGGTTAAGTCTAGGTTATTGATTGTGCTATTGAGTTCTATAGTTTCTTTATTCAGCTTTTGTCTAGAGGATATGTCTAAAGGCGAGAGCTGTGTGTTGAAGTCACCCGTAAATATTGTGTTATAGCCTATTTGACACTTGAACTTGAGGAGAGTTTGTTTTATGAACTTTGCAGCACCATTCTTTGGTGCATCCAACATGACAATTCTTATGTCTTGTTGGTGAATGGTTTCTTTTAACAGTATATTGTGTCCTTCTTTATCACTTTTGATTAACTTAGGTGTGAAGTTGATTTTATTCGATATGAGTATGGCCACTCCTGCTTGCTTTTGCGAGCCAATTATGGCTGCCAAGTCTTTCAGAATAAAATAATGTGATATCCTGGCTGAGATTCCCATTGCTCTGTGGAAAGCCACCTTGGGCCTAGATCTCAGTTTCAAAGGGTGACTATCAAGAGTGGCCTCCTAAAATACCAACACAATTCATGGCAATACTTCCATGAGGTTAGATCCAGAACTCAGTCTCTAAGGGGAATCACACCAGAGTACAAGCCCAGGTAGACCCAGGCATGTCTTCCAAACCCCACCCAAATAACCACAATTAAAATCAAAACACTCCCACATGGCCCTCATCTTCTTCCATATAGACACTCATCATAACTTCTGGATGGAGGTTTCCATGAGGGTTGCAACCAAAGACATTGTCCAATATAAGCTCCCTTGCCTCTCATTACCCTAAAGTCAGGGTGGCCTGGACACCCGTTTTGTTAACCAGGAGTGATCAAAAAGGACTGCCATTAACACCGCTCTGTTTCTCTAATTTGAAGCCTACTTAATGTCAGGTATAGATTTTTTATGCGATTTGGAGTCACGAGAAAACCCAAGCGCATCTGCAGAGCATTGAAGAATTCATTTGACCCAAAGGATCCCTATTCTCATTTGATGAAGGTCAGAAACCTAACAGAGTAAGGCAAGAGTCTTCATTCCCAATGACTGCTCTTTTTGCCATTTTGGTTTTCAATGCACACATGGGATTTTTCTTTAGATCCATCAGGTACTGAGAATCTAAGCCACAGCCTCAGACAAGGATAAGAGGAAGATTCAGACACATCCCTTTCCAAAGCAATTATGCAAAAAGCCACAGGTGATGCCCATTTATTTCCATTTGAAAACTGTTTTCTTCAGGCTTCACAAAGTTGTGGCCTGATGCAAAGACCTTCCTGACATTCAGGGCAACAGAAGAATAGGTAAGAAAAATTCCCAAAACAGGGTTTCTCTTGTGAGACTTTCTTGGTCACACTGATATCTGAGTTTTCTGAGATACTCGCAATTCCCTTCAGCTATAGAGTACATCTCCATGTCATAAAGCTTGGATGTGATACATATCTTGGACACAAAACCATGAGTGTATTCTGGAGATTGGACAGAATTCAGGAAGTAAACGGGATCTTAGGAAGATGGCAGGTGTTGCCTAATCCATATTGCAAGCTGCAGTCCATTCATAAATTGCTCAGGATGAATGCTGGGAAGCTTTGGAGTAGACAGGACACATCCATTGATGCATTCTCTTTTCGAATGTCTACAACCACGGACATAGTGGATATATAGACACAGAAACACTTGCCTTGACAAATGACTTATTAGAAACAGTCCACTCCAAAACAAACCAACTTTTCTACCTATTCTCATAACATGAGACAAAACAACAAACCCACAACCACAGCCACAAAGGCAACTTGTTTTCCCAGTAGGTCTGTGACTATCCGGAGTATCCTCTGACTGGTGGGCCATAATATATTCCCCCATAATGGGTTGTCCTGTCTCAGATCTGGTCTTCGTGGCCAACTCTGTGATGCTGTCAGGAGCCAGCGGTTAGCCACTACCTGCTTTCTCTGGAAAGGCCCCTCTTCAAACCTTCCTGGCATTTGGCCATCCTCACATCAGTAGGTACCAAGAAGGACTGACTCTGTCCTTGGTAAATCCAAACAAGTGAGACCACTGGGACTTGGACTGGGACTGGCTCTGGGTGCCTGGCTTCCAGAATCCCAATTTCAGAGTGTTCCATCACCAAGGAAGTGAGGATAGGTCACTTCCTTCAAGAATTGAGTGAGGTCACTACCTTGGCAACCACTTTGTTTTAACAGTTCCTTCCAAGGGTTCCATGAGATGGAGGCTGCACCTACTTGCTCTGACATTTTCACAAGTTACAATGGTATATCAACCATCGGCACCCGGGATCAGCTCTCCACACAGGCCTGATTTAGTCCATCTTCTCTACATTAAGAAGAGAGAGGCTGATTCAGACACATCCTTTCATCCTGACCAGGTTGTTTGCCATGGAAGATGACTTTTGCTCTCTCAGGTCCTTCATAGCTGCCTACATCTTCTCCAGGGATTATTTCTGCATGGACTTTTGGGGTTCTCAGCTGGTGGAAGATCTCCTACCTTCCTGTATTGTAAGACCAACTCTGTCCCTGCTCTTCTGTAAAGTGAGATTGAGGGAAGAGTGTATGGTTAGGGTTAATAGCATGTTCGATTTCGGTTAGGAATCATTCTGCTGGATGAATAATGGTATTGGGAACCTGTGATATTTATAAGAATATAGACGTAAAATATATGTATGAGATCACATATCAAGGAAAGATTTGAATCCCAGAAAGGAATTGGGCCCTTGATTGGTATACTTAGCTTGAATTATGTTCTGCACCGAGGTCTCAGATAGATCGATATACAATGGCATAGGACAGTGTCCCTCGGATAATTGAATGTAGAAGAGAAGATCCAGTAAAAAAGGGATAGTCTGTAGGATTAGAAAGATTGTCAGTAGGTTTAGGAAGAATAGTGAGTCTAGGAATTGCACAAAAAGTTCTTTAGCAATAATGTTTCAGTTAGAGAGTGAGTATAAATATCAGCACATGTGAAGAGAGTCACAATGATGAACTGGGGAAAATATGTAGGAAAGCAGACATCAATAGGGACATTAGGAAATCAGGCAAAGTATAAAGTGATTGATAGGATTAGATATTTTCAAAAGGTTTGAGGTTGAATATATAATCTTAGGAAGAAACATATATGTAGTAACCAATAGGATTGACATTTGAGAACATTAGGCAACTGGACATGGATGTTTTTAGTAATCCATGCTCACTTTCCATTTAGGCTTTGGTACAATCATGAGTGTGATCATTGCATTTTGTGTCCAGAATACTACTGTGGTAAAATGTATATGTAGATCAGGTGACATGAGTATTTCTTCCACCATTATGGGGAGCAATTTTCTGAAAACCTATAAATTAGTACTGGGGATACAAATAGGTATACCCGTGTTGATGATTATTGAGATGATGCATGAATAGACCATATTGTGAATAAAGTATATTACTGGTTCCAACTGTAAAGAATGGATTGAATTTGCATCAGACAATATATAGGAAAACTTATATTGATATGTATGCATTCATTCCAACCAGTTATATATCTAATGGTAATGTTAGGTTTACGGTTTATCATGAAATGTGAGTTTTGCTTCAAAAATGATTATGGAATCGAAAATAATGTGTTTAGAATGAAGTCTAGTGAAACGACCAGTAAAGTATCATGGAGGAATACATGTGTTCTGAAGTAGTAAGAAATTGAAAGTGAACCAAATGCCTATAAATTTGTGAACTTGTGGATGAAAAAATATATCCTCTCATGTCCATTAACTGAAGAAATTGTAATGTACCAGTGTTGAATAAAAATAAACTTCAAAATACACATCATGTCCCATAGGATTCTACTTGCATTGATGTTAAACTGGATCAGTTACTGTAGAAATATTAGGATTCGTAAGCACCATTCACTGAACTTAGTTTTCATTAGTAGGAAACCAATATGTATTTCAGGTGGTCGAGTATTTTTGAGAATAATCTTGTGAAAAGTTGATTATAAATCCACATACATGAATACGAATAAATTTAGGTAGTGTATAAAAAGACACATATATTTCATATTTCACACACACACCCACACACACTCATGCATTAATATGTAGCAATGTATATGCCAATCGAAATTCATCATGAAATATATTTCATCCACATATCCAAAAATATTCATTTTACTGAACATGGATTTATTTATGTTTTTCACAAGGAAGCTCATGCATAGGTTGAATTGTCAGTTCCATTCGTATTTAGGCGGAGTCATCTCTTCTCACAACTTTTATATTCCAAAGTCAGTGAGCTCAGAAGAATGTACGTGTGATACCAGGTAGGATACTATATATGCATAAAAAAATGCATGTGCTCAATAGGCTACAGAGAAATGGAGACAGGAATTTACGTATGTGATAACTTTAAAAACTCATGGAGAAATATTACAATGAAAAGTTGACTAGATTTATAGATTTATAGCAGAAGGCAAATCCAAGTATACACCATGCTTCCTATGAAAGGCCTGTATTTCTATTCAGTTAGGTTTCTTTTTCTCCATGATATTAGGATTAGTAGTCAGAGTCTAGTAGGGTATGGGTTAGTGTCAGGGATTCAGTGTTTCAAATGGAAAATAGGAAAATGAATCTAATGTGTATGCAAACATGTGTTACACAAAAATCTTCCCACTCTCATCCAGAACAATGCCTTGACATAACCATCGCTCCAAGTAAGACACAATTAGAGGAGAGGAGTTAGAAAATTTGTGAATACATATGTGGAATGGAAAACGCTCAGGAGTTCACAACACTGGAGGTGGTAGAACAGTTTCCAAAAGTAAGGGAGAGGGTAAACACTCCACAAACATGGAGCTCTTCTGGCCTAAAGACTTTTTGAGAAACTTTCTATGAGGTTGGGCACATGAAATGTATGTAATTGTCAGGAGATTTAGCTTCGTTTGTAGTGACACCATGAAATCTGGCACTGCATCTATGTGACCTGGTGGACATGGTTCCGTATTTTCTAATGAACATGAGGCAGCAGTTCTGAATTCTCTCTTTGTAGGTAAACTGTGGCCACTGGGAGCTAAGTGTCTTCCCGTTTGGTCTGTGAAGCCATTTGGTCATCCTCCCCTTTTCATGGTGTTTCTTACTGCTGCACTGGGAGTTTGGTACTGCCTTCACAAAATACAAGGAGTTCAACTGGGACACGATGCTGGAGGGAGTTCTGTCACGTGTGGTTGTTCTCCAAGAGAATGTACAAATCAGGCTTCTATAACACATAGCTTTCTCCCTTGACTATAACATCCTGATTTTGAACATTGCCCTGAAACCTCTCCATATAACAAGGTGCCTTTACATAAAAGGATCTGCTGCCTGCACCATGTTAGTCGCAATTCTTTTGGAAGCCAATGGAAGATCCAGGTGGTAATACCAAAGATATTAATTTATACACCTACAGTCCACTGCTCTACGCCCACTACTCAGCAGGCTCCAACTTACTGGCATCTCTGTTCTACATCATTTTCACGAAACCCAGTCAATCAAGGCACTGTTAGGTACACTCATGATTAGCAACAGGACATCCAAAGGTTTTCCAGAGCCACCTCGTCATGGGAATGTCAAAAATTTGATGGTATTTATCTAGCCATTTTTCAAGGATGAAGTTGGAAGCACTGCGGGATTCAATAAATTCAGGAACCATTAAATGGTGAGGAAGCTAATTTCAATGAAAGCTCTGGAGAACACTCACAGGCAAGCCTTCCCAAAGAGTGGCCTAAAGGTCACATGAATCCAGGACCATTGAGGTCTAAAATGTGAGGTCCATGTGTGTTTGGACTCTCAAGTATGGCTGCCAAGTCTTTAAGAATTAAATCATGTGATATCCTGGCTCAGAATCCCAGAGCTCTGTGAAAAGCCATCCTGGGCCTTGATCTCACATTCCAAGGGCGACTCTCACACGTGGCCTCTCAAATCCCAACACAATTAAGGGCAATACTTCTCTGAGGTCAGTTCCAGAACTCAGTCTCTAAGGGGAATCACACCAGAGTTCAAGCCCAGGTGGACCCAGTCTTCTCTTCCAACTACCACACAAATGACCGCAATTAAAACCAAAACACTCCCATATGGCCCTCATCTTCTTCCATATAGACACTCATCATAACCTTGGCTTCAGGTTTCCATGAGGGGTGCAGACCAAGAGAGTGTTCAAAATAAGCTCCCTTGCCCCTAATTTGCCTAAATTCAGGGTGGCCTGGACACCCTTCCTGTGAACGAGCAGTGATCAAATAGGCCTGCCGTTAATACTGTTCCAATTCTCCAATTTGAGGCCTACTGACTGTAGGGTACAGATTCATTAGGTGAATTGGAGTAATGAGAAAACCCAAGAACCTATGGGCTAGCCTCTGCAGGGGTTTGAAAAAATCATTTGACTGAAAGAATCTCTACTCTAACTTGATGGAGTTCAGAAACCTCACAGAGGAAGGGGAGAGACTTCATCCATAATGACTGCTCCTTTGGCCATTTTGATTTTAGATGCACACATGGGATCTTTCTTTACATCCATCAGGTGTTGGGAATCGAAGCCACAGCCTCACACAGGGCCAAGAGGCTGATTCAGACACATCCCTTTCCAAAGAAATTAAGCAAAGAGACAAAGGTGATGCCCATTCATTTTCATTTGAAAACTGTTTTCTTCAGGCTTCACAAAGGGGTGGCCTGAGTCAAAGACCTTCCTGACATTCAGGGCAACAGAACAATAGGTAAGCAAAAGGCCAAAAGCAGGGTTTCTCCACTGAGACTTTCTTAGTCACACTGATATCTGAGTTTTCTGAGATGCTGGCCATTCCCTTCAGCTATCCAGTACATGGCCATGTCACAGACTTTGGAGGTGGTACATATCTTGGACACAAAACCATGAGCTTATTCTGGAGAGTGCCCACAATTCAGGAAGAAAACAGGAACTTAATAAGATAGCAGGGGTTGCCCATCGATAAGTCAAGCCGCAGTCCATTCATAAAATGTGCAGGATGAATGCTGGGAAGCTTTCTACTAGACAGGACTCATCAATTGATGCATTTTATTTTCTAATGTCTACAACCAGGGACACAGTGAGATACACAGACAAATAAACACTTGCCTTGTCAAAGGAATTACTAGAAACTCTTCCCTTCAAACCAAACAAACCACCATTTCTACCTATTCTCAAAACATGAGACAAAACCACAAACACACACTCACACCCACAAAGACACCTCGTTCCCCCAAGTATGTCTGTGACTATCCGGAGTATCCTCTGAGTGGTGGGCCATACTATGTTCCCCCGAAATGGCCTGACCTGTCTCAGATCTGGTCTCTTTGGCCAACTCTCTGAAGTTCTCAGGAGCCAGTGGTGAGCCACTACCTGCTTCATCAGGAAAAGCCCCGCTTCTGAGCTTTCCTGATATTTGGCCTTCCTCACATCTGTGGGTACCAAGAAAGAAAGAAAGACTGACTCTGTCCTAGGTAAATCCAAACAAGTGAGACCACTGGGACTGGGACTGGGACTGGCTCTGGGTGCCTGGCTTCCTGGATCCCAAGTTCAGAGAGTTCCATCACCAAGGAAGTGAGGTAAGGTCACTTCCTTAAGGAACTGAATGAGGTCACTGTCTTGGCAACGACTTTGTCCTAACTGTTGCTTACAAGGGTCCCATGAGATTGAGGCTGCCCCTACTTCCTGTGACACTTTCACAAGTTAGAATTGTATATCAACCATTGACACACAGGAATATATCTCCATACAGGCCTGGTTTGGTCCATCATCTCTACATTAAGAAGAGAAGCTGATTCAGACACAACCTTTTATCCTGACCATGTTGTTTGCCATGGAAGATGACTTTTGGTCACTCAGGTCCTTCATAGCTGCCTACATGTTCTTCAGGGATCATTTTTGCATGAACCTTTGAGGTTCTCAGCAGGTGGAAGATTAACTACATTTCTGTAATGTAAGATCAACTCTTTCCCTGCTCTTCTGTAAAGTTAGATTGAGGGAACAGTGTATGGTTATGGTTAATAACATGTTCTGTTTCGTTAGAAATCATTCTGTTTGATGAATAATGATATTGGGAACTTGCTATGTGTATAAGAATACATAGGTTAAATATATGTATGAAAACAGAAATCTAAGTAAGATTTGAAGCCCAGAAGGGCATTGGGCCCTTGATTGGGGTACGCAGCATTGAATTACATTCTGCAGAGGTGTCTCAGATAAATCGATATACAATGGCATAGGACAGTCTTCCTTTGAACCATGAGTTATCAAATATTCCTGCTGTTAAAGTGTTCTGCTTCTCCAATTTTAGGCCTACTGGCTGTAGGGTACAGATTCTTTAGGTAAATTGGAGTAATGAGAAAACCCAAGCACCTATGTGCTAGCCTCTGCAGGGCTTTGAAGAAATCATTCGACCGAAAGAATCTCTATTCTAACTTGATGGAGTTCAGGAGCCTCACAGAGGAAGGGGAGAGACTTCATCCACAATGACTGCTCCTTTGGCCATTTTGATTTTAGATGCACACATGGGATATTTCTTTACATCCATCAGGTGTTGGGAATCTAAGCCACACCCTCACACAGGTCCAAGAGGCTGATTTAGACACATCCCTTCCCAAAGTAATTAAGCAAAAAGACAAAGGTGATGCCCATTAATTTCCCATTAAAAACTGTTTCCTTCAGGCTTCACAAAGGGGTGGCCTGAGGCAAAGACCTTCCTAACATTTAGGGCAACAGAACAATAGGTAAGCAAAAGGCCAAAAGCTGGGTTTTTCCACTGATACTTTCTTGGCCACACTGATATCTGAGTTTTCTGAGATGCTGGCCATTCTCTTTAGCTATCCAGTACATGGCCATGTCACAGACCTTGGAGGTGGTACATATCTTGGACACAAAACCATGAGCTTATTCTGGAGAGTGCCCACAATTCAGGAAGAAAACAGGAACTTAAGAAGTTAGCAGGGGTTGCCCATCGATAAGTCAAGGAGCAGTCCATTCATAAATTGTGCAGGATGAATGCTGGAAAGCTTTCTACTAGACAGGACTCATCAATTGATGCATTTTATCTTCTAATGTCTACAACCAGGGACACAGTGGGATACACAGACATATAAATACTCGGCTTGTCAAACGATTTACTAGAAACTGATCCCTCCAAACCAAACAAACCGCCATTCCTACCTATTCCCAAAACATGAGACAAAACCATAAACCCACACCCACACCCACAAAGACACCTCATTCCCCCAAGTAGGTCTGTGACTATCCAGAGTATCCTCTGACTGGTGGGCCATACTATGTTCCAACGAAATGGCCTGTTCTGTCTCAGATCTGGTCTCCTTGGAAAACTCTGTGAAGTTGTCAGGAGCCAGCAGTGAGCCACTACCTGCTTTCTCAAGAGAAGTCCCTCTTTAGTGCTTTCCTGGCTTTTGGCCATCCTCACAACATTAGTTTCCAAGAAAGACTGAATCTGTCCTTGGTAAATCCAAACAAGTGAGACCAGTGGGACTGGGACTGGGACTGGCTCTTGGTGCCTGTCTTCCTGGATCCCACGTTCAGAGAGTTCCATCACCAAAGAAGTGAGGTGAGGTCACTTCCTTCAGGAACTGAATCAGATCACTGCCCTGGCAACCACTTTGTCATGGAAGATGACTTTTGCTCTCTCAGGTCCTTCATAGCTCCCTACATCTTCTTCAGGGATCATTTCTGCATGGACCTTTGAGTTTCTCTGCAGGTGGAAGATCCCCTACATTCCTGTATTGTAAGACCAACTCTGTCCTGATCTTCAGTAAAGTTAGATTGAGGGAACAGTGTATGGTTTTGGTTAATATCTTGTTCGATTTGGGTTAGGAATCATTCTGCTGGATGAATAATTGAATTGGGAACCTGCGACATTTATAAGTATATATAGGTGAAATATATATATGAAAACAGAAATCTAAGTAAGATTTGAATCCCAGAAGGGGATTGTGCCCTTGATTGTGATACTGAGTGTTGAATTATGTTCTGCACAGATGTGTCAGATAGATCGATATACAATAGCATAACACCCTGACCTTGGATTATTGAATGTAGAAGAGAACATCCAGTCAAAAAGGGATAATGGGTAGGATTAGGAAGATAGTCAGTAGGTATAGGATGAATAGTGAGTATAGTATTTGGAACAGAAGTTCCTTAGCAATAGGGTTTCGATTACAGTGTAAATGTAAATGTCAGCACATGTAAAGAGTCAGTCACAATGATGAACTGGGGAAAATATGTAGAAAAGCTGATATCAATAGAGATATTATTAAATCAGGAAAAGTATAAAGTGAGAGATAGGATTAGATATTTTCTACAGGGTTAAGTTTGAATATATAATCTTAGGAAGAAACAAATATGTTGTCACAAATAGGATTGACTTTTGAGAGCATTTGGTAACTTTGACATGGATGTTTTTAGGAATCCATGTACACTTTACATTTAGGCTTTCGTACAAACATAAGTGTGACCTTTTCTTTTTGTGACCAGAATATTACTGTGATAAAATATATATGTAGATCAGGTGACATGAGTATTTTTTCCACCATTACTGTGAGCAATAATTTGAAGACGTATAAATTAGTATTGGGTTTACAAAGGGTTGTACCCTGTGTCTTTGAATATAGAGATAATGCATGAATAGACCATAATGTGAATAAATATTGTAACTGGTTCCACTTTAAATAATGGATTGATTTGATATCTGAAAATATATAAGAAATCTTATATTGATATACAATCATTCATTCCAACCAGTTATACATTTAATGGTAATATTAGGGTTATGGTTTATCATGAAGGGTGTGTGAGTTTTGCTTCAAAAGTGATTATGGAGATCGAAAATAATGTGTTTGTAAAGAAGTCTTATAAAAAAAACAGTCAAAAAACATGGAGGAATACATGTGTTCTGAAGCAGAAAATGATTGAAAGTGAAAAAAATGCCTATAATATTGCTAACGTGTGGATGAAATATATATCCTGTAATGTGCAAAAACTGAATAAATAGTAACATACCAGTGGTGAATAAGAATGATCTTTAAAATACACATCATGTCCCATAGGAATCTACTTGCATTGATGAGAAACTGGGTCAATTATTGTAGAAATATTAGGATTTATATGCACCATTCACTGAAGTTAGTTTTCAGTACTAGGAAACAAATATCTATTTCAGGTGGATGAATATTTCTGAGAATAATCTTGTGAAATGTTGACTATGAATCCACATACATGGATATGAATGAATTTAGGGAATGTATAATAAGACACATATATTTTATATTTTAAAAAATCTAGAGTGTGTGTGTGTATATATATATACACACACACACACAAACACACACACACAGACATTAAAAAGTAGCAATATATATGCCAACCAAAATTCACCAGGAAATATATATCATCCACTGATCGAAAAATATTCATTTTACTGAACATGGATTTATGTATAATATTGTTCAGCTAGGAAGCTCACACATAGAATGAATTTTCAGATCCCACAGCGTTTGCAGGAGTGATCACTTCTCACAATTTGTATCTTCCAAATCAGACACCTGACAAGAATGTACGTGTGATACCAGGTAGGATTCTATATGTGTATATAAAAATAGATGTGCTGAGTAGGCTACATAGAATGGGAGAGAGGAATTCACATATTTGTTGCTCTGGAGAAGTCTCACAGGCAAGGCTTCCCAAAAAGTGGCCAAAGGGTCACACGAAGCAAGGCCCATTGAGGTCTACAATGAGGTCCATATGTGTTTTGACTCTTAAATATGGCTGCCAAGTTTTTCAGAATAAAATCATCTGATATCCTCGCTGAGATTCTCAGTGCTCTGTGGAAAGCCACCCTGGGCCTAGATCTCAGGTTTCAAGGGTGACTCTCATGCGTGGCCTCCTAATATCCCAACACAATTCATGGCAATATTTCACTGAGGTCACTTCCAGAACTCAGTCTCTTAGGGGAATCACACCAGAGTTCAAGCCCATGTGTACCCAGTCATCTCTTCCAACCGCCACACAAATGACCGCAATTAAAACCAAAACACTCCCACAGGGCCCTCACCTTCTTCCATATAGACACTCATAATAACCACTGGCTGGAGTTTTCCAAGAGGGACGCAGACCAATACCGTGTACAAAATAAGCTCCCTTGCCCCTCATTTGCCTAAAGTCATGGTGGCTTGGACACCCTTCTTTTGAACCAGGAGTGATCTGTAAGGGTAAAAGAAATTGAAATTAAACTGTAAAAGTTAAAGTGTGAATGACCGGGTGTTGTAAAGTTTCTAAGCTGCAAGGCCTGAGTTAAAATGTAAAGGACCAGGTATTGTTAAGTTTCTATGCTACACGCAAAACCTGAAATTTCTGTAGCTTGTAGGACAATTCCCGAACTGCCCAGTATATATTCCCCCTGACTGCCTGGTTGTTTAATAACCTACGACTCTATGTGGCCTGGAACATAGGCATCACAGGGCCCAAACCAATCCGTTTGAATGTGTACCCCACTTTAGAAGTGACCTATCATTCCCGCCCAACCTGTTCCCACCAATGAATGAACTAATCATGTTTAGGAATTGTTGTTTGATTTTCCCGCAGTGTATGATGATTTGTTAAAGGAGACTGTGATGTATGTAAAGTCCCTCCCACCCCAAAAAGTGTACTTAAGCACTGCTCAACCCCTGCTTGGGGCTCTGGGCTACTCTCCCATCTTGAGTGAGCATGGAGCCCCAGCATGCTGGATTGGATCCTCAAGAAAGGCCTTCTGCTTTTGTATGAGCCAGAGTCTCTTTGTGCTCTCTTACTCCGATGTTCTCCCGACCCTTACATTTGGTGTGTTGGCCAGGAATCCCACAGCGCCAGACAAGGAGACCCCAACGGACCCCTCTGGGGGTAAGTAAGGCTCCTCTTTCCATTTTTCCTTGCAATCACTCAGAGCTTTTTGTTCAGGTTTGGATTTTGTTTTTTGGTTTGTGTTGGCAGAGTGGCTACGAGCAGAGAGCGTAAGTTCCCCATGGCAGTGGTGGACAAACGTGTCCTGAAGCCACAGGCCACGTCCTTGCAAGGGATGCCTTGGAGGATTCAGGGAGGGACGGATGTTCCCTCATTAGGTGAGGAGGGATGGAAGTGCCCTCATTAGATGAGGAGGGACGGATGAGCCCTCATTAGGTGACTCTGCTGCCAACCCATCAGGTGTTGCTGGCTACTTTTTTGTCTCAGGTTGAATTCGCTGTCTGTCTTTGTGGTCTAACCCATCAGGTTTTGCCAGTTACTAGCTTCTAATCTTTTCTTCTGAACTCGTGTTAAACGTTAACTATGTGTCCGTGTTTGTGTCACGTTTGTATTGTCCTTGTCTCTGTTTGAGTAACTCTCATTATGGAACAAAGCCAATCCATGCCTCTGTCCTTGAAGCCTTTCATGTTCTCTGGCACCAATCCGACCCCTTCACTCACGATCCTATCACTCAAACCTTCTGCACCTCTCCATCTTCCCTCCATTCTCCCTGAGTCACAAGATTGAAGATCTTGGGGTTGTGAACAAACGGGAGCTGCATGATGGTCTTTGTGTGTCTTTTTGTCTGTGTTTCTGTTAAATGTGATGGCAATGTTTGGACCAATGCAGAGTCCCGAGTTCCAACCTGTCTTAGATGTGTGAAAGTAACATTAGATAAATTTTAACCTAATGCTTCTCCTGTGAGGGACCAAAAGTCAAGAGAACTGCCAGCTTTTCTGTTCTCATCTTTTACACCTCTCTTAGCTGTGTTTTAATGACTTTTATGAACTTTACTTCCCTTTGTTAAGCGAGATTAGGGAAGCACTGTTTTCTTTTCTTCCCTTATTTGGCTTGAGCACGCCCACTGCAGAGTGTAATGCCTGGGGTCTAAGAACTTTGATATCTCCCTTAAACTTTTCTCAAAACCCTGTCCTCATTATTAAATTGGCATTAATTGGCTTTGGGGATGGGAACCAAACCTTCAGTCATAAATTTTGACACCCCAGATGGGACTTTAAAAGAGTCCCCACTCTGCCTTCTTGGGCAAGCCTAGCACTCAAAACAACTGCAAGCAGAGGATGACATTTTTGGGAGCTGACTACTGAAAAGTTGGGAGATACAGAATATGCCTGGTGCCTGGGGTCAAACCAAACCAGAGGAACTAATCCTGTAAGTAAAAGGTGAAGCTAAGGGACTCCCAGCAGCTGCCAGAGCCATTTTGCTGTGGGGAACTTCTTTATTCCTTACCTGCACTTTAATGATTACTCCACCTCTGTTTACTTAACAAAAGGGACAATGAATGCAGTAATATGTTGATATTATAGATTGTTTCTTGGGGATGATCTTGGCTCAATGTGTATTTAAAAGATGATTTTTTTATTGTAACAATCTGGTATCTAAATGGGTTTCTAAAGCATTTCACTATCTTACAGTTAAAAGTTGAGTTTAAACACTTGTTTAGTTTGATTTCAGATGGTTCATGCTAGAAAACTTAAATACTTAGGATAAAAAAAAGAGTTTTAATTTTGAACTAGGTAGCCTGAGAAAATTTTACTAGATATACCAGTGCATAAACTTGGGCAAAGATAATAAATAATGATATGGTATCTGTTCCCCTCAATGTGTAATATTTTAAAAAAAGGTGCTAAATTAAAATGTTGGTCTGGCTTATTGAAATGACACTAATTAGCAACAGTTTTGGAAATTTTTAAAGCTTAAATTCTGATGCACATGGTAGTGTGTGGTTCTTTTTAAAAATTTTTCAGCCAATTTAATGTAATAATTTAATGTAATTTAATGTAATACTACTTTAGACACTTCAGAACAAAGAAAGTACCTTTATGATCCTAAAGAAGCTTCCTCTGATGGAGGCTTTATATTATCAAAAAATGATTCTATTTTCAGTTTTGTGTGAACAAGTTTTTTAGTGTAGAAAAATCCAAAGATATAAAATTTTGAGAATTACATCTTAATACTGCATCATAATTTTCAACATCCAAACCTGGAAATTGTGACTTATAGCTAAAATGCCTTAGGCATGAGGTTTCTGCTCAGAATTCCAGCCTTTCCATTTTTTGAGACGTCAGCCAGGACTTAAGTTGATATGCAAATATAAGAAGCCTGCAGCACTCAGCAGGAGACAGATAAAAAGGAGTAAAAATGTCTTTTTACCTGAAATCAAACTAGGCTTAATCAAAAAGTACATTATATGGTATTTACTAATTACTGGCCAGTCATCTTTTTTAGGACTCTTGCTATTACTTAGATTCTGTATTTTTTTTTTTTGAGCTCATGATCTTTATCCTGCAGATGGGTTAATGTTTCCTAATCAGTTCTATTTTTGATCAACTGTGGAGTTTTAAAACATTGCAATGGATATTTCACCTGAAAAAGATACTATTGTGTTATGTGTTACACTTGTGTTATGTGTTGTATGTCGGTATGTCTGTATGTGTGTATGCCCACATATCATTCAGTGATATGTCAAATGACAGATGAGGAGCGCTCATGAAAAATTTAAAAGTGGATCCAAATATCTTTGATTCACGTGATTCAAATGGTTCAATCCAAATTGGGTAAACAGATAAAAATAAAGATGTCTTTAAAATTAGGCCTATAAGTTTTCTAGGTGTTCAAAAAGGCCCTAATAAAATGTTGATGTCTATAAAATAATCTGCTTAAATTCAGAAATTTACAAGTATTGTTTCAAAATGTGAACAGAAAAAGGTTAACAGATGGAAAAGAGAAACTAAAAGGTTCTAGATACAGATTTAATAGAGGGAAAATGTGTTTCTGGATAAGAGAGTCAATATGATTAAGTGATTAAAAGGGTTTAAGTAAATAATAAAAAATGGTTTGTGTAAGTTGGTTATATGTGTAAGTTTTCAGCAAGTAATCTTAAAAAATTAAACAGCTGGTTAAACAAGTACTGTTTTTTTTAAGAGAGAGAGAGAGAGAGAGAGAGAGAGAGAAAGAGAGAATTTTAGTATTTATCTTTTAGTTATTGGCAGGCACAACATCTTTGTTTGTATGTGGTGCTGAAGATCGAACCCGGGCAGCTTGCACGCCAGGCGAGCGCGCTACTGCTTGAGCCACATCCCCAGCCCAACAAGTACTGTTTTTAGAAAATTGTGCCATGTTATTTCTTTAAAAAGCTAAGCTTGGTTAATACAAAAACATCAATGTAATTGTGGTGTTAATGTGTTCATATCTTCCAGGAATACACGTCTGTAAGATAGAAGCTTCAAAGAGCATTGAATGAAGCTGGTGTTCTAAGGTTGTATGGTAATTTTAAGCTTAAAAGAAAAACATGTTGGAGATTTATGTATATCATTTGTGTTGTATAATTGGACTTGTTATCAATAAGATATGTACAGTTACATGTTACTTTTTCACTGAGATAAAATTTAAGAGTATTTTTAATTTAATGAGAGCCTAATCTGTATGAAGGTTTTATTGTAAAACACAAAAATAATTTGCTACTTTTCTACAAAAGGTTGAAAGCTTTCAGCCTTTCTCTAATTCAGGTTTTAGATATAATATTATGTTGTGTAAGTTAATATCCATGTAAACTTGAGCAACAATTTATATAGGCTTTGTAAAATGATGTCTAAAAAGCAACGATGAGCTTCAGAACTATAGTATTTAAGATTTATGAAGAGCCCCGCCTTACTTGAGATAAGGCTCTATGTCCCACCTCATGTGAAAGAGACTATGAAAGAAGTAGGCCAGATTTCAGTACATTTAAAGTTGTGTCCAAAAGTTGGTTTTTGCCAAGATTTCAAGGATCTCAAACAGGGGATTATGATGTATAACCCTGCCAGAATTCAAGGTAGCTCCTTATATAAACTAAATAAGTCTTTACCATAGTTAATTTTAGTTTGTAGTTTCCTTATAGATGGTCTAAGTATCGCCTGTTAATGTTTTAAAGAGGTACTGCCTTAAGAACTCCCAACCTGGGTTAACTTAAGATAAGAAGTTATCACCTACAGGATAGAGAGATAGACATTAAAGCCCAGTGCTCTTAGTATAAGGCTGATAACTTATTTGCTGGATGTTTAAGATTAAGTTTTTAAAATTAAATTTAAATTAAAAGGGCCAAGAAAACCAATATTTGGCTCTTTCCCTCTGAGTCAGTCTGAATCAGTGAATAGGAGACTTCTCCAAAGAGCTTTGCGACTCTAGGCCACATAACCTCCAGATCAGGGAGATTAATGAGACCAGTGGAGGACAGAAAGCCAATCATTGCATTTGCTATGAAGAGCAGGGTCATCAGAAAAGGGAGACATCTCTGATGCTTCTGAGGGAAGCTACATGGTCAAGCAAGGCCTGGACCCATCCTAGCGCAAATGGCACTAGCGGAACTGAGAAACTGCTGTAAGTTCCCTGAGGACTCCCATGGAAACTCAGCTGACTGTTAACAATAGATAGAAATAAAGGTCAGTTTGACTTGCTTCATCTTAAACACTTAGCAAAGACAGTCAATGCCAAAGCACAGCTGTTCCTGGGCATTTTAAATAATAATAATAGTTAAATGTAACTTCCATAAATTAGTAAACTGGAGGCTACAAAAGAGATTCTCATAAAGGACTGCCAGATAACTATTAAAAGCAACTGTCCGAGTAGTTTTTAGTTTAAGGCCCACAGATATTCCTAACCTACACAGGTAGGCTTGGTGTTTGCTAGTGTATGGTTATCCAGCCCTAAGTAACAGAATTAAAGGTTTCTCTATTAGACACAGGTCATATTAGTAAAAAAAAATTACAAGATCATATGACATTAAATTATTAGACTATATCTTAAGGGAAAGGACATCTGTAAACCTAAATGTTAATTGTTGTGTTTACATCCCTGACATTTCTGGAAAGGTGACAAATATCCTTAAAAATTTACATGCTCAGGTAGAAGCCATGTCCTTAGCAACTTTGTCATGGAAACAATATCTTAGCTCCTGGTTCTTGGTACTTCCTGGTGAAAAACATTGTTAGTCTTTGTCTTTGCCATCATATTCATTGCCATATTCCTGTGCTATGGAATTTATTGCTGCAACAATCTGGTTCCCAAACTAATGAATTCTTATTTCTCTTATAGACCACCCATCACTAAAATGGCCCTCAAGCCAATTACTTCTCAATCAGACTCTTTATCATGGACCACTCGATACACCTGATTTTAAAGGGGGAATCCAAACTGATTGCCCCACACCATCCCTTTTAAGCCTGAAGAAACCAGAAAGATCCTCTTCACCCCCCTTCCTTACAGCAGTAAGGAGTTCCCAAATTAGAGGGAGGAATGAAGCCAGATTTAAACTTAGGCAGTCAGTGTAGTTAGATAAATCGAGATCTAATACCAAGTAAAATCCAAAATGGAGGCCATGCAGAAAATGATTCCAGGGAACACAAAACAACTCATGAAATGTGAATCCTTTCAATAATTGTGATTCATTATATTTAAGATTAAAAGTAGACAGTAAAAGGAGTGAAGAATGTAGGGTAAAAGAAATTGAAGTTAAAGTGTAAAAGTTAAAGTGTAAAAGACCAGGTGTTGTAAAGTTTCTAAGCTGCAAGTCCTGAGTTAAAATGTAAAGGACCAGGTATTGTTAAGTTCCTTTGCTACACGCAGACCCTGAAATTCCTGTAGCTTGGAGGACAATTCCCGGACTGCCCAGTAAATATTCCCCCTGACTGCCTAGTTGTTTAATAAACTAGGGCCCTGTGTGACCTGGCACATAGGCATGGCAGGGCCTAAACCAATATGTTTGAATGTGTACCTGGCTTTAGAACTGACCTATCCCTCCCGCCCGACCTGTTCCCGCCAATGAACAAACTAATCATGTTTAGGAATTGTTGTTTCATTTTCCCACGGTGTATGATGATTTGTTAAAGGAGACTGTGATGTATGTAATGTCCCGCCCTCCCCAAAAAGTGTACTTAAGCACTGCTCAAACCCTGCTCAGGGCTCTGGGCTGCTCTCCCTTCTTGAGTGAGCATGGAGCCCCAGCATGCTGGACTGGATCCTCAATAAACCCAGTTTGCTGTTGCATGAGCCGTTGTCTCTTGGTGGTCTCTTCCTCCGACGTTCACTGGACCCTTACATTTGGTGAGTTGGCCGGGAATCATGCAGCGCCAGACAAGGAGACCCTAAAGAACCCCTCTGGGGGTAAGTAAGGTGCCTCTTTCCTTTTTTTCTTGCAATTGCTCAGAGCTTTTGTTTCAGTTTGGTTTTTCGGTTTTTGGTTTGTGTTGGCAGAGTGGCTGCCAGCAGAGAGCATAAGTTCCCCCTGGCTGTGGTGGACAGATGTGTCCTGAAGCCACAGGCCACATCCTTGCAAGGGACACCTTGGCGGATTCGGGGAGGGACGGATGTGCCCTCAGTAGGTGACTATGCTGCCAACCCGTCAGGTCTTGCCAGTTACTTTTTCTCTCAGGTTGAATTCACTGTCTGTCTGTGTGGTCTAACCCATCAGGTTTTGCCAGTTACTAGGTTCTAATCTTTCCTTCTGAACTTGTGTTAAAGGTTTACTGTGTGTCCGTGTTTGTGTCACGTATGTATTGTCCTTGTCTCTGTTTGAGTATCTCTCATTATGGGACAAAGCCATTTCACGCCTCTGTCCCTGAAGCCTTTCCTGGTCCCTGCCTCCACTCCAACCCCTTCGCCCATGATCCTATCACTCAAACCTTCTGCACCTCCCCATCTTCCCTCCATTCTCCCTGAGTCACAAGATTGCAGATCTTGAGGATATGAACAAACAGGAGCTGCATGATGATCATTGTGTGTCTTTTTGTCTGTGTTTCTGTTAAATGTGATTGCATTGTTTAGACCCATGCAGAGTCCTGAGTTCCAACCTGCCTTAGATGTGTGGAAGAAACTTTAGCTAAAATTTAACCTAATGCTTCTCCTGTGAGGGACCAAAAGTCAATAGAACCGCCAGCTTTTCTGTTCTCACCTTTTACACCTCTCTTAGCTGTGTTTTAAAGAACTTTGATAAACTTTACTCCCCTTTGTTAAGCGAGATTAGGAAAGCACTGTTTTCTTTTCTTCCTGTATTTGGCTTGAGCACGCCCACTGCAGAGGGAAATGCCTGGGGTCTAAAACCTTGTATATCTCGCTTAATGTTTTCTCAAAACCCTGTCCTCATTATTAAATTGGCATTAATTGGCTTTGGGGATGGGAACCAAACCTTCAGTCATAAATTTTGATACCCCAGATGGGACTTTAAAGGAGTCCACAATCTGCTGTCTTGGGGAAGCCTAGCACTCAAAACAACTGCAAGCAGAATATAAACTTTTTGGGAGCTGACTACTGAAAAGTTGGGAGATATAGAAAATGCCTGGTGCATGGGGTGAAACCAAACCTGAGAAACTAATCCTGTAAGTAAAAGGTGGGGCTAAGGGACTCCCAGCAGCTGCCAGAGCCATTTTGCTGTGGGGAACTCCCTTATTCCTTACCTGCACTTTAAGGATTACTCCACCTCTGTTTACTTAACAAAAGGGACAATGAATGCAGTAATATGTTGATATTATAGATTGTTTCTTGGGGATGAGCTTGGCTCAATGTGTATCTAAAAGATGATTATTTTTTATTGTAACAATCTGGTATCTAAATGGGTTTCTAAAGCATTGCACTATCTTACAGTTAAAAGTTGAGTTTAAACAATTGTTTAGTTTGATTTCAGATAGTTCATGCTAGAAAACTTAAATATTTAGGATTTTAAAAAAATAAAGAGTTTAAATTTTGAACTAGGTAGCCTGAGAATATTCCAATAGATATACCAGTGCATTAGCTTGAGCAAAGATAATAAATTAAGATATGGTATCTGTTCCCCTCACTGTGTAAGATTTAAAAATAAAGGTGCAAAATTAAAAGGTTGGTCTGGCTTATTGAAATGACATTGATTAGCAACCATCTTGGAAATATTTAAAGCTTAATTTTGCATACCCATGGTAGTGTGTGGTTTTTTTAAAAAATTTTCAGCCAATTTAATGTAACTTAATACTACTTTAGAAACTTCAGAACAAAGAAAGTGGGTTAATAATCCTATAGAAACTTTTTGTAATGGTGCCACTTTTATTATCAAAAAATGATCCAATTTTCAATTTTGTGTGAGCAAATTTTTCTAGTGTAGAAAAATCTAAAGATATAAAATTTTGAGAATTACATGTTGAACTTGCTTCATAATTTTCAACATTCAAACCTGGAAATTTTGACTTATAGCTATAATGCCTTAGGCATGAGGTTTCTGCTCAGAATTCTTGTCTTTTCAGTTTTCAAGACCTCAGCCAGGACTTAAGTTGATATGCAATCAGCAAGAGACAGATAAAAAGGAGTAAAAGTTTATCTTTACCTGAACTCAAACTAGACTCAACGAAAAAGTACATTGTATGGTATTTACTAATTACTGTATAGTCATCTTTTTTAGGACTTTTGCTTTTTCTTAGATTCTGTATTTTTTTTTTAACTCATGATCTTTATCCTGCAGACAAGTAAATGTTTTTGGATCAGTTCTATTTTTGATCAACTGTGAAGTTTTTAAACATTGCAATGGAGACTTCACCTGAAAAAGCTACAAGGCCTTAACTATTGTGTTATGTGTTACATTTGTGTTATGTGTTGTATGTCGGTATGTCTGTATGTGTGTATGTCCATATATCATGCAGTGATATGAAAATTGACAGATGAGGAGCGCTCATGAAAAATTAAAAATGGATCCAATTATCTTTGATTCACGTGATTCAAATGGTTCAATTCAAATTGGGTAAACAGATAAAAATAAAGATGTCTTTAAAATTAGGCCTATAAGTTTTCTAGGTGTTCAAAAAGGCCCTAATAAAATGTCGATGTCTATAAAATAATCTGCTTAAATTCAGAAATTTACATGTATTGTTTCAAAATGTGAACAGAAAGAGGATAACAGATGGAAAAGAGAAACTAAAATGTTCTAGATATAGATTTAATAGAGGGAAAATGTGTTTCTGGATAAGAGAGTCTATATGATTAAGTAATTAAAAGGGTTTAAGTAAATAATAAAAAAGGTTTGTGTAAGTTGGTTATATGTGTAAGTTTGAGCAAGTAATCTTAAAAAATTAAACAGCTGGTTAAACAAGTACTGTTTTAAGAAAATTGTGCCATGTTATTTCTTTAAAAAGCTTAACTTGGTTAATAAATAAACATCAATGTAATTGTGGTGTTAATGTGTTCATATCTTCCAGGTATACAAGTCTGTAAAGTAGAAGCTTCAAAAGAGCATTGTATCAAGCTGGTGTTCTAAGGTTGTATGGTAATTCTAGGCTTCAAAGAAAAACTTTTTGGAGATTTATGTATATCATTTGTGTTCTATAATTGGACTTGTTATCAATAAGATATGTACAGTTCCATGATACTTTCTACACTGAGATACAATCTAAATGTATTTTTAAGTTTATGAGAGCCTAAACTCTGAAAGTTTTATTGTAAAACACAAAGGTGATGCCTATTCATTTCCATGTGAAAACTGTTTTCTTCAGGCTTCACCAAGGGGTGACCTGAGGCAAAGACTTTCCTGATATTCAGGGCAAAAGAACAATAGGTAATCAAAAGGCCCAAAGCAGGGTTTCTCCACTGAGACTTTACTGGTCACACTGATATCTGAGTTTTCTGAGATGCTTGTCATTTCCTTCAGCTATCCAGAACATGGCCATGTCACAGAGCTTGGAAGGGGTACATATCTTGGACACAAAACCATGAGCCTATTCTGGAGAGTGGCCAGAATTCAGGAAGAATAAAGGAACGTAGGAAGATAGTAGATGTTGCCCAATGATAAGGCAAGCCACAGTCCATTAATAAATTGGGAAGGATGAATGTTGGGAAGTTTTCTCTTTGACAGGACATACACACTGAGGCATTATCTTTTCTATTGTCTACAACTACGGACACACTGGGATACACAGACATAGAAACACTCGCCTTTTCAAAGGAATAACTAGAAACAGTCCACTAGACACCAAACAAACCACCTTTTTAACTATTCCCAGAACATGAGAAAAAACCACAAACCCACACCCACACCAACAAAGGCACCTCTTTCCCCATGTTGGTCTGGAACTATCCAGAGTGTCCTCTGACTGGAGCGCCATACTATGTTCCCCAGAAATGTCCTGTCCTCTCTCAGATCTGGTCTCCTTGGACAACTCTGTGAAGTTGTCAGGAGCCTGCAGTGAGCCTCTACCTGCTTTCTCTGAGAGGGCGCCTCTTCAGAACTTTCCTGGCATTTGGCCATTCTCACATAAGTAGGTACCACGAAAGACTGACTCTGTCCTTGGTAAATCCAAACAAGTGGGATTACTGGGACTAGAGCTGGGACTGGGTCTGGGTGCCTGGCTTTTTGGAACCCAAATTCGGAGAGTTCCATCAACAAGGATGTGAGGATAGGTTACTTCCTTCAGGAACTGAATGACGTCACTGCCTTGCCAACCACTTTTTCCTAACATTTGCTTTCTAGGGTCTCATAAGATGGAGGATGCCCCATCTTCCTGTGACACTTTCACAACTTAGAATGGTATAAAAACCATAGGCACCTGGGAACAGCTCTCCACACAGGCCTAGTTTGGTCAATCTTCCCTACATTAAGAAGAGAGAAGATGATTCAGACACATCCTTTCATCCTGACCGGGTTGTTTGCCATGGAAGATGACTTTTGATCACTCAGGTCTTTCATGGCTACCTACATATTCTCCAGGGATTATTTCGGCATGGTTACCTTTGATGTTCTCAGCAGGTGGAAGATCCCCTACATTCCTCTATTGTAAGACCAACTGTGTCCCTGCTCTTCTGTAAAGTTAGATTGAGGGAACTGTGTATAGTTATGATTAATAACATGTTCGATTTGTGTTA